>NC_087201.1:109719163-109721663 GCF_015104395.2 Macrobrachium nipponense
TTTATTGGAAACGTTTCTAAAAGAAGTATATATATTTTTTAATATTGTTTGGCTTTCCCATAAATGCATTATGGGATTGGCAATTTCCCTTGTTTTATGTTCGAGGGAATATTTTGTATGTTGGACTTTTTCGTCATAGAATTTCCTTTGAATGTATTTTGGGATGAGTAGTTTTCTCTGTGTAGTTTATTGGGAAAAATTTTATATATATATATTGGCTGTTTACCAGAAGACCTTCTCTTGAATGTATTCAGGAATGGGCATTTTGCCATGCTATGTGTACGGTATGAGTTCATATATATATATTATATATATATATTATAATATATATATATATATCTATATATATATATATATATATATATATATATATGTGTGTGTGTGTGTGTGTGTGTGTGTGTGTGTGTGTGTGTAAATTCAGTTTGCAGAGGCCGGAAATATCAGTAATTCAACTTCAGTATCTCAGCAAAGTCCAATAGTATTCTTGGTCGGTGTTTGGCGAAGATACGAAGAATATCAAGATTTTTAATCGAAAAGGGAAAACGTTATTGTTAAACTTGCACTTATTCACTTTCCTGTAAATTGGCATTTTTCTGTTAGTATATTACGTATTTATCGCATGTCGCCTATGATAGGCTATAGGCAACCCTTTGTTAATTTTGGTAAAAGCAGTCATTTATTTATTCGTTTGTATTTGGTTGTTGATTAAATGCTGTAAATAAGAAGTAGAGTGATAAATAAATGACAATCTTTTTTTCCGCCATTCAAAAGGCTCATGAATCATATGACCGTGTTTGTTTTGTGGATATTGGTGTCTTTATGTATGTATGTATGTTCTGCAAGCCTATTAGATTTTTCTGCATGTGACAGGTGAGGACGATTAATTAAATATTGCCTCTTACTTTGAACGATTAACGTGGATATTTGAGCAAATCTACGGGAAAGCCACTACATTTTTCACCAAACGCCACGCTCGTATTTTTGAACGAACCTGCAAAAGAATATGGTATCAAAGCTAAACTTCCTAATGATGATGGTTCGGACTTTCTAATGCGTCGTCTGCAAAGTCTGGTATCTATTACACCAATCCTAATCCAAGTTCCGTCATATCTTTCTCTCTTCTCCACCTAAATTGTCGTCTTATTATGAAATGTTTCCTCCGCCCTCCTTCGCCATAGGGGACTGTAGACATTACTTAAGGGTCTTCGCAGCGTCCCTTCGGTCCCTACCCAACTCCTTTCATTCCTTTTTACTGCATCTCCGTGCATATTCTTTCTTACTATTGTTTCATCGTGTAACTGCGAGGTTTTCTTCCTGGTACACCTTTTAAACCTTCTGTCAATTTCCCTTTCAGCGCTGAATGGCCTCATCAATCACAGCTCTTGGCCTTTGGTCTAGCTTCTATATATGCTGTTCTACTCTATTCTACCTCCGTTAAACATGCTGTGACCATCGATGTCCTGCCTCTTTTACATATTGTTCATTTGACGTTTATATTGCAGCATTTCCTCCCCCACCCTCAATTTCAAACTTCAGCAATATACATCAGACTGCTTTCCAGCCTATTCTTTAAATACTCTTAGTGCGGTTTCACGCTACAGTGCAACTTGTCATAAACATAAGTACGTCGGCGTATTAGCGTACACTCACTACAGACAAGCAAAATACAAATCAAAGATTTATTGGTAGTCGTAATCAGTTCTTCATACGATTATCCATCCAGCCGTTGTCAAAGATTCGCTCTTCATTTGCGGTTGTGGATTTGTTTCCTACCTGTTAATATCCTATGTGTGCTTATGACATGTTAAACTGTAGTGTGGACTCGGCCTTAGATTGCTGTGTAATTGCTCATCACACATTCCATTTCTTCCTCTTTGTTAGTCTGCCTAAAATCGTTTTTTCCAACATGTCTCGTAATTATTTGTTTTCGCCGTAGGTTGTTCTCCTTTCTGATTATTATTATTCGGTGTTCTTGTCCAACATAACCACGCACCATGACTTCTCTTTTATTAACGTCACCTTGAGCCTCTCATTGCCATACTTTTACCAAAACTTAATTTTAACGTGTAGGTCTTCCACTGGCTGCCACAACGATCATCTACAACAACAAGAATCAATTATTCTTCTTCTCTGATGAAAGGCGGGCTAAGATTGCCCATGCCCATTGCTTTTCCAAGTGAGTATTACTTGGCACCGATCTTCAATGTAAAGTGCGTGAGTAGAAAGCCTGTCAGTTTTGTTTTTCTGTCCCCCGTTTGGGTTATTGCCGTCAATGCCAGTGATGCTAATTGGTATGTGTTTACCCTCCAAACTGGGTATAAGACTTACACAAAACCGTGGAAATAAGTGAAATTACCGTATTTATTGTAGTATATATACATATTAGAGCAGTTTTATCATTATTACATTACTAAGACAATTGTAAATGCATCGGCTTATATGTGAAGCTCCACTAAATTGGCAACGATGGTGAGTGCATCTCTATAGGCATTAGTACTAG
>NC_087201.1:109726663-109736663 GCF_015104395.2 Macrobrachium nipponense
ACGCATATTTATTATTATTATTATTATTATTATTATTATATTATTATTATTATTATTATTATTATTTATTAAATTCAGGGGATGAATCCTCTTCTTATGCAACAGGCCTATGGGGGTCATTAAATTGAAAATCAAGCTTCCGAAGGGTTTGGTGTACTCCTATTCTTTTTTTATTTACCGTCCATTTGCATATTTTTTATCTACATGAATATGAAAAACTGGTGCTCTTACGTCACTATATATAGCATTCATTTAGGTTTTAACTATTATCATTTTATCGACGTACCACATTAGTTTCGGCTCTTTGTGTCTGAGACCAAATCACTTGCTCTGTATGCGTGTCAGTTCGCATGTTTGTGGTTGTCTTTATCATTGCCTACTGAAATGTGTTTCTGATGTTGAGGAATAGCCTAGTTTTTCCGCTGAATACATGTTCCATCAATTTATCGCCGGCTTCTTAGGTTTACGTGTTTGAGTTAAGATTGTTTGTTATGCTTATTAATCACCGTTATTCTCTGTCGGCCAAACGTCTCCCCAAATATCCTTTTACGGTTTCTGTTCCATAATTATGTACTTTTATCATAGTACTAATGTATTTTATTTCGTCTTGGTTTTGTTTAATCGGTACTCTCTTGTTGTTGTCTCATCCCTTAAAGGCATCATCTTATCATAACCGTTTAACTGATCGGTATTAATATCTCTTAATTACCACTCACCTCGGACGAATGCTCTCCTTCATAATTACTGAGGAGTCTTATCTTCCTTATATTATTACCATTAAATTATTATAGTGTTTATTCTTTATGTTTTTATGTGTTTATTAGTATTCCACTTAATTTCAACCGATTTTCCATTTCTCTAATGTAGTTTTCATTGTTCTGTATATGTTACTTCTCTCCGACTTTTATCTTTTTCCATTCTGCATTCATATTCTCTTTTGATGCTCGTAAACCTATTCGCCCTTTTATTGCTTGTAAGCTGGATAACCACTGTAAACTTTTAGATAATTATATAAACCATTATTTCCTATTATTTCCGCTCTCTTCCTCCTCCTCCTGCTTATGTCCCGCATAATCTCAAAGACTCATTTCTCTTGGAGAACTTCCCCGGAGCTCACATGGTTCTCCACTCAGATGAATGACACTCCAGGGAACTTTGGTCTTTCGTTTTGCTCACACTTGATGTTTAGGCATCGCTGGATGCTGACGCACATCTGTGCGTTTTCAAGACAGTGGACGGATTTTCTGACGGTTGGGTGTCAACCTGTCCCCCTCCTTACCCCCTGACCCTTCTCTCTCTCTCTCTCTCTCTCTCTCTCTCTCTCTCTCTCTCTGGAGTGCCACAATCCCTCCAGTAACAAGTGGTCTTGGGTCTGCTCCGTTAGAAGCCGTTATGCTTCTGCTGCCGTAAATACATTATGTCTCTGGTGGTCAGGCGAATTTGTTGGTCGCAGCCAGGTAGACAGGAGAAGAGGGATGTAAAACATCAACCGTGGATAATCAATTTACCATCTAATTATATGGAATTATATAAAGATTAAATTTGAGATGACCTCGAAGGTGTAATCCTCCCTCGTGTCTCTCCCAGTGTGCTTGCTAGAAAAAAATATGAAACTGCTATTGATTTTAAATCGAAACATCGCATTGTTTACAATTTAACAGCAGATCATGTTTGACCATTTTCATAGTTTTTCCCTTCTTAACTCATGTCTGCATAAGTCTGCTCACAAAATTCTTACACCTTATATCTGCGTTGTCATTTAAAAGACAACTTTGTCAGTCAGTTACTCCTAATGCTGAAAATTAATTCGATTTTGTCCTAATACATAATTCACTCAGAACAAAGAACTAGATTATGCTCATTATTTTTCCTTTATTAGGTAATCAGTAAATAGATCATTTTATTTTCTACGTAAAAGGAAATCTAATTTTGCGTCATCTAAAATTTTTCTTATTTGCCAGTAACATTTTTCATTATTTACTCGAAATCTGTGAAATTGTTAAATGAGAGAGAGGAGAGAGAGAGAGAGAGAGAGAGAGAGAGGAGAGAGAGAGAGAGAGAGGAAAACTGAGTAAACTTTTAACAAATAATACACTTTTTATGTTTCATTTCAGTTGAACTGTAGTAATACAATGCCATTATTAGTTGTAGAACCGCCCCCCAAGTTTTTTTAGGTCGCTTTCTCGAGGATACTACTCTGTATTCCCGGCTCTGTGCTTATATAATAGTATTAAGTGCAGGATCACCTAAAACGTGTGGTTTCTCTGGGTATTTTAGTGTTTGAGTCTCTTGAAATTCATTGAATTGTGTAATATTACTGAAAGACGGCAATCTTACTTCCCAGTCATTATAAATCCCATGAGTTCCTGCATTGTTTTGTAAATTAACCAAGAAACGAAGCGTAAACATCTTTCTATGCGTATTTTTTGGCGTCTCTTGGCGCGCAGTGGCTCCTTACGATCCTTTAGGCTCAGTTAACCTATCAAACATCATTCACTTACTCGCTGGTTCTAGAGATTTGCGTTTCCATCCTGCGCCTTTTTCCAGCCGTTAGCTGGAGAGGCATTCTGGACAGTTTTGCACTTGTGATAAATTTGATATGTTGGAAATGGATATTAAAATGCAAAAATTACTTCTGATACAAATCATGGTTCAAGATTTGTTTGTTGCATCAAATATTGCAGATGGCCGTATTTTATAATGTACAATGAACGTGAAGTCTCTTTGCTCTCCTCGTTTCGATTATAATCTTACAAGCAACTGAAAACTAACAAGACGCAGTATACTTAAACGTTTTCCCCCATAGAATTGTCCCAAGAAAATGTTTAAAAACTGCCTGTTACAGTTTTCCGGGGATGATTAAAATCTATTTTGCAAATACTTTAAGTATACAGTTGCGGCCAAAGTCTGTGATTTACAGATGTACAAAAACAACATGGAAAAGCGAAGAACCATTCAGCACGAAGAGACAGACTGCCTTATTCAAAAAATCGCAGAATCAGTGTAAGCAGGAACTAAATCTAATTTTGTACCGTTGCTTTATGAGTGAAATATGCAAAGTGTTTAATTTACATGCCACGCCGCCCCCACCCCATCTTTTTCTTTGATTCCAGTTTTTAGAATATTTCGGGTAAACTCGTGTATAATTTATGTTCTTGGTTCACTTTTAGTGGAAAACCAGGCGTCTAATTATCGGTGGCAGAAAACTTCGCTTGGTTATCGATGAGAACAGCTATGTTGCCCTCTCAGAGATGCTGGGAACTGTCATTAGATAGCAATATGTTTGGCTGAATGGCTGAAATGCATTGTTGTAACATTTCTGATTTAGTGGACCTAAAGAATGTAACGCAGAGCAGAGGTGGGTTGTGAAGCAATCAGAATGCCATCGTTAGAAAATCTGCTTGAACTAGGAACAGATAGTGCCTTTGTAATGACTGGTATTAACAGTGTTGCAAGATTGAGAGTTGGGGAAACCATTTGCAGCTAATTAAACAAACGTGCCAGTCAGTTGAACTATACAAGGGCGAATGAGGCGAGGATAATACTGTCATGTGACTTTTATTGAGGAATTTAACGACTTCATTCGACTTTGGGAACAACTAGAGCGACACTGGAAATTTTGCCTTGGCAACTGTGCAGATGCAGACGCATTCTCGGTTTTACGCAGATGCTGTGTTTGTTCCCAAATACCCAAAGACGTTGTCTGTTTATGCAGTGCAGGTGTTTATATGGCACTATAGCAGAACTAAGAATAAAGATAGCATGTATGCACTAGTTTGGAACAAAAAGTGAAAAGTTCTTCCATACTATTTGAACTGAAACACAACAGCTTACTTTTGCAGCTTGCATTATATAAAAAAGACCTCTCCTAAATTATTACCGGTCAGTACATACATGGTCTATATAAACATTTCAGAACATATTTCTGTTCTTTGACAGTTTTGTACGCGTTATTCTAGTAACAATTCCTGCTGTTATTCTATTGTCATTCTCTTGACAGTAAGATTTTGACAGGCCCACCGTATGCTGCAAATGAAGGTTTTTAGAGTTAGCAAAAATAGCTGAAACGTTAAAAACCGTAGGTCATGGTGCAGATGAAGTTATGAAGACTTTGCACAATACATTGTCATCGTCCGTCAAATTATAAGAGATTTAATACATGTAATGAACAAGAAGCATTTTGCGACAGCCAAACGTACTCACTACACGACAGCTGCACGTGAGCTGAAATCTCGACTTGGCCTTGAGAACTGCTGCAGGCCGAGATTTCCGGCCAGAATGTAATGCCGTCAGTTCAGTCCACTTACAGATTGGCAGTTCAAATGACGGCCATATACGACGAAATAGACTGCGGTTCACATAACAGTTTGGCCAAGTGACGAGTTACTTACGTTCCAGGTCTTTGTTATTTTTCGTAAATATTTTCTTTCTCGTCTATATTTTTTGGTTTCTGCCAGTGAACAGAACTCTTCACTTTTTGTAAAAGAATATTTACAAATTTAAAGTAAAAAAGAATGGAAATTGCAAAAAGGAATTTTGTGGCATGTTATTTTGTAGAACTGTTTTTCTGCAGAATTTCAGTTTTGAAATAGATTTTTCGTTATTTTGTGATTCTGTGGTTTTTAAATGCAAGTATCTGCTATGAGAATGAAATATACAGAAACCCTTACTTGAATTTCATGCGGGAATCTCAGTATGTGGTGTTGTTTTTAAAATATTTTTGCTCACAAAACAGAGCAAACTCTGTCCGTACATCGGCTGAGAAAATCTTTTTTTTGTATATAAAGACATATATACTGTACACGATATGCGTTTATGTTTTCAGAATCAAAACTCCTGATTTGTAGATGTGATTTATCGCCCTTGAACCGTGATTTATATATATATATATATATATATATATATATATATATATATACTATATATATATATATATATGTATATATATAGTATAAATATATATATATATATATATATATATATATATATATATATATATATATACACATACATATATACATATATATAAATATATATATATATATATATACACATACATATATACATATATATATATATATATATATATATATATATATATATATATATATATATATTTATATATATATATATATATATATATATATATATATATATATATATATATATAGACAAGTCATACTGGTTATTTTATACCTACATATATATTTGAGATTCCACCTAGACTTTGATTAATGTAATAGGGCACACACACACACACAAACAAATGCCCATCTTCTATTGCGGCTGTAATAACCTCAAGTTGGAGAGCGTTCGTAGTTCGAGATTTGTTTTCTTAACCAGAAGTAGAAAATCGACACGGAATCCAAACTTCTTAATTAATTAAGAAGTCAATTTGTGGCAATAAAGATTCCAGGGCAAATATGCCGAGGAAATTTAATATTTCGAGATGCAGAAATGTTTTTGGGCCGTGTCATCAACTCGAGACAACCTCGAAACTGCTGTGGGGACAGAAAATATCGTCAGAAGGGCGAGTGTTTTTCTTGATGTGTTATGAATTAGAATGGAAGCAATTTCATCCTCTTTTGGTCCTGAAGCTCAACTCAGCCGCTGCAAGTTGGAGCGGAAAATTTTCTCTCCCTTGTTTGGACTTCCCCTTTAATTGAAGAGTTTGGTTTTCATTTCATTTTATACCCGAGGTAACTAAAGGTCACACAAACACTTTCTTTCTGAAAAAAAAATCTGAAAAAAGTCCTCTTGACAATTTGGTTGGGCGTCAACTGAGTATTTTTTGTATACTTTTGTGCGTAATTTTGATTTCATTGATTTAGAAATTTTAGGCTGTCAAGGCAGGCACTGGGCCACTTGCATCCATTTAGCGTCCAAGACAGTAAAAAGAGGAAGTTGGATTGGTCAGATAGTAAGATAAAGCGATACAGAAAATTAAGTGCCTGAAGGACTGTACATAGATATAAAGACGAAACTATAGTAGATTCACATCAACCGTGCATTTGATGTCTAGGCCAGTCCCTTACGACGCTCCTGATTGGCTGTTGATAAGTCAATCACAGGGCTGGGAACTCTCAGTTTCTCTCGAGAGTTCACATAGGCAGGATGTGTGTTCCTCCTCTCCTGAGTGATACATCTTTCAAACGTATACCTCAGGAGAGGTGGAACACACACATCCTGACCATGTGAACTCTCTCGAGAGACTGAGAGTTTCCAGCCCTGTGATTGGCTTATCAACAGCCAATCAGGAGCGTCGTAAGGGACGGGCCCAGACATCAAATGCACGGTTGATGTGAATCTACTATATGAGAAACCCAACAGCTTCACTACGAAGTAACAGGTAGATGTGTTGGACAGCATGATTAAAAAAAAAAAATATAGAAAATAAAACATAAGTGCAGGTACGGGTAAGGGCAGCTGCAGACACCCTTTAGTAGTGCCTACGGTGCATCACCTGATATGCAGTAACGACGCTGATGCTGGGCCCGCATGTGGTGTGTCATTGACCTTTAGAGAAGGCTTCTCAAATGAACGTGTTTATTGAGTAATGAATATATATCTAACCCACTTCCGGAGGATATAGTTTGTAGAATATGTGCGTTATGCGTTTAAAGTGTTACAATTGAAATGAATTCATACATGTATATCTGCAAGCTTACGTGTGTGTGTGTGTGTGTGCGCGCGCGTGTGCGTATGCGTGCGTGTGGGTGATTGTGGACTGACCTAAACTTTAAATGACCGTCGAGGGATGTAAAACATTTTTACCTCAAAATCATTTCCATTCTTATTCGTGTTTCCTTTTTCACAGTTATTTCAATCCAAGCGCACTTCAGCCAACATGCAAAAGTTTGCCAAATCAAAACTTTCATTACTTAAAAAAAAAAAAAAAAAGTTTGTGTACTCCTTTTTAAATCTCGTCCTTATTCTGCTCTTATTTCCTTTTCCGCTAATGTTTCCTTAGTTGGTTTAAGTTAAGCAACCACCCCCCAAGAAAAGCTTTCGTTTGCTGTACTTACCTGAATTTTAATAAAGGAAGCAATATTTTAAATGCGTTTTTCTGAAAACATGGTTTTGTGACATTGGCCCTTCTAGTTCTCAGCCCTAGAATTAGGGCTTTATGTCATTGTGCAGAGTTTCCAGTTGTATAGATTCAAAATTAAATGAAATATTCATTTGTATAACATAAAAACGAGGAATGCGTAACCAGACTAACATCTCTTTTGAGAGAGAGAGAGAGAGAGAGAGAGAGAGAGAGAGAGAGAGAGAGAGAGAGAGAGAGGGGGGGGCGGTGTTGGTATAGACTCGAAATGAAATTGAGAGAGAGAGAGAGAGAGAGAGAGAGTTTTTTTTTACATAGAATCAAACTGAAGCGAAATATTCATTTATGTGAGAGATAGCACATGAGAGGAGCAACCGAAACAGCATTTGAAAGAGCGAGAGAAATCTGTTTTCTTAGAATCAAAATGAATATTCATTTAGGTGAGTCATGGTATATGGGAGGAGTAACCAAATCAGCTTGAGAGAGAGAGAGAGAGAGAGCTGTTTGCCTAGAATCAAAGAGTATTATTTATTTACGTGAGAGAAAGCACAGCAGAAGTAACCGAAATGGCCTGAGAGAGAGAGAGAGAGAGAGAGAGAGAGAGAGAGAGAGAGAGAGAGAGAGAGAGAGAGAGCTGCTTCTATGGACTCGGCATACGATTAAATATTTATGTTGGTGAAATAAAAACGAGCTGTAACCAAAATACTATTTTCCCCGAGAGACAATATCTTATAAAAAGTTTCACCCCCGGCTATAGGATTACCTTGTCGAGACCCTCCCGCCGTTTTTTATGATATATGTTTTAACGGAATAAACATACTTCGGGGTATTACCCCCCCCCCCCTCCCTTCTCTCTCTCTCTCTCTCTCCGCCGTAGTTGACTGATAATTTGATATATACTTTATTCACTTTTTAGGGTAACAAGGGCGTACTAGATTTTAGGAAATCGTCCCTCATTGTCTAGTTAAAGATTCAAGTTACAAGGAGTTACAAGGTTTAGGATGTCTCAAAAACGTGTTAGTGCATCCGATGAGACATCATGCGCTTACTTGTCTCTAGGAGCAGGTTTTACTGTTCATGCACAGTGTCTTAATAATTTTGTGTAGCTTTCTTTTCAACTCTTCCACACTGTTGCTGTTTACAACTTCTGGTGGCAGTTTATTCCATGTGTCACATATCTGGTATGTGAAGAAGTTCCCACGTATCGTGAGCTATCACCAAGCAACGAGGCCTGAGAGAGAGAGAGAGAGAGAGAGAGAGAGAGAGAGAGAGAGAGAGAGAGAGAGAGAGAGAGAGTCCGTTATATAGACTGAGTAAAATGAAATATTATTAGTATGAAAAAGAAGAAATTGTAATTAAAATAGCATCTCCTTATCAGACAGACAGCTTTGTAATGACTTGATGGTCATAATAATAAATAAAGCTTATGTGTTTTTTTCTGATTTTTTTATATTGTTTCGTTATATTATGCGATGTTCATTTTGTTCTCCAAATTTCTGATTAGTCTCTGTTTTTTATATATATCTGTTCTAGGTGTGTTTTTATGCAAAAATATGGATATGGCTATTTTTGTATTTATAGATTTTTGCTCCTTAATAAGTGATGAATTAGCAATTAAGTTAGAGTTATCTGTAGTGTACTAATAGGTTCTCTCAGTAAGAAAATGGTTTTATTGCATTATTTTTATGCTACGGAATTTTCATTTCTATTACTGATGAAAATGATCTCGTCATGTAAGTAGGAATTTAAGAAAGTTATCTCCATTAATAATAACTCATGTGAGGGATAATCAATTTTTTTTTTCAAGAGGAAAATGTATGACACTGATCTTCAGAAAGCCAAAAAAGGTGACATGAATTTTGAAGGTACGATATATATTTGATATGTAGATAATTTAAGGTTGGAGAAAAATTCAGACTTTTCTGTAGGTTTCTTACCCACATAAAAATAGATTGGTAGGGATTGAAGTCGATGGCATAGATAAGAAAATGGCGATGTTAAATTCTTCCATTGTTCCCTAGTGTAAATCTTCAAGTCTG
The DNA here is from genome assembly GCF_015104395.2 of Macrobrachium nipponense. Lineage (NCBI taxonomy): Eukaryota > Metazoa > Arthropoda > Malacostraca > Decapoda > Palaemonidae > Macrobrachium > Macrobrachium nipponense. The sequence continues at coordinate 109,735,751 of NC_087201.1, forward strand.
TATGAAAAAAGGCAAATAAGTCTAACCTTTTAGACGACCTTGCTTTTGGCTTATGAATGAAATTTATCTTGACTTGTGAGTAATCTTTTAACCTTTACAGGAAGGCAACTGTGCAAGATTAACCTATTTACAAGGCTCAAATAAAGTACCCTCCTGTGTAATTATATATTTATTTCTTTTTGTTTCAAAATGCAAAAGGGGCATTATTCATCGTCTTCATTTGTTGAAAGGGAATCAAAAGAACTGCAATAGTATATTTTTACTCAAAATGCAAATGTATTCACCGTCTTCATTTGTTGAAAGGGAAAACATAAGACCTGCCATATAATATTTGTTTCTCAGAATGCAAAGGTAGCATTATTCATTGTATTCATTTGCTGAAAAGGAAACATAAGACCTGCCATATTATATTTTACTCAAAATGCAAAGGTAGCATCGTTCATCATCTTGATTCGTTGAAGGGTAAAATGTGAGATTAGATCTGACCATATTTCGTTCTCTCTTCTCCCCAGGGCTGGTCTTGAGCGATCACATCCTCCACTTCGAGCCAGTTTTTTACGACGAGACCCACCTCCGCTCCCAACACCACCGTGCCAAAAGGGACGCCAACCACGTGGTTAGCCTCCACTTCACTGCTCATAACAGGTAAGCAAAGGTCCAGCTGTTTTGCTGATTGATTGCTTTCATTTCTTTAGACTCCTTTTGCAACAGCTGTACTAGTCCTCCTCGTCACTGGAGTATAATGTTTTTGACAAGAATTTACGCTAAGAAATCTTGGTAATAAAAATTTCGTGAAAGTTTCCGTCTATGCGTTAATTATAAAAGGTTCCTCATGTACCACTAATAAAACTGCATATAAAAACTATTAAAATTAGTCTAGACTGACTACGATTCATATCTCGAGAAACTAAAA
>NC_087201.1:109741663-109744163 GCF_015104395.2 Macrobrachium nipponense
TTCCATTAAATCACTTTAAAATTAGTTATGGTCAGGGAGGGTGTTTAATGAAGGGTGCCGCCCTAATGTTCCATCAAGTTTGGCGCTTTTATTATATAATAACGTAAGGATTATTAATTCTGCTGTTTTGCTTGCTTCTTTTTTTAATCCTTGCGAATAGCAACGAAGAGCGATTTAATTGTTTGTGTAATTTCGTTACTCAAAATAAATTTTGTACATAAAATTGGGAATTTTGTAGTGGATTAGTATATTTTCATTAATTTCACGGGTTTCGGAACTACTCAAAATGTGGAAACTTATTATTTCAGTATTCATGAAAAATCTTTAGCATTACATAAGTCAGCTACTATTGGTCCGGCTTCCGAAGGTCAGTTACAAATATAGTACTAGTCTTTTCATGGATCTTCCAGGGGTTTTTTCTACAATTAGTTTAGCTGTTCTCCAGGAATTTTGAGATTGTCAAATGTACATGTCTATCCCAGGAGCTCTGTTTAACAATCTGTGGCATATGTCTCATTTTGGGCCTTTCAGGAGGTTTGTTAGACCGTCGGTGATACTTTTCTATTTCAGGAGCAGTAACCTTTCATTTGTTATTTTTCTACAGGGGGGGCCATTGTTTGACAGTGGTACTTACCGCCTCCAGGACCTTTCAGGAGATTTGGTAGACAGTCAGTGGCACTTGTCTAATCCAGAAACTTTGTTAGACAGTCAGTTGTGCATGGCTCTGTAACTGCCCATCAACTTTGTCAGAGTCACTTGTTACTTACCTAATCCAAGAGCATTGTTGGACAACCTGTGGTATTCATCTCGTCCAGGACCTTTCAGTGGTTTGCTTAGACAAGTCTTTGGTACTTTTGTACTCCAAAAGCATTTTTAAACATCAGTAGTACTTGCCTCATTCACCTTTCAAGAGTTTTGTTAGACAATCAAGGTTATTAGAAAATCTGTCATACTTTATCCCTCAGGACCCTGCAGGAGGGTTTTAGACAGTCTGTGATATTTTTGTACTCCCGGAGCATTATGAGACAATCTGTGGTATTGCCTTCTTTAGGACATTTTAGGAACTTTGTTAGACAGTGAGTGGTACCTTTTTGATCCAGGAACATTGTTAGATAGTCAGTCGAGCATTGTTAGACAGTGAGTGATACTTGTTTACGCCAAGAGCATTTTTAGACATTCAGTGATATTTATCTCCTCCAGGAGCTCCTTGGAATTTGGTTAAGACGGTGAGTAGGTATTCAGTGGTACATTTCTTCTGCAGAAGCCTCTCTCCTTTATGTCTTCCAGTGCCGCTGCTCTAATTGATGAATCGTCTTCGTTTGAATCACACAGCGATTCCGAGGAACACGTCTCCTGAGAGCGCGATTGTTTTGTTTGTATTTTGTCCACTGATGGAAATATCGGCGCACGTGATTTATGACTTTTTGTTCACTGTATCTTTTAATAATACTCTTTTTTTTTAACTGTATCTTGTCGCTTTCGAGTTATATTTGCGTGTAGTTCCTTTTGTGTGAAAGTCAGTAGTATTGGGTTCCACAAAAAGTTTACTAGAGATCTGGTGGATAGTTATTTGTATTGGTGTTCTCTTGATAGCCTTTGGAAGCTTTATTAAACTCTCATTGGCTGTCGTTACCTTCAGGAGGGTACTGTAGTTTTGCAAGACAGTAGGTGGGACTTTTTTTTTTTGCCTCGAGTTCATGCTCACGTACAGATTTAAAAAAGAAAAAAAATGTTTCAGTCTCTAACAAGAAATATTTGCGATGAGTTATTCCTCTTCGCAGACTGAAGATATTACAAACATTTTGAAAAAAAGACTGATATGTTTTACCAGTCAGTGAAAGGAAAAAATGAATAAAAGAAATGGGTAACAGAGTGATTTTCTTATTCATAATGATTAAGTAGTATTATTTTAGCGAGAGTTCAGCAATTAGATCTACTATTTGTCGCAGTCCGGCGTTTGTTATATTATATCTGGAATGTCAGCAGAGCTCCGTTTACCCTAAACCACCCTCCGCCCTCCCCTCCCACTTCCCTCCCCTCCCCTCCCCTCCCCTCCCGAGAAAAATACCAGTGATGGAAATTTTTCCCTATTAGATTTTTCAAAATTTGTACCTTGGGTGATAAAAATGTTATTCAGAATTTCTAAAATAGTTTTCTTGTATATTACGTTGTCTTATTGTCTCATATTTTTGTACATACTCCAATTCCTTGTACTTCATTGAAAACTTAATTTCGAATATTCCTTTCACTTCTTTTACGCACTCATTTCTTCTAATTTATTATTCTATTTTTATTATTCTATTTCCCTCATCTTCCCTCAATCTCATTCTACTACTTTCCCTTACCCTGCTTCCTCTTCTTTACCTCTCGCACTCGTTTCCTACTCCTTATTTTCTTTCTTCTTTCATATGATGTGAAATTCACCTCATTATAAGTTCACGCTCACTGGAATCTGATCTGTATTTGCCCTTCCATAACGCCTACTTCTCTCTGCATCTGG
>NC_087201.1:109746663-109749163 GCF_015104395.2 Macrobrachium nipponense
GCGCTTGGAAATTTTATTATTGGCACTCCAATCAGCGAATAGTTTTTTCGTGAAACATAAAACGTCCGGTTTTGCTATTTTCCTCTCTCTCTCTCTCTCTCTCTCTCTCTCTCTCTCTCTCTCTCTCTCTCTCTCTCTCTCTCTCTCTCTCTCTTAGTTTTCAATTTTGCAACAAGCGTATATATATATTCGACGACGATACTGGCCGGCCGCTGGTTTTGCCGATGGAATTGTTTTCATGTTGATGGTGCGTGATTGGTTAATTTGAAGGTTTATTAAACCGGTTAAGCTCATATCCGAGGTAACTCGTCGCATGCAACCAATTTGGTGGCTATGGATTAAATTCGTTCTCTTAATTGCCTGTTTAGCAGGTGCGCAGACAGAAAGCTTTGGAAATAGAGGGGAGGCTCATGACGCCAGTGGTCGCGTCCGAAATACCACTTTATTCAGAAAAAAATGTTAGAGAAGTGGGCAGTTCGCTTTTGTGACAAATGATTTTTTTTTCGAATCATTGAGGTGTTTGCGTTTTATTCATTTTTTTCTGTTTTGAAGCATAAATTTTTTGTACAATCTTACGCTACTGCATTGGAGATTTATATATACATACATACACACACACACATACATACAAGGCAAATACCACAAAGGAAAGTGAAAAAGCTGAGGGTGCTGGGCCTTTCGACTTACAGTAATTCGATAGGCCTAGCACCAGCACCACTCTGTGGTTTCACTTTTCTTCAAGTTCCATAATTTCGGGATTCAGTTACACACGCACAGATATGTATATATATATATATATATATATATATATATATATATATATATATGTGTGTGTGTGTGTGTGTGTGTGATGTGTGTGTGTGTGTGTTTTATATATACATTTATATATATTATATATATATTATATATATATATATATATATGTGTGTGTGTGTGTGTGTGTGTGTGTGTGTGTGTGTGTGGTGTGTGTTTATATATACATTTATATATATATATATATATATATATATATATTTATATATATATATATATATATATATATATATATATATAACTATATGTATATATATATATATGTATAGTATACACATATATATCTATATATATATATATATATATATATTATGTATATCTATTATATATATTTATACACACACACACCCACACATATATATATATTATATATATATATATATATATCTATATATATATATATATATCTATACTACATCTATATATATATATAATAATATATATATATATATTTATATGTATATATATATATTATATATCCATTTGTATATAACGTATATATATATATATATATATATATATATATATCTATATATATATATATAGTTATATATTACATATCTGTGCGTGTAAGTAACTGAATCCCGAAATTATGGAACTTGAAGAAAAGTGAAACAACAGCGTGGTGCTGGTGCTAGGCCTATCGAATTACTGTAAGTCGAAAGGCCCAGCACCCTCAGCTTTTTCACTTTCCTTCGTGGTATTTGCCTTGTATGTATATGTGTGTGTGTGTGTGCGCGCGTTTGTTTGTTTGTTTGTGTGTGTTTGTGTATACCCAGTGCGTAAAAACACCTAATTAATACTACAATAATTACATTAACTCCTAAGCAAGAAGAATCGGGTCTTTATCAAATAAAATATGGGATTTCCGATTTCCAGTTGAAAAAATTCTCTCTCTCTCTCTCTCTCTCTCTCTCTCTCTCTCTCTCTCTCTCTCTCTCTCACACACACACACGCGCGCGCAAGCATATCCGATAGAATTTTTCGCTACATTTCAATTCTTGCTTAATTTGTTTAGCCAAGCTGTGCGTAACCTGTCAGTACTGGCAGTACCAATACTACTATGTGGCAGGGGCCAGTAGGAACGGGATGGTCATATTATATATATATATATATATAAATATAATATATATATTATATATATAATATATTACAGAATATAATATAGTTATAATATAGATTATTATATAATAAATAATGTAAAATAATATTATATATATGATATACTATATAATATATATATAACACATACGTATTTACATATATTATAGACTAAAACGTTTTCATGGCCTCCAGTTGGAAACTGCATTTCGGCCAAGATGCAATTCACCTCCACTTCCTTCTCCTCCTCCTGGTCCTCCTCACCACCCCAAATGGAAATCCCATCTTAAGCGACCTTTTCTTCGCTTTGGGGTTTGCTTCGATTTTGTGGCATTTTAGCTTCGTTTTTTTATTTATTGAAGTTTGTTTCTAGAAATATGCTTTTTTATCGTTTTACATTTATCCGTGGTTTAATGGGCTCTTCCTTTGATAATCTCTCTCTCTCTCTCTCTCTCTCTCTCTCTCTCTCTCTCTCTCTCTCTCTCTCTCTGTAAATATGAGTGCATATATGTAAAGTTAGGGCTCCAAAATAAATGTGCGTGTGTTTCTGTGCGTCTACCTAAAGAAGCGGAACTGTTTGTGTATA
>NC_087201.1:109754163-109791663 GCF_015104395.2 Macrobrachium nipponense
ATCATTATTATTATTATTATTATTATTATTATTATTATTATTATTATTATTATTATTATTATTATTATATTACTTTGTATAAATCAAGTGCTTATTACAGTACTTTAAGGTTGTTGAGTTTGCTACGGAGATGATGATATTGGTGGCTGCATAATTAAGTTTTCACAAACTATCGTTAGTTAGACTTCTTTTCTCTTAAATTTCTAGTGATTTATATATATATATATATATATATATTATATATATATAATATTATAATTTAAAAAAATGTTTTAAAAAAAATGTATGTATATATATATATATATATATATATATATATCATATATATATATATATATATATATATATATATATATTTAATAATATATATCTATATTATTAATATATAGACAATGTCATATTTCCTCCATTGGTGATTATAATTTTAACTATCATCGACAGATATCCCTTTTAAACTTGTCCAAACTTCATACAAAGGACCAGCAGTATCATATAACCCAGTATTAGACATCCCTCTTTTCTCCTTTAGTGCAAAACTATGTTAGTGTTCCGTTAATCTTAGTAAGACGGAACGTCAGTTTTGTACTGAATTTGTCGTTCAATTTTAATATCAGACTCACTATTGTGAGCATTTTGTTTATCAAAATCTCTTTGCCTTTCTTTATGTTTTATTGGAAAGAACGCTGTTGTTGTTTTTGATTAAGCTGGCTGTATGCCAACATGGGATCTTGCTCATAGAGCAGCCTGTAAGTTTCAGTCAATGAATTGAATTGATATGAATAACACTAATGGAGTGAAATTCGAAAATATGGTCATTAAATGAAACATTTGAACAGGCAAAATACAACGATTTATTATGGCACAGGTATGTTTGGCCATTGTGTTCTAACTGCACTAACTTCTGGAAAGCTGAAAATAATCGAACTCAAGATATTTATTCCCAAAGAAACAAAAAGCCAATTCGTAGGAATCAATTTTTACTGTGTGGGCTGTATTTGAAATTAAAAGGCACCCACCTACTCACCCACCCAAACACCGCCACACACATCGAAAAGAAGGACGGAATGATTTTGAAATTTGTGCGGTGTGGCTGTCACCGAAGCGGAAAATTTCTTTTGTGCCCCGAGTTCCTTATCTCTCGGGGAGGAAAGAAACAACCGAGGAGATGCTGTTGCCCTTTGAAAAGTGGGAAATAGCAATCATCTGGGTAATTGTCGGAGTTATTGACCTTAGTTTCTGTGCCCGGGAACTCTGTAAGTTAGAAAAATTGCATTGGATATGAAGGGGTTTCACCTCAGTTGGATGAAAGGGTTACAAAATGGTTTCTGCATCCTTTTGTCTAATGGTACGTAGGTATTAAATTCATTCTTGATTTAATTTTCTAGCTGGAATTGCATAGTTGCAATTTTATTGCTTGCATTTAATTTGGCGGAGTTAGTGACGATGCAGACGTGTCTCGCATGACCCAATTACCTCCTGCAACTAAAGAAACACGAAGCTTGAGAATGGAATCAAGCAGAGACGAACAACTTTCATAATTGTTACTCTCGTGAACTGAAGGGACACAGTCAAGCCTTGGCTACTCTCGTTTTTTCGAGGTTGAATCCGTAACGGGGTAGTGCCATCAGTGCACCTCACGCGGTGCAATGCATGCATTAATTATTATATATATATTTTTTTTTGCAGCGTCGCTTCGGCCACTTGCTGCAACACGTTCATTCCTACTACTGTGCATTTGTTCATATTCTTTTGCTGCCTTACTTTCCACCCTCTCCTACTGGTTGTTTCATACTGCAACTGTGACGTTTTCCTCCTTTTACGCCTCTCAAACATTTGCACTCTCAGTTTCCTGTCAGCGCTGAATGACCTCTTAAATCTCTGTGCTTGGCATTTGGTGATCAACAGACTGGAAGATTGATATCTGGTGTGGCACTTCCATTGGATCACACTTTAAAAACAAGTTAACTGTCACCTTGAGAAAAGAAATGAGGTTTTGGAATGACTTGAAAAATTAAATATGAACGTACACACGACTTGCTTTCCTTTCGTGTTGCTTCTCTTAGAGCGCTCTCAATCAGAGTGGCGCATTGGTTGTTACCTGCTTTGACTTGCAGTGGCTGAGTTGCAACTTGGATCCTGGCTTGGCAATATCGGTGTTCAGTCATTTTAAGTATCTGATGTATAACGCTGGCTTTGTTTCGATGGTAACTTGGCCATTAAGCCTCGCTGGACCGGCTGGGACAAATTTACTTTCAGGTCTAGAATGCAAAATAATCAATAGGTAGCTGCCTGGGGACGCATTTTCTTTGCATTGTAAACTTAGAGTATCTGCTGTAAACTTCAGTTGGAATGAGGGAGACAATGTGAACATTAGAAGTTCCTCAAACCTTCCGACATTTAAAAACCAAATTAGTCTTTCATGCTACACTTCCATAGATCAGAATCAGTGAAGAGTCGTGAGCGAATAATTTACCTCGTGTAATTAGTGATAATTAGGAACAGAGTAGATACCATGTTTTGATAAACGATAATGCTAGCGAATGCGCTCTAAACAGAGAGCACGTTGATGCTCATGAATAAATGAATGAATTAACAATTTATGCACGTTAATTATTGAAGAAAAGAAAATAAAAAAGTCCCTTCCCGATCCTAAACACCCTTCCCTTCTATTCTCATTCCACTAAAAAGCATTAACGCTTAAGCCTAATTTACATATTTATTTCAGCGTATTAAAGACATTCAGGTATATATTTTAGTAAAGGTTGTATCTGTATTTGGCTTTTCGTTTCGGAATGGTGTATGAATATATATTTACACACACACACACACACACACACAACACACAAAAACATATATATATATATATATATATATATCTATATATAATATATATATATTTATATATATATATATATATTTCAACTTATCACATACACAGTTATTCTCTGAGTAATACAATTACTAATAAGACCTCATTCTAACTGGGTGGTATATATATATATATATATATATATATATATATATATATATATATATATGCTATATATAAATTACCTTTATATCGAATTCTGTTTACATGGGAACAACTTGCATCAAAGTGAATTGTGCACAATGATTGCTCTGCCCCAGGCAGATTCGTGTATATTACATAGTAGTATGTCATCCTGCCTCAAGCAGGATCCGAACCTATGCTTTATTGAGTTTCGGACATAATACTGTTTTGTGTGTGATTCATTTTGCTGTCAAGAGTGATTGATATTAGTTGGTTTCGACTCTGCTGTACATATTCCTGTTGAATTCAAGTTCTGTACTTAGAATGGATCAATCTACACCATGAGAGCTGATTTTAAAGCTTTTAAGACTCAGCTGCGTGTGATCTCTTTATTACGCCCGCAAATGCGACTATTGTTGTTGTCTCCAATATTATGGACACATACCTGTTACTAGTGCATTCACTTGATCTTGGGAACAAATCATCAAAACGGAATCATGTATGATAGATGAATTTACCCCGACTAGGACTCGAATCTATACTATGTTTTTAAGGTGTGACAGTGAAGATACTGACTCATACATTCAGCTATCAAGAGATTACGACCATTTTGTGATTATACCTGTCGGATAGAGGTTTTGTACTGAAATCGAAATCAAATGCGATAGTTCAGTATTTAATAAGATAGAATGTATTGGGCATAATTATTATTCAATCTGTCTCTACCTGCATGTCAGGGAGCGCGCATACGCGGGCGGGTCTGCCTTCGTCTTCAACTTTCCTGCAGCTGGATAGATGAAACCATCAATTTCTGGGCGAGATCCTATATGTCACCCATTGCTTCATGATATTAGCAATACGTCCGTTAAACGTTGGCTGTACGTCACCCTGACGTCGGTTATAAGTCAGTTCTAGATCTTATAATGTCAGCAGAGATCTACGTCAGCGGTTGAGTCAGTTCCTGATATTACATTTCTTCTTCTTCTTCGTCTTCTTCTTCTTCATTTCGCATTTTGGAGAGGGTGGTATGCAAGACTTTCTCTCTCTCTCTCTCTCTCTCTCTCTCTCTCTCTCTCTCTCTCTCTCTATGTCGGTTTATATGAACTGAATATCAGCGTTAAATTTATCCCAATAAAGATATTTAGGTTACGTATAAGTAATAGAGAAGAGTTACATTTATACCAGCTGAAATTGCTCGTCTTCGTGCATATAAGGCAAGATTGTAATGTGAAATGAACACCTACGTCAGAGGGATAATTTCCTATATTCCTGTTTATTTTCTCGTTTTGTGAAGACGTATCAGATTTACGTATCCAGTTTTAGAATTTTGGAGAGAGTGGAAGAGAGAGAGTAGAGAGAGATGATGGAGAGGAGAGAGAAGAAGGATGAGCGGAACGAGAGACGAGAGAGAGAGAGAGAGAGAGGGAGGGGGGGGAGAGAGAGAGAGAGAGAGAGAGAATTGCATTGCGTTGTAAGACAATTTTTTTTTTTCTTTTTTATTGCCATGAGATGCCAAGCAGACTCCTCACAGGTCTTCCTGCTCCTCCTCACCCCTCCACAAGGCACCATTCCTCCTCCTCCTCCTCCTACTCCTCCTCCTCCTTCTTTCCTCCCTCGTGCTCCTGACATCTTTCCCTTCGCCTTGCCTCCTGAACCCCTCTGTGCCCTTCCCGCGATGTCAGATGGGGTGCATTGTGATGAATTGGTCGAATTTCACTTTCAGCGGAATATTATTAAATTGGATAAAAACAGCTGCAATGGGGGGGAGGCTCGACAATAGGATTATTGAGCCCCTGTGAGCCGCTAGTCTAGTTACGACGTGTATTGCTATTATTTTTGTTGCTGTTGCAAACGCATCCATGCGCTTGTTTGCGTTTGCTCGCAAAGATTATTTTTTTTCAGACGTCCACTTTGACTGGTGATTGGTGAAAATGGAAAGCTGTATGGATTTTTTAAGGGGGAGGGGGGATATTTCATTTGATCTCAGTTTTTTTTTTTTATTTAAGAAAATGCTACTTTTTGTGTGTTTCAATTCATGCCTTTTATTGTTATTAATCTTCTAAGTCTGCTTTCTTTTTCAACTGGAGGCCAAGTCCTTTGAACATATTTGTAAATAATACTGGGAAATCTTAAATATCTACCATGGATTAAGATATCTACCCATAAAAAGTCCTTTCCAGCAAAAAAAAAAAAAAAAAAAAATCACATTCCTTATTCTCTCAAAATCGAATGCTCTATTTTCAGTTACGAAATCCACTTTTGGTAAAATATTTTCGTTAAAAAAGCCATACAAAACGTTTTTATGGTCCTTCTAAAAACAAGAAAAACCTAAATATAAAAGTAAGAGAACAAAAATCTTGGTTGAAGCTAAATATTCAATCTATGTATTCTCTGAATCAGTAAGTGTCTTGGAGGGAGCGGTGAGTTTTGTCGAAGCATAAATACTAATAAATTTAAGAAACGCAAAACAAACGTCCACCGATGTGATTGAGCGCAAGGGGAAAAAAATCTGTTGTCCCAACGAGAGGAAATTGCATCACATTGGATTCGCAATTTGGTTTATTAAAATTCAAAGTTTTTACCGGAAATGCTTCCGTCTTTTTTTTTTTTTTTTTTTTTTAATCTCGTACTCGAAAGCTCCCGACAGACCCGCGATTTCTGTTTTTAATTAATAGGGGCGTCTGTCTGTGAGTAATATAACCGAAACTTATTAGAACAGAATTAATTTATGATGAATCGGAATTCGGATATTTTTTCATGCCTCTTTATATATAAATGTATATATACGTATATATATATATAGTATATATATATATATATATATATAGATATATATATAGATATATATATACATGTACATAAATATGTATTTATATATACATACATGCATATACATGTATATATATGTGTGTGTGATTGGAGAGAGAGAGAGAGAGAGAGAGAGAGAGATTTGAATGTGTGTACGTATATTTGAATTTGAGGCTGTATATATTCCTGTAAGTTACATATGCAGTGCTTGAAGCTCAAGTGTTACCGAAAATCCTTTTGTCTCATATGCGTACAAGAACATGGGCATGCGTTCATATCTACTGTACTTCCGTAATCTGTGCTGTTTTCTTGGTATTTGTCATTGTTAAGAAATCATTATTGATTATAATTTCGCCTATTAAACTCATTAATTTAGTCACTGAAAGAGTAAGAGTTATTCTTACACACACTTTAGGAATGCAAGGACAAATTTAAATTAAGACCATTCGTCAATTTATTGAAAAGATACATAAACAAGCAAGTACCAAGTACTCAGGCGTGGTAGAGACGAGCTGTTTTGTCTATATATATATATATATATATATTTATATATATATATATATATTAACATCTGCATCTTCTTCCACCAGAAGACTAATTTCCTATGCTTTACTCCTTCATAAGACTAATATATTCAACTCTATTCTATCATAAGACTAATATCTTCAACTTTATATTGTAAAGTTAGAATTCGTTATGAATGAACCGACCTGAAAGTGAGATTTTCCACCTCTCCGTTTTTGAAGGAATCCCGAAAAAATAATGTTTGTAATGAAACTGGAGTGGACAATAAGTATCCAGTTTTTCCGAACCACTCTGTTTATCATAAAAAAATTGAAAAGAAAAGAAAAAAGAAGAAGGAAAAAAGCTAAGTATTCCCTGTTCATTCGAGAGCAGGATACCAGACTGTCATTGCCCCTAAGTACGTAAATAAACGGTTAGTGTCGCATGTATGAAAGGAAGTGAAATATTATAAAGCTTTCAGAGGATTTACGATGATGCCACAGTATACAAAATTCGTGTAGAGTGTAATAATTCATTCGTTTACCATCGCAAAGCTGTTAATTTGCAAAGGGACTTACTCAAATCTCTCTCTCTCTCTCTCTCTCTCTCTCTCTCTCTCTCTCTCTCTCTCTCTGACCGAGCTTCCATAGCAGCTGAGTTGCCTCGTTGATATCAAGGTAAAGATAGAGAGAGAGAGAGAGAGAGAGAGAGAGAGAGAGAGAGAGAGAGAGAGAGAGAGAGAGGATTTATTGTCCCGCAAGGTACTGTTTGTTCTGTCATTCCTTTATGTGGGGGAAATGGATTTGGACTGCAAACCCTTACGTTCAGAAAATTGATGTGGAAAGTAAACATCCTTTTTTATTTCTTTATTTACGTAAGGTAAACGGCGTATTCGCGCGTGATAGATAATGGAAACTCAACAAACGCGGTTCGATGTAATTAGTCTTGTTAAGAATATAGGTCCGGAAGGTTATTGCCAATTACGACGGTAAATGAGGGGAGAGGCCTCGGCTATTTGCAATCAATAGTAACCCCCTGTATGGAATAGTTACCATACCTCCTCTCCTCCCTCCCCACACAACCCCCACCCCCTTTATGGTTATTTTGGAATAACTCCGAGGTGGAGAACAGACCTTGCGAACTGGCGATCTGAAGCACTCAGAAGGGGAGTTGCTCCGTAGTTGAATTAAAAACTAATGTATTTTTTATTTAGTTTTTTTAAAGACGTTCTAACTTTTATTTGCTATTTCCACCAGTGATGTTGGGAGGATTAAATCCAGTGCTGATGGCTTGAGGAGGTAAACGGTTTCACCCTTGGTCTGTGTGTTAACAAAATATCTCGAGAACGGATGCACGGATGCTGACGAAACTTGGTGAAAATATGTACTTGGTGACTTACTTCACTATCGATGAATATCTCATGACTTAAAAGTCACCTACTAATAACCAGAGATTTTAACTGTTTCGGAAGTTTTTGAAGGTGGTTTAACGTGAAGTTGTTTCTTTTTTCGCTTTTGGTTTTTTCAATTGTTTTTCTCGAGTTAGTCTATTGTTTCTCATTTACGGGAGGTTTTGCTTTCCAGGCGGTTTGATGATGCGTATTACATTGGTTCAGCAGCAAGGAGAAGTTGTAGCTTCCAGCAATCTGATACTTACAATGACTATCAATATCAACTCGGTGATTTCAGTCATCATACAAGAAAGTTGAGAGCTTACCTGACTAATATCTGTTTATGCAAAACTGTACCTTGATGTGATGAAAAGCAGTATCTGATGCCATCGATTTAATCTCTCTCTCTCTCTCTCTCTCTCTCTCTCTCTCCTCTCTCTCGGTGAGGCGGGTTAGATCCAGATGATATTTAGTCGTAACCAATAAAGCTACGGTTTATTAAATCTGTCCTTCAGTGTTATGGAGTTTTGATCAATCTCTCCAATCAAAATGCCATTTCCTTTGACTGCTACAATTTTTCATTCTCCGAAGTGTAATTAGGATTCGGATCAGATCAATATTCAATGGTAGAGTTTACTTGTAATGGGGTTTTTCGTAAAATGTTATTCTTTCATTAATGAAAAAATAGCCAAGCAATTATTTGATCATAACGCATATAGAGATAGGATGTTAATATGTTCGCTTACAATGTAATTTATTCCACTTATCTTTCTGATTGATTGAGTGAATTAAATATATGTTTAAAAGAAAAACCTGATCGACGTTTAATCGCATTTATTAAATTGTAGTCAGTTTCATCTGTGAGCTCGTCATGCCTCCTTTCGTTCAGGACAATTAGGGTTTCTTAATTGGAATTTATTTAATTAATTAAAATGGCTGGTGGAAATTAATTTGCCCAGTTTAGAAATACGTCAGCTATATAACATTTCTTGACAGGCAAAGCCTCCCTGTGTAAGTCTCTTAACACACCTCTTATCTTTGATTTTCTCTTTCATCTTTTGTGGAATTTTTCTTCATACTTCTCACTTTCTTTACTATTCGCTTCTTTTCACTCGCCTCATAAATTTTCACCTTGTTCTGTTTTACTGCTTCTCCTCTTCCTCTGTTTCCTTTTTTTCACTGTCATAAATCTTCACCTCTTTTTGTTTCACGCCATCGTCTCTTCCTCCTCATTTTTCATATTCTTCCCATTCACCTCTGTTGCCTACGTTTCACTCTCCTCATAAATCTCCACCTCTTTCGATTTTACCCCTTCCCTCTTCTTCCTCATTCTTTCTTCAAATTCTTCCCATTTTCCTCTGTTGCCTTCTTTTCACTCTGCTCATAAATCTTCACCTCTTTCTGTTTCACTCCTTCGCCTCTTCTTCCTCATTCTTTCTTCAGATTCTTCCCATTCTCCTCTATTGCCTTCTTTTCACTCTGCTCATAAATCTTCATCGCTTTTTTCTGTTTCACTCCTCGCCTTCTGCAAAAGGTCTTCCTATTCTTTCTTCTAAAAGTCTTTCCATTCTCCTCTGTTGCCTTCTCTTCACTCTCCTCATAAATCTTCATCTCTTTTTTCTGTTTCACTCCTTCGCCTTTGCCTCCTCATTCTTTCTTCAAAGTCTTCCATTCTCCTCTGTTGCCTTCTCTTCACTCTCCTCCTAAATCTTCGCCTCTTTCTGTTTCACTCCTTCGCCTCTGCCTCGTCGTCGTCTTGTAAAGAGGGCTCGGGAAGACCGAGAGTGAACGCTTCCCATATTATCGTCCTTACACTGACCGTTATTAAAAACGATATTCTCGGCTCGATCATTTTGTAACTGCGCTCCATTGAGATGTGTTGACCGAGAAATGATTTGGGGAAGTTTTGCGTTGTTACCGGCTATTCCAAGATCACTTTCAATGGAATGTATCGAGACATGGAATCGAATAAGGAAACATATTTACTCAAACATTACGTTTTCACAATTCCGACTTTTTTTTTCCAGCATTTCTTTGGAATTTGATCCCATTTGGGCTGCGCTGCGGCGTTTCTTTATTATTCAGAATAAAAAGAAGTGCGGATGTGGTTACTGAGGATATTTTTATGAAATGGGCCAGGTGAAGTTCTGTATCAGTTTAATGACCGCGGTATTTTTTTGTATTTGCTAACGTAAAATCTTGTTTCTCTCTCTCTCTCTCTCTCTCTCTCTCTCTCATATATATATATATATTATATATATATATATATATATATATAATATATATACATATACAATATACATACCTATGCACATTTATAAACTTTAAAATCACAGTCGATGCACGTGACTTCATTACATAAGCGAATACCACAGGTAAATGATAGGCAGAAATCCAAGCGCTTTCGTCTTATTAAAATATCGTTCCTTTACGAGTGTACACACACACCCATACATATATATATACACATGTATATACATACATATTTAATATGTATGTATACAAATACTCTGGAGAAAAGGCAAAAATTTTTAAATAAAATTAATATAATATATACATATTATATATATATATATTATATATATATATATATATATATATATAACACATATTAATTTTATATTTGCCTTTACTCCAGAGTAATTACCATACCGTAATATAGGAGAGGGTCGAGATGACATTCTGCCCCCAAGTACGTTACGTGGCGGCCTAAGCTCACTAGATGGCATCTTCAGTCTGTAACGATATAATTATTATGTTGATACTTGAGAGAGATGCATAACAGCTAATGTTCCTTGCTCGCATCGATCGAACTTTTAATATTCAATCTTGAAATGCACAATATTGAAATGGATATTATATTGCACAAGTATTGAAATGGATATTGTGTTCCATATTGAAATTAACGCTATTGGAATATACATTATATTCAATATTAAAGTGGATATTATATTCCATATTGAAATTCACAATATTGTAGTAGATATATTTAATATTGAAAGTTTTTTTAAATTCCATATTGAAATTCACAATACTGGAAATGTACATTTTATTCCATATTGAAAAGGATACTATATTCAGTATTGAAATTCATATTGTAAATGGAATTATATTCAGTATTGAAATTCGTAATGAAATGGATATTTTATTCAATATTGAAATGGATATTATATGAAACATTGAAATTTATAATACTTTAATTGATATTCCTTGTAATGAAACTACCTGTCTGCAGGTTCAGAGACGATTGTTTTTGTATGTGTCCCCGGTCCTCATTTCCCCGTGCAAGTAAGATCAGAAGATCAGACTCAAATTGAAATTTCATGAAGTACCATTTGAAATCGGAGAGTATAGCTCGAAGGAATTGCTGTCCTAGGAGACGATATTTAATATGAGAGAGAGAGAGAGAGAGAGAGAGAGAGAGAGAGAGAGAGAGAGAGAGAGAGATTGTATTAATTAGAGTGAAGATGCCGACTCTCTGAAAAGAGCCGAATTTATCCCTGGTTCTGAGAGAAATGAAAAAAAAATTTTGAGATATCAGAAAGGAGTGAAGGATTCTTTTTTTTTAACTCCGCGATTTCTTTCTTATTATCAATACACCGTGTTTATGTTCCATTCGCAGACGTTTGAGCAAAATGAAGAAGTTGGCGCTGGTTAATTCATCCTGACAAATGTTTTTCTGCAGGAGAAAGACCCCATAAACAATACTAAAGAAAAATCAGTTTCTTTCTTTTTTATTTGTTGTTCATTCTTGGATCCTGTGTTGTTTTAGGGGGAAACAAAGGGAAGGAAGTTTGGGTATTTTCTTTCATCTCTGCTCCTCCCTTCATTATTTGTTCTCGCAGTTTGCTCGTTCATTTCGACTTTCTCTGCGCTTGTCTTTCTCTTTCTCTCCGTATATCTCTTAATATACCCGTAGTTTAAATGTGAATATATATATATATATATTATATATATATATATATATATTATATATATATATATATATATATGGGTGTTGTGTGTTGTTGGTGTGTGTGTGTGTGGGTGTTTATATATATATATATATATATATATATTATATATATAATAACATATATATATATATAATATATATATTAATTATTATATAATATATTATATATATATATATATTGTATGTTATATATTAAACTTTCATCGTTTTATGTTTACAGTTGTTCTGTCCATTAATGCAATTAATAACATCCCTTCATTTAAAACAGGATGGTTTATTGCGGATAATGTTATCCAGAATAAGTTACGAGCTTCTCAGGACTAACTGTCCTCATTGTGTGGTATCCGTAAAATTTCCAAAACTTCCAGAAGTACACACACGCACACACATATTTACATACATACATACATATGTGTGTGTAGTGTATATATATATACTATATAATATATATATACTATATTATATATATATATATTATATATATATATATTTCAATGTATATACTTATGAATTTTTGTATCCTCATCGTGAGCTGGTCGAATCACGGAGAGGACGAAATTATGATCAACTAAAAAACAGTGTCGTGCGGTAACTTATTTCTCAAAATATATTATTACCGAGGTAGCGCGAATTGGATATAAATGGACATTTGTAGCTTAATCTATATATATATATATATATTATATATATATATATATATATATATATATATATATATATTTATGAGGTCAGTGGCATTATTCGCAGTAAATTATCTTTTTATCGAGACTGACTCATTCGATACCTCCTCTTTTCTCCTCCGGCAAGATTCTTAGAAATTAGGAAAAATTATTCACGTTTCTTTCCATTTGCGTATTATAGTCGACGGAATATAATAAGTCAATG
This sequence comes from Macrobrachium nipponense, assembly GCF_015104395.2. NCBI lineage: Eukaryota > Metazoa > Arthropoda > Malacostraca > Decapoda > Palaemonidae > Macrobrachium > Macrobrachium nipponense. The sequence continues at coordinate 109,766,698 of NC_087201.1, forward strand.
AAGAATGAAGAAGCTTTGTCTGAAGAGAAAAAGGAGAAGCATAGGCCGATTCAACGCCTGGATAAAATGAAAATCTCTGCAAATAATGCTAATAGAGATTGCATGAGAGAGAATATATGCCCAAATAGGTTGATACACACACACACACAGACACACACACCACACACAACACACACACATATATATATATATATATATATATATATGTTTTTATATATATATAATTATATATCTTGCAATCCCACAATGGTCCCATGGGTGAAGTATATAAGAGATCCTAACGTGAAAATGAAAGGAGGTACCAAGACTTTCAACGTTTATCCAAAGTCATCTTCTTTGAATAAAATTTTGAAAGTCTTGGTACCTCCTTCTTTCGGATTTTCACGTGAGGATCTCTTATATATATATATATATATATATATATATATATATATAATATATATATATATATATTATTTATATATGTATATATATATATAAGCGTATACCACAGGAAATATGTAACTAGTCAGAAATCAAAGAGCGCTTTCGTCTTTACTCAGACATTGTCAATGTCTGAGTAAAGACGAAAGCGCTTGGATTTTCTGACTATCATTTTCCTGTGGAATTCGCTTATTTATGAAGTCACTGTGATTTTTTAAGCATATATATATATAGATATATGATATATATATATATGTATATATATATATATATATATATATATATATATATATATATATATATATTATAAATAGTATTTATATCTGTATCTATTTTATATTGTGTGAATTTTTCTCACTCATACATGTGCGGATTATTTATAGTTACAAATATGAAGCCACAAATATCGTTTAATATCCAATTCACTATACCTCTGGAATAGCTTGCGCTTGTCAATAATATTTCCCCTTGGGTTTACGGTACATTCGGGGTATAGTGAACTAGATATTAATCGAAATTTGCGAATTTATAGAATTATATATATATATTTATATATATGTTTATGTAAATTCAAATATGTATATGTACGTATATGTGTGTGTAATTTGTGTGTATGTGTGGGGACAGAAAAGTGAAATTCTGCGGTGGATAGAATATTGGAACTGCTCAACTTATAATTAGTGGTTAAACAGACGCCTCTCTTTGCATACACTTGGAATATCCTCCCTGATCGTTCCCTGATGAGGCCAAACTTAGGCTGTCATTCGCTTCCGCAATTTGTGGATAATAACTCAAAACTGCATCTGACCGAAAACATTCGGGCTTGTCTTTTTTCCATATCTGATGAGCCCTTCTCAAAGTCTTCTTGAAGCCCACGGGTTTAATTATGCGTAATTGTAATTCAGTTACTCCTGCCAGTCTTGTAAGCAATCCAGGAAGGATTTTGTCTCTACGAAAATCAAGTATGACATTTCGGTGTAAAAGCTTTGACCATTTTTTTTTCTTAGAAATCTTGACTCGACTCGCATAATCCTAACCACCATATCTGCTTAGGTGTTTGAAATATCGGCTGTATAAATTTATACCCTTGTTGTCAGTTATCTTATGCAAACTTAAGTTCCATAGGTAATATTCAAGTTCATCAAATAATCGTTCAAGTTTCGAAAATCTCATTCAGGTAAGTCTATCGACACATTTATTTATTAGGAAATAAGGAAACAGAATAGGAAGGTGTTTCAAAGTGGTTTCCTGAAATATCTATATGTCTCCGTTGACCTAGGCATTAAATTTGTACCTGATAATTAATCGGCTGTAGTGAGCCGCAGCTATGCTAAATAAGGACTTGGTTACCTTTGAAGCCACCCTCTGCAAGGGAAGAGTCGAATAGTTTGACAGGATTACTATATACAACTTTCAGAATCAAAGTTTAGTTCATAATTTAACTCGAAACGGGAAAGGTTTGCATCGTGTTCAAAATTAGAATTGATTCGCTTTCGATGGAAGTATTTAGACAAGTAATGGAAATTCTATACTTAAGGATTATTTCTGGCTTAATATTTGTGATGATTAAAATGCTATGTGTAAAATCATAGATAATCATATATAATATATATATATATATATATAATATATATATATATACATATATATATATATATATATATATATATTATTTATATACACGACGATTACAATTACTTCAACGCGTGACACTTTCTACTTATATATATATATATATATATAGGTATATATATATATATATATATATATATATATATATATATATGTATATGTATGTATGTATGTATTTATGGTAAATGTGTGTATGTGCGTGCATTTGTGTGTGAGAGTTGAACGTGACCAGCAACCTCATTCTTGACAGAAATACAGAAGTGTGAATTTATATTTTAATCTCTTTCTGACATTGAAACGAAAACATGGAGTGTAGGTACAGTGTATCAATTTGAGTCTAAATTATCCTAGAATTCTCTGACATCGCCGCTGCGTTAGACCCTGGTTATTGCATTTAAATGCGGTCAAGGACAATATTGCCATGTGGCTTTAAAGATTAGGGATAGATCCAGCCCTTTGTTGTCATAACTGTTGGTGTTGGCAGTAGTGTCTTTGTTGATATCATTCTATTGTTCTTTCATGTTATTTGCCTTTTAGGAGCTTGGGCCTTTCTGTTTTTGTTTTTGGTGCATTGCGAGTTAAAGTCATTCTTCCCTACTTAAGAACACAAAAACGTCACAAATGAAAACCGTATCGTTAGCTGTTGATGCTTTTATGCGTTTCTATTTGCTTTACATTGAGCGTTTAACAGCACATAACGCTGACTCTGTTAAATGGTTGTACCTCATTCTTTTGCGTCCATGACGATCAAAGCTCGGGATTTCCTTTCAGGACAAAATGCCAATGGCGTCGTTTACCGTCCAGATGTAATGTTCGCCTTTAACAGCACGTTGGGTATAACCGGCCAAGTGCACCTGCTGTCATACATAATGCGGCCCCCTGACTGATATATTGCATATTATCTGGCATAACTGCAGATTGAACAAGATGGGATTTATCTATTGTATTTTCATGAATATATTACTTATATGACTGGTAAAGATTCAGGTATGTCGTGCATGGAGCGTTTTATCTGACAGATAAAGAGAGGGAGAGAGCAGTTCCCATTCCATGGTTGATTATAAAGTATACGTTGTTGGCGGGAGGGAAAAACACCTTTTGGAGAGCACTACGAAGCATTTTTCCAAGAATTATATCTATAACACGTGAATGTAATTAATTGCCTTTCCCAGAAGTGATACTGTCAGGTATTTTCTGGAGGACTTTACTACTTATATATATATATATATATATATATATATATATATATATATCATATATATCTATATATATATATATATATATATATTTATATTATATTATTTATATCTATATATATATATATATATTGTAATCGTCGTGTATATATATATATATATATATATATATATATATATATTATATATATATATATATAATTGAATCGTCGTGTATATATATATATATATTTATATATATATATATATATATATATATATTATATATATTGTAATCGTCGTGTGTATATATATATATATATATATATATATATATATAATTGTAATCGTCGTGTATATAATATATATATATATATATATATATATATATATATATATATATATATATATATATATATCTCTCTCTCTCTCTCTCTCTCATATATATATATATATATATATATATATATATATACATATACATAATAGCTAGAACTTTTGTGCATAGATGCGGTTTGAGTTATCCAATGACGAGCCTTGAGCTGACCACCCTGTGGTAGGGGTGTAAGAATACTACCACCGTAGGTCCTGCACGTCGTAAAAGGCGACTAAAAAGACAGCTGTTGCCTTGCAGTCTTCTTTTTTTAGTAAAAGGCTAGGACCACCGCCAATAACTGTGGAAACTGCTGCCTTGCAGGTGGACTTTTTAGTCAAAGGCAAGGCCCACCGCCAGTAACTGTGGTTGATGACAGCAAGGGCATGCAGTCGTAAAAACCACTTTGCCAAACAATAAACCATGCCTAATGTTGTAAGGAAAGATGCCAAACAATTAACCATGCCTGATGTTGTAAGGAAAGGGGCTTCAGGCAACCGACCCCTTTGTGTAGGGACAACGGTAGGAAAGAAGAAGAACGAGCCTAGAGCTGTCGAAGAGGATCTGGTTTGAGTAAGCGTCGAAAAAATGTATTCAGTGACTATCTGTCCATGGAAGGACCTGAGGCGTTTGAGAAACTCAAAGTAACAAAGGCGTAGTAGAATTTAACAAGTATGGCAGGAAGATTATGGAGTTTCCGAGTCCAGTAAAAACTCACGAGAGCCTCAGGATCAAAGGAAGAATCATCAAGTTCCAAATCACAGGAAGAATCGTGAGTTTTGTAGGGTCAAAGTAAGAATCTTTAAATAATTTAAGGTCAAAGAAAGAATCTTGAAGTGATTTAAGGTCAAAGAAAGAATCTTGAAGTGATTTAAAGTCAAAGGAAGAATCGTGAAGTGATATAAGGTCAAAGAAAGAACATCGAATTTATTTGGAAAGTTTCAGGATGTAAAGAAGTATCTTGAGTATTATAAGGTCAAAGGGAAACTCTGGAAAGTTTCAGGGTTAAGGAAAAAATGTGGAGTGTTTAAGGGTCACGGGAAGACTCTGGAGAGTTTAAGGATTCGAAGGAGAAACTGGAGTTTATGTATACTCAGTTTTTTTCCATCTGTCCACCTACCTGTGGTGCTCGCGCATGGTAACACTGCGTCTCGGGCTTTAAATAGTTACGCTATGTGTAAGTTTTAGGTAAATAAAAGGATATCTGGGTGTACATTTGCAATTGAAAAGTATTTTAATGATTTACTGTATGCAAATTACACTGTTAATATTCGATTAAAACACTATTCAGTTGCAAATGTACACCCAGATATCCTTTTATTTACCTAAAACTTACACATAACGTAACTATTCAAAGCCCGGGACGCAGTGTTACCATGCGCGAGTACCACAAGCGGGTGGACAGATGGAAAAAACCGAGTAAAGTCTCTCAGGGTCAGAGAAAAAAATTGTAGTTTAGGTCAAACGAAGATTGTTTGCGCGTCAAAGTGTCAATGAGAGACTGTTAGGGTGAAGAGAGTATCAAGGATGGAGACAGATGATGTAAGAGTCCTAAGAAGGATCGGGAAAATTCCATTATGTGGCTGTAGAGGGATTTGGGTTTATGTAAATTCAAAGGAATGAACCTACAGATATGACATTCGTTAACACGCAATATTTTTCACTTATTTCTACGTATAACACTGAATCTCTCTCTCTCTTCTCTCTCTCTCTCTCTCTCTCTCTCTCTCTCTCTCTCTCACACACACACAGTAAGTAGTGTCACTCGGCTTCAAAGATGTCACCCATTTCGAGAATTTACGTAATTGGTACGAAACTCTGAAGCCAGCACGTCTTCCTTTGGATTATATTTGTGCCAACTCCCCACTTCCTCCGACGTAGGAAGGTTTCTCAAAGGCTGGTAATCCGACGGGAAGATCCATTGTGCAGTCAGGGCTTTGTCAAAGGTTGCGGTATTAAACCTGGTAAGAGATATGTGCCTCGTATTGCAAAAAAAAAAAAAAAAAAAGATAAAAAAAGTCGCTACACCTTTGGTTCTTGCATATCCTTCCTCGTGAATCTCAGACGCTCCCAGATTGCGCCTGTCTTTCAGATTTTATCATTGCGCTTTATACGTGGGACGTGCGTATACACACACATAAACACACAAATATAGTGTACTTATAGTATATATATATAGTATATATATATATATATATATATTATATAATATATACTAATATTACATACATATGTATGTACACATAAAATATATATATAATATACATACATACACACACAAATAATATATATATATCTATATCTATTATATATTGTATAAAAAATATATATATATACACGTATATATATATTTTGTATTATTTATGATATATATTAATTATTTATTTATTTCTATTAACGTACATATTTATGTATGTAATGAGTGTGTTCTAAATTGTTCATTTGCAACCATGTTATTGTCTGTTATTTTGATAACCTTCAGTTATACCTTGTTATTTGAATATTTACTAGTAATTGTAAAGAGGCTTTGCGTAAAAGAAATTCCGGTACTAAATGTGTTTTTAAAAATTCGATGTGCTTTTATTCATGGTGTCTAAATTATGAAATTAAATATAAAGTCATAGCAAATAATGAAAGTACGTCGTTTATGAAATACGTGCAATGTTGCTTTTATTTGTTAACGTTCTAATTAAGGTTTAGGATAAAGAATTTTTGTTTGGTTTGGTCGTTTATTTTGTAATTTATTACGCGGATGGTTACCTTTGATGGAAGTTTTCCTCATATTATTATTATTATTATTATTATTTTTATGTTATTATTATTATTATTATATGATTATATTATTTATTGGTGTTGTGGTTAATATGGTAACAAGAAATGCTTCAGAACTAGCACTTATTATTATTATTATTATTATTATTATTATTATTATTATTATTATTATTATTATTATTATTGTTATTAATATTGTCGTTTCTAATATATTAACATGAACTGAACGAGTAGTGACACAAAATGATTATGTATTATTATTATTATTATTATTATTATTATTATTATTATTATTATTATTATTATTATTATTATTAATGCTGTCGTTGGTTTTAATATATAAACAAGAACTGTATCTGTTATGACACTGAAAATGATAATGTATTTTATTATTTTAATAGCATTATTAACGCTATTGATGCAGATAGCAAGGGCAACAGCGTTTTCGCTGACTCACTCTTCCATTTGGAAACCCTCTTTTACATTTGCCCATTTTATCTCCAGGGTCACTTCCAAATGTCATGCCCGCCAACTAATCTCCTGGTTGGACCGCTTTTTCTTTCCGTCAAATATTCATTTCTTCTGAATGTTTTAACTTTGGACGTTCATAGGTCAGAGTGAATGGTTTTAGGCATTATTCATGGATTCATTTTTCATTTTAAGGCGATGCGTCCGTGAACGCGAGTTATGTACCTAGATGGATAATATTATTTTTGCAAGTAAAAAAAAAGCAATATTCAAAGTGGAAGGGACTGAAAAAAAAGGGTTATGTACATATATATATATATATATATATTACTATATATATATATCTATAATATAAAATATATATATATAAATATATAATATCACATATATATATATATATATATTAAAATACAATATTAATATATGTATGTGTAGTGTATGTGTTAGAGAGAGAGAGAGGAAGAAGTTATAGTGGATTAACAATAAATTTAATTAATATCAAGCTGTAGGGTTAAAGGAACCATAATACAAAACATTACAAAGCATTACAGTTGATATAAAGTTATAAAGCCATCGTCTGAGCGGGCAGTAAACCACAACGCAGAAGACAATGGATAATGGAACCGCATTTGTCTACGAATGAACTTAATCATTATTGTCGCTTTAGCAGCGATGCATCTCTTTTTATATTAATGATGCGCTGCAATATCATCATTATGATTGCAACCGTATAGATAGAAATATGTTTGTGTATAGGAAATTAAATACAATACACGAAGGGAAACATGAAAATATTCCGATGAAAAATTTGCAGAAAAATGAATTATGAGAGGAAAGCATCTATTTCTATTCATGTTACGTATGGAAATACAACGCACACACAAAGAACACCCACCGTCTGATATCCTAATATGCTTCTTTTTTTTCTTTTTTCTTTTATTTCCAGAGTGAGACATATTTTATTTTACCGTTGGACAATTGACATCGTCACTGCCATATTGTAGACCCGAGCCATAGAATTAATGGTCGGAATCATGACGCCTGAAATGAATGACACGGAACGCAACCTCTTTTTCAATAGTTACAGAGCAAAGAACGGAAGGTCAACGATTGATTTATCGGCAGACTCATATGGAGGGATTCTGCCATGGAACCGGGCAATGATGAATTGAAATGTAAAGGAAAATAAAAAGAGAGAGAGAGATTAACAAAGACTAGGCTATTTCATATTATCCTTGACGGAAAAAGCTTTAATACAAACTGTTTATGGACTTCTCGTCGAAGTAAATTGCCATTAACTTTGAGAAAATAATGAAAAGGCACGACGGGAAAGGGATCACTGAAACATCAATTGAACGTGGCGTCAGTTGGACAAAGTTGACTAAAGTGATAAAAAAAATTTAAGGATAATTTAGGACAACGACAATTAACCTATTCAAAGTTATTTACCACGAGTTGAATAATAAAAACTAGAATCATAACGTGAATTTGGGAACGAAATCAAAATGACGGAGAGAAAAAAAAGACAATCGAGTGCTAACCGGCAAATGGAAGAGATGAAAAGGAGAAAGAAGGAAAAGCCGAGAAAAGCGTTTTATAGGCGAAAAGGAAGAAAAAAGTAGGGTTTGGCTGGTGTCACGCAGCCCCAGCCAGCCAGGCTGCCAGGCTGCCAGGAGACCGGGCCAGCCAGAGCAGCAGCAGGAGCAGGACTCGAGCAAAACATAGTTCGTGTGGCCATTTGGCGTTAGTCCTGTGAATGTGTCCTATTTTAAAGAGAATGGATCGGAGGTGAGGTCGTAGAGCCGGGTGCTCGGTTTGGGGGCATGAGGGGAGGGGGAGAGGGTGGCTGTGGAGGGTGGTGGCGTTGAATGGGAAAGTCAAGGGAAGGGTGTAGGCGGACGGAGGCTTGGGGTGGGGGCTTGCGGGTGCCGGGGTGGGGGTAGGCTTAAGCTATGGCTGGGTTTTTTTTGGGGGGAAAAATGCGATATCGGATATAGATGAAATGTCTGTCTATGGATCTTCGTGTCTGTCTGTCTGTCTGTCCGTCGAAGTTGGGGAAAATGCGCTGTCAGATTTAGACACTTTATCTCTCTTATTCATCTAGTTATCAGAATTGGGAAAAACTGAAATGGTCCGTAAAGATGATCTGTGTGTCTATACCGGTGTGTGATATCGAGTATGAATGTCATATCCGTTTGTTTGTGTGTCTGTCTTTCTATGTATATTTGTCTTTCTTTCGTAGCTGGAAAAAAATCGAGTATTGGTTTATAATGGGATTTAAGTCTGTCTGCCAGTCACACTTCTATAATGATTTGTATATACACATACTACCTTTGCCCTTTTTTTCCATCTACCTTTCTACCTCTCGAAGTATCGGTAAATATGCGATTCGATTATTATTTATTTATCTTCCGAATGCAAGGTATGGAAGGTCTGGTGATATAAAATATTTCTCACTTATTTATCAACGTATTTTCAATATAGACTGAGTGATAGGTGTATATATATAATATATATATATATATATATATATATATATATATCTATATATATATCTATATATATATAGGATATTATAAGGATTTAATAAATATTCAAATATCAGTAACAGAACAATATAAATGCTTTGGATGGTTTCTCAGAGGAGAGAGGACGAGGTTGACGCTCATATAAATTCAAACTGTTAGCAAAAACAAGCAAAGCTCGTAGTCATGAGAGAAACCATTCACAAGAGTGTTATCCCTTCTGAACGAGGGAAGAAAATGATGAGAAGAACAAATAACAGTGTTTAGTTCTCCTCGAAAATGAATTTCCACTCCCATCCCAAAGGGTAGAGATAAAGGGGTCTATAAAGAAGGAGTAGTGTGAAAAGGATGAAAGGCCATAACAGTTACCATTCAGCGAATAAAAGATATATTTTTAGACGCGTTCCAGATAGAGGGAGGACGGTTGCCAATTGACTTCATTGTGGAAAATGAAGGTCATTGAAATTGATGTTAGGGGATCACAGGACGTTTTGGTGATTTGTCAAGAGATGGCGTGGAAGGTAATGGGTGGGTAGGAGAGAGAGAGAGAGAGAGAGAGAGAGAGAGAGAGGTAGGGAAAGGATTGGGGGAGCGAGATAGAGTTCAAAGAAAGGCTTACATCAAGAGAGAGAGAGAGAGAGAGAGAGAGAGAGAGAGAGAGAGAGAGAGAGAGAGAGAGTGATCTCAAGAGAAACGTTTACTTTAAGAGAGAGAGTTTAAAGAGATACTTAATTGAAGAACGAGCTTAAGGAAATTATTTCTCACACAGAGAGAGAGAGAGAGAGAGAGAGAGAGAGAGTGGGGTAGGGAAAGGATCGGGGGAGCAAGATAGAGTTCAAAGAAAGGCTTACATAGAGAGAGAGAGAGAGAAAGTGTGTGTGTGTGTGCCATTCCAAGGAAATTTTTGCAAGAGAGAGAGAGAGAGAGAGAGAGAGAGAGAGAGAGAATTTCTTGGGCAAGGTCTTGGGCAAGGAAAACAATTACCCAGTCTCTCTCTCTCTCTCTCTATAATCCTCGAGCTATCATGGAAACACAGGGACTCTAAATTGTGTGAAGTGGTAATTTTTACTTTTAACTCTGTAAAAGAAGCTAAATTAATCGTTTGCAAGACTTTACAGAGAACTTTTCATGTATTCCCTGTACAGAATTTGATTTGCTCCTTGAAACACACAGACTCTCTCTCTCTCTCTCTCTCTCTCTCTTTCCTTTGCCATCTGAACTCCTGTGAAACTGGATAATGATAGTTTGTTTTATTTCTTAAATAAATAAGAAATTGCAGATACTTTTTATTTTCACATCCATCCAGTGGAAGTTTGTGACATGGAGATGTAATCCATTTTATTAAACTGAAATTGTTTTGTTGCTTGAATTGCTTTCAATAACATTCGAGAGGACAGTACAAACAAGGTCCCAATATCCAGTCCAAACAAGAAATGGTCCAATCATTCTAAAAGTACTGGTATTTTGAAGGTTTCCACGTGTCAGAATGTTTGTTTTTATTCCTCTGTTTGAATATTTCTTTTAGATTGAAAAATAAGAAAATAACTCTTTTTACTTCCTACCAATCTCTCTCTCTCTCTCTCTCTCTCTCTCTCTCTCTCTCTCTCTCTCTCTCTCTCTCTCTCTCTCCGACCTCGTAGCTTGTGGTTAAGTCCCAAACTGGACGATTTGTGTTCGAATTCCGAACAGGACGAGGATGGACAGATGGGCATGTTCCCTAAAAATTCAATTTACCTCTGGTGAACTAAGGGCTGAAGTAGGTACTCAGTTGTCAGACTACTGTTGTTGGTCGCAGCTGCAGTGAGACAGTGGTAAGGAGAAAAATGAAAGCACTACTCATAGGTTTTTATTCTCCCTTCCAAATGTTTACCATTGAAACTTGAGGGCCGCGATGATGTAATCTTCACTCCAATAAGGTGAAACCATTATTAATTTTTTTTGACTCTCTCTCTCTCTCTCTCTCTCTCTCTCTCTCTCTCTCTTCTCTCTCTCTCTCTCTCTCATACATACATACATACATATATATATATATATATAGATATATATATATACACGTATATATATATATATATATATATTTATATCGTATATATATTTATATATATATATATATACATTATATATATATATATATATATATATATATATATATATATATATATATATATATATACATATACATAAGATGTCTGTAGGGATGTATGCATGTGCGAGCCAACATACGAAATGAAGTTCCGAATGGGAAAGCAACCAATAACTCGAGCCTTTCCAAGTTAGCTAAGACAGATAAAGCCGAATATAGTTGGCGTTGGCTGTTGATCGAAGTCGCAATCCAGGCTTTTCCCCCCCCCCCCCCCCCCCCCCCCCCCCCCCCCCCCCCCCCCCCCCCCCCCCCCCCCCCCCCCCCCCCCCCCCCCCCCCCCTTCCCCAAACTTTCATCCCTCCAGAATTTGCATGGGGATGAACTTCTGTTGTCACCAAGAGCTTTTGGAGGACACTCTTGGGCCACCCCTAGTTCTTTCTTGCTCGCCGGTGCGCACGCAAACCCTGGCGTATTCTCACACACAATGCTGTTGCAACTCTTGGACGAAGATGCAAATCACAATCATTGCAAAGGATTTAGTGCTTAGATTCTGTAGCCTTTGCATTTCAGACATTCGTGCAAGATTGAATTTTAAAGGGAAGGAAGACTATAAATTATTACATTTTTCTAAAGATTTTATCTTTTTGTACAGATCAAGATTATGATTTCTACATGTTTTTTTTTACATTGCCCTTTCTTATCCATGATGAAGGAATATTTCCTGAAATATTTACCATAGATTTCATATGTTAAGTTCTCTCTGTTTAAGTACTATGGCATAGTACTTACACAGAGAGAACTTAACTGAATATGCATAGTAACTGCATATTCAGTGACTTTTATTTTATCTTTTCTTAATAAGACATTTTCTAATTAATTTCATTTTACTTTTCCTTATACTGCTTAAGTTTTCTCACAACGTCAATTTTATTTTAAAACAAATTACAGTAGATAGAAAGAACAAACTTATAAAAACACATATTAAAGGAGTTTCTCAAAATTTCCAGTTCAGACGCAAGACACGTACCAGTTACAGTCATTCCAAAGTTACTTTTGTGCATTTTTTTCCGTCGTGGAATTCTGTCTCCACCGTTGTTGGAATTCTCAACGCTGCTGTTGCGAACTTCCAGCATCAATTTGAATTAGCAGTTACCTAGGGAGAAGAAGAGAAAAGGAGAAAATGAAGGAATAGAAAGTTTTTATTTATTTTTTTTTACACATTTCAGTAAGATTCGTGAAATATCAACGGTCTTTGTAGTTTTTCTATGCAAATTATATGCTGTGTATTTGCAGGGTATCGCGTATAAAAATACTCGGCCTCTCATTGAGCAATTGACAGACTGTAAATCGTATACTTTCTTGAATTAAAGTACAATTATGTTTATATTTCACCTGTTTTTGGAGGTGGAATGCTTTGACGTATTTCAAATTTTTCGGGAAGTGGAATACTTTAATGTATTTCAACTATTTGGGGAGGTGGAGGGCTCTGATGTTTTTCACCTTTTTTGGGAGGTGGAAGGCTCTGATGTATTTCATCGGGGGGGCCTTTGGGGGGGAAGGGGGGGGGATTAGTTGGAGGTACTTGGTTTATTTCACCTTTTTGGTGGTGGGGGGAAGTGGCAGGCTCTGATGTATTTCACCTTTGTTTGGAGGTGGAAGGCTCTGAGGTATTTCACATTTTTATGGGAGGTGGGTGGCTCTGATGTATTTCACCTTTTGGTGAAGGTGGAGGGATGTGACGTATTCCACCTTTTACAGGGAGGAGAAGGCTCTTGTATTTCACTTTTTTTTTTTTTTTTTTTTTTTTTTTTTTTTTTTTTTTTTTTGAGATGAAAGTTCTGAGTATTTCACCTTATTTTGGGAGGTAGAAGGCTCTGATGTATTCCATGGTTTTTAGGGAGGTGGAAGGCTTTGATCTATTTCATCATTTGACGGGAGATGGAAGGCTTTGATGTATTTCACCTTTTTATGGGAGGTGGAAGGCTCTGATATATTTAACTTTTTTAGGGGGGAGGTGGAAGAGTCTGATGTATTTCATCTTTTTTTGCGGGAGAGGTGGAAGGCTCTGGTTGCATTTCACATTTTTATGGGAAATGGAGACTTCTGATATATTTCACCTTTTTTTTTCGGAGATGGAAGGCTCTGATTGCATTTCACCTTTTTTGTGAGGGGGGGGCGGAAAGTTCTGCTGTATTTCACCTTATTTTGGGAGGTGGAAGACTCTGATGTATTTCACCATTCTTGGGAGGTGGAAAAGACCCCTGGGAAAAATCTATTCTCCTTTTTATGGGAGGTAGAATGCTCTGATATGTTTCGACTTTGGGGGCGGGGGGGGTGGAAGGATCTGAGAAAGAATGCTTCCGTGTGGTAAATTGTATTTTTCTATTTATTCTCTTCCGACGAAATATTTCTGTTAACCTGCAAATCAGTAAATCCCTGTGAACATCAGGTTTCTGTTATCTGGATAATCTGGGTAATCAGCTAATGCTGCCCTTGGTATGATAATGAACTCATCCGTAGGGAGTGTCAATTAAACGCATGACCTTTGAACTTGAATTAGAAATTGTGTTAAGAAAAATATTTTGTTTTCTAACTATACTTGGATTTTTTTTTTACCAGAATAAACAAAAAATATTCGATCCCAGTGGTAAGTTTTAAATGTAGAATCAGTTTATATTTGAATCATTCTTCACATCGAAAGGACCTTGGATTAATTCTGCAGTAAAGTGATAATAATAATAATAATAATAATATAATAATAATAAAGAATAATAAATAATAATAATAATATATTTATTATTATTATTATTATTATTATTATTATTATTATTATTATTATTATATTATTATTATTATTATTATTATAAGTGGCAATTTCAGCGATAGTAGTTGTACAGCATTCACGCTTTCCCTAGTCTACGGAATGTTACATAATTTCCATCAGTATTGCTCCTATTATGGCCATCGTCAACGGGATGCAAACTAAACATGTAACAAAGTTCACCTTTAAGGTGACACTTGGTCCCCAAAATAGGTTTCTATTTGATGCATCATACACTCGGGGCAACGATAGCTTGTAGAAAAGTGAACAGTTATTTGTGATCTCATGTCCGGGATTCGTCGACTTTTCACGTTTCCCATTGTTGGCTGAATAAAGACGTGTTTAGCAACATCAATACTTTTTGGTTTTCTGGTATAAATACGTGATGTATTATTTTCATCATTCCTATTGTTCTTGTTTTGGTTGTTTCTTCTTGTTACTCTTTTGTTTACACGCACATTATATATATAGTATATATGTATGTGTTTACACATATATATGTATATACATACATACATACATACACACACGCATATATATATATATATATATATACATACCAAAATACATATATATATATATATAATATATATATATTATATAAATCTATATTAATATATATATATATTATAAATATATATATACAGGAGAGAGTACCCTCATTACAAGTAAATTCTTCTCCTCTTTATCTAATGGTGTTTGTTAAAGAAAATGTAAAAAGTGAAATTCTACGAAATCTAAAGCTAAAGATACATCGGGAAATTGTTCGCAATAAGTCTTCATAGAAACAGAATGTCAGAGCTTATTGGCCCGTCGATATAGTTTATATTGTTTTCTGGATACATTATGACAACAGCCTTGTGTGTGGATCGTGTGGGGATTTGACATTGTTGTTGAGCAGCCAATTCGAAATCTTTGTTCTTCTGGGCTAAGCTTAGGGATTATAACCTCACGTAAGTTTGCCCTTGAAAGAGGCAGATCAAGACAAAGCTGATTGTTAGATAGATAGAGATTTTGAAGGAGAGAAAGACAGACAGATAGACACAGACAATGATAGAGAGAGAGAGAGAGAGAGAGAGAGAGAGAGAGAGAGAGAGAGAGAGAAAATGTGTGCTTGTATATTAGGTGGCAGCATCTTTGAAGCTGAATAAAACTGCTTACTGTGTGTGTGTGTGTGTGTGCGCGCGCGTGTCCGAGAGAGAGAGAGAGAGAGAGAGAGAGAGAGAGAGAGAGAGAGAGAGAGAGAGAGAGAGAGAGAGGTTTAAACAAACTGAAAGAGGTACGCGAAAGGAAAGTAAGAAATTACGAAGGCTGGCAGTCTGTACTTAATTATCCGAGAGCGACTTACTGAATGATGCTTAGTACCATCTTAAGTTCTGGTCGAGGATTATATTTCATTTTCATTATGAATTCCATCTTGGAATAAAAGCGTCAAAGTGTTTCTTATACTTTTTTACTTACAATATGCATAAAACTTTATTTCAGCTTACTTATCAAGAAATTTAATACGTTATTAATGTCCCGCAGGCAAGCGTGAGTTGAACAGTCTCACAGCAGCCTACAACATTTTATCTTGAAATGTGCGTCGTTGTACATTACCCTAGGAAGCCAGTTATTTTAATATGCACTTTATATGTATCGTAATTGTTACATATCTAAGTATTATTTATTTCATATATACAGCATAATTGTTAGAAGTCCACTTGTCAGACTGAAGAATTATCTTGATTGTCAGAAGTGACTGAGTAAATATTCTGTTCGTAGTCTCATGTACATTCTCGAGAAGTTTGTTTCAGCATTTGAACAGTTTATAATAAATCCAGGCAGCATGATCAGAATTTTCGTTCTTTTAAATATAATCTGAATTTTCATTATATTTCAACAGCACTATTAACATTTTCGGAATTTCCATTCTTTTTAATAGTATAATCAGAGTTTCCAGAATTTTCATTCCTTTGTAATAGCACAATCAGAATTTAAGGAATTTCCATTCCTTTTTAACAGCATAATCAGAATTTCCAAATGTTCTTTGTTTTTTAAACGCGTAGTAAGATTGTCTTTTTTTTATATTTCATTATTGGGTGTATCTTTGTTAATCACTGTTTCACTGTTAACCTTGAAGGGTTCAAAATATATCCCCTGGATATCTCCCCCCAAAATTGTCTTATAAATTCTTTTCATGCTCATTATAAGCCCGACCCAACCGTTGCTAGTTAAAAGCATAATTCTGTGCCATTAGGTCTCTCACAACCTCAAAATGAAAGATAATTACCGATATAATGATTGATGTAATCGATCATTATATACCAGATTCTTATATATCGTGATCCTACCTTGTTAACCAATCAGTTGCGGTGCTTGTCTCGTAACCTGGAAATGGAAGTGATAGTCGATATTGTGATTGAAGCATTCGATCATTATGTGTAATAGGTCATTATCTCTAGTAATCCAGCCTTGGTCTGCAATCAGTTGTGATACCGTGTCTCTAAACCAATACTGATTAAACGTAAAGCTTCCTCTTCGCGCAAGACACTGTATTTTTGGTAGATCTTCTTTTATAATAGTCTTTGTAGAACTAACTTCTTTTTTAGCAGCTGTGCATTCTCTTTTTTTTATACAAAATAACGTTAGATCATTTTCTATGCTCTATCCATCTTGTATATCTTCGTTGTGTTACTTTCAGATAATTCCCGTTATAATATCCTTTTATCAGTTACCGTTGCTTTTATCCGTAATGGTTTTGCATATCGACTTCAAACGCAAAAATGAGATTGAAGCTGTAAAGCCAATAAGAATTCCAATGGTTTCCACCGAATGACGGAGGCAGCGACGTACTTTTCAAAAGCAAATGAATCTCATGGGAAATAGATATTGATCACATTCAGATCGCAGGGCTATAAATCACCTCTAAAATGCTGGATTGGTATTCTTCCTTTGGGAAATACTCTGATATCGGGGCTCCTACAACATATACATCATTCTTAATTAAAGCTCTTTCGCTTGATTCATCCATAATTTATATTTGCATTTATTCCCGAATGGTATGTATTTTCTTACGTGAGAGGATTTTTATTATGGAGGCCGTTGCAAAAACATTGAATTTGTAAGTTCGACGTCGATGCCCTTGTGGGTTTATATGCACACATTCACACACACACACACACATATATATACATATATATATGTGTGTTTATGTATACAATATATATTGTCTTGGTATCTTAGGTGGATTTATTTTATTATGGTTTTGATGATTTACCTTTTTTGGCAGATAGATCTGCATACTCTACATTCCCTTCTACTCGGTTCTCAATATTCAGGCTTTTTTTTATTTTGTTAATCATACTCTCTCTCTCTCTCTCTCTCTCTCTCTCTCTCTCTCTCTCTCTCTCTCTCTCTCTCTCTCTCTCTTTCCGTTTATTGTGTTATTAATGAATATTGTTAGCGTAATTTCTCGAAAAAGGTCAGGCGATGTGCATTTCGATGAATTATCTCTCATCACAGATAATCGTATACTTTTTCCTAGAAAGAGAAATCAGGGTCTAATTGTATTTATCCTTTCTTCCTCCAAAAGACTTAATCTCTTGAAAGTTATCGCCTCTGTTGTTTACCCATAAAAGCACCCGGTGAAGCTGCATTTCGTTTGAATGGGATTATTCAGCGGTTCCGTGAAAGTTGATTATCAGTTGAAAAAGAATCCCTTTGAAATGCTAGCCTCTCTCTCTCTCTCTCTCTCTCTCTCTCTCTCTCTCTCTGATGCTCTGTTTTATGAAACAGGTAGGAGTGGGATAGGATAGGATTTGTTGGGGGAGGAGCGATAGAAGCTCCGGTCGAATGCATAATCGCGTAAGAGATTTTTTGCTGGTTGTTATTTTCGCGGCTATGGACCGATTTGGCGGCAAATAAACAAAAGAGGGTTGTTAAAGAGGTTCGTCGCTAGTAAACTGGTATTAACTGAGAAAATCATTTTCCGCTGTTGTAAATAATGCTGCCGTCTCTCTCTCTCTTCTCTCTCTCTCTCTCTCTCTCTCTCTCTCTCTCTCTCTCTCTCTCTCTCTCTCAGAACGATGCTGCTTGGAGTGTGTCGATAAAAAATTCGTCCAGCTGATGACTAATTTAGCTTTTCTCTATTGACGCAGGTTTTCAGAGAATGCTGCGTGGAGTTGGGAGGTTTTCCTTTTTCCTTTTTTTATTTAGTTTCCATTAAATTCCCTTTATTATTCAGTGCCACTCTTATTTTGCTTTAATTGTCTCTGTTGGGTCTGATTCAGCGCTCGGATATAATTTACTTTTACAAATAATGAATGTATATTACTTTACTATATACATATATATATTATAGTATATATATATATAATATAGATACATATATATATATATAATATATATATATATATATATATATATATCTTAGTAAAGTATATACATTCATTATTTGTAAAAGTAAATTATTATACGCCGAGCGCTGAATCAGACCCAACAGAGACAATTAAAGCAAAATAAGAGTGGCACTGAATATAAAGGGAATTTAATGGAAACTAAATAAAAAAAGGAAAAAGGAAAACCTCCCCAACTCCACGCAGCATTCTATGAAAAACCTGCGTCAATAGAGAAAAGCTAATTAGTCATCAGCTGGACGAATTTTATATATAATACTACATATATATATATATATATATATGCTATAATATATATATAATATATATATATATATATATATATATAAAGGTTTTTTGCCACGAAGGAATAAATGAAAAAGCGAGATATCTCGCTGTTTTCATTTTTTCCTTCGTGCAAAAAACCTTTATTATACATAGCATCACGTTTTATATACTTCGTGATCAAGTTATTCATTATATATATATACTATAATATATATATATATATATATATATATATATATATATATATTGTGAGTGTGTGTGCTTTTTATTAATCAGATCGCTTGTTCATATCTGTAAGTATTTTTTCTTTTAATAATTTATTCAAGAGGTCCTTAGAACACGTAAAGTCAACCCGGTAATCTTTTTTTATAATGATAATAATTTTATAATATGAAAGGTGGTGCGTAGCTGTAATGGCGTTAAGCTCCGTGCAGCAATGTCCTCCACCTGCAGAATTACCGTCGTCCTGTTTGTGATGGTACGTATCGTCCAAGGTGTTGAGGATTGCCCTTTTCTTTATACTGAATGGTTTCTCTAGCTTAGCGCCTGGGCCATATAAAACAAATTTCCTACTTTATTTATTTACTACCTTTTTCTCTTACAGTACGGATATTGGACTTGTCTTATGTTACCGTCACTTTTGAGAGTATGGATACATTAGAAATAATAGTGTAAATAACTAAATAGTAGTAGGGTCGAGGACTATCAAAGTGTTATAGTAGATAGTCAATTTAATTATCCAAAGGTATAGTTTTCTTTTTCAGCTATCTTCCCCAAACTAAAATTCACCCGAAATACTTTCCCTCTATTTATGGTAGTCTTGTAATATACCTTGTATGGGCGATTTTCCACCAATTTGTCTTGATTCTCAATTTTCAATTCAGCAGAAGCCTACATTGACACTTATTTGAAGTCATGCAAAGGATATGATATCATAATTTGTTTTTCAAATCTTTGCCACAATCTGAATTCATCCCAAATTCTTTTGAATGTTCCAGGGTGATCTTATAAATTACTGTGTAAGGAAGATTTTCCTCCAATATGTCCGAGTCTTGATTGATTAGCAGTCTACCCTTGACGTTATTGGAAGTTATGCAAAGGAAATAATATCATAATTTTATTTTCAGATATTTGCCACAAATTGGATTCATTCCTATTTTATAAAAAATTTTCCTAAATCTGTGATAATCATATAATATAGTAAGTAAATTCGATTTTTGACCAATGTCTTCTTTTCAACTCTCGATTCAACAGAAGCCTACCTCCGCAGTTATGTGAAGGCATGCGAAGGAAATTATATCATAGTTTTATTATTTTAAATATTTACCACAAATTGAATTCTTTCCAAATTCTGTAAAATTAAAACTTAAATCTACGGTACGTAATCTGACAATTGACCGAGTAAAGACGACTTTCCACCAATATGTCTGATTCCCGATTCAATAGCAGCCTGCCTTTGCAAATGTTTATGACATTCGGCGTTGCATAACTTCTGTTTGCGCCTTTGAAACATGTCCGTTGTGGTAGAGATGAGACGACCGCTGTCACTCGCAGCTTTCTGAACAAATCTAAATCGAGTTCCCTTTTCTTACCGAGGTACCCCTGGACCGTCTAGGTTAGAAATCCTTATTTAAGCCCAGAAGGCTTAACACCCAGGTAATTATGATAAGTCGCTTAGATCCCCAGGAGAATCTCTTCTCCTCTCTCTATTCTCTTCTCTTCTCTCCTCTCTCTCTTCTCGTCTCTCTCCTTCTCGTCTCCGTCATCTCTCTCTCTCTCTCTCTCTCTCGCTGAGCTGCCCGTAGATAGTGCGTTTTCTCATTTATGCATTAATTATCTGAAGTTTTTAAATAATCTTATATAATGCGTTTTCTTTTTCGTTTTTTGGTACTATTAGGGAATTGTGTGGCAGTGATAGTGTATAACTCTACGGGAACGTCTATCCATTTTTCGATACCTGACTGCTCCAAATCCCAGACATTTACCAAGAAAAATCTCTCTCTCTCTCTCTCTCTCTCTCTCTCTCTCTCTCTCTCTCTCTCTCTCTCTCTCTGTAAAGACGTATGTTTTTATAGCATTTTAAGAAATGAGAGAACAAGGACAAAGTTTGATGAAAAATTCCTTAACTCCAATAAAAATATAATTTTTATTTTACAATGTTGACCTTGCTCGGAGAACTTATTCAGATATGTTGCTGGCAAATGCAGGTAACTTACGACCATTGATCCGTAATTAAGGAAGGAAGATACTTATACCGTAAACAATAATAAAGCTGGCAATGCTATGCAAACTAATGATGATGTGTATACGCAGCACGAAGCATGTAGGTAGCTTTCCTTAATTGGAGGGATATTTTTTTCTGTCGCAATGCCAGAGTAGGCATTGTGCAACGTTCCTTATAATTTACGTCATACAGATGAATAGCTAGTGGTTGTGCTTGCAAATGAATTTCGTACCTGTCACAGCACAAAATATGAAGTTGATTTTAACACGACGGAATGTTCGCATTTAAAATTATTTCGTTACTCACAGCGGGCTGGATTAGGTTGATGCGCATTCGATCCACTTGTTTTCAACAGGCTTTTTCCAGTGAATTTCGGGATAGCCAGAATTGATTATTTTCGTGAATGTAAGTCATTCCTTGGGCTGAATGTTCTGTCAAGATAATCCTTAGATAATCCGACTTTTCGTCGAGCACTAGAGTTGTTCACCAATTCTCAAAAAGACAAAAATGATGATAATAATGATGAAATGGCTTATTAATAATCCAGTGGTCATTTGAATTACATATGCCATGCCCGATGAGAATGGTGTATCCATAGACAATAAATTTCTGAAAATCAGGGATCGCTAGTTTTTGCAGAATGCAGTTTTATTTCGGTTCATTTATGTTTTTTCTCAATGCGTAAGCCATCCATAACAGTTTTGACTTAAAACAAAGGACTGCACAAGAGGAGAATTACATCTAACTTTATACTATATATTCTTTTTCAGTTAAGCTGATTTTATCAGTCATATTTAATGTCTGACATATAATTCATATTTACAGGTGTGTAAGTATGAGAATTTCAAGTCAATGGCTTCTGTGGGTTTGTTCTGTATGAACTGGGTTATCATCTGAATAAAATTATAATAATAATAATAATAATAATAATAATAATACTAATAATAAGAATAAAATAATAATTAATAATAATAATAATGATAATAATAATAATAATAATAATTAATAATAATAATAATAATAATAATAATAATAATAATAATATAATAATAATAATAATAATAATTACGTTAAATGTCGGTATATAAAATTATGCTTATAAATGATTCGTTTTTAAGTTATCTAAAATAAATTGGTAAGATATATATTGCTTTAAGACTGTATTTCATCAGAAACATCGCCAGTTTCCTTAAACGAATATTGACGCTTGAAAAGCTAACGAAGCTGGAAATCATCTGCCGTGTTCTTTCTTGCTCAATCAGGTAATAAGTCATGACTGATGCAATTCCAGGGGCCATTAAAATTGCAGAGGAGCAGGAACAGGATAAAACACAAAGCGTTTCCCCGGTGGAAGAACCGCCCCCGATAAAGCTCTCCTGAAGAAGATTTTCCTGGAAGCATGAGGAGCAACATCGCTGAAAGAAAGATGTACCTCTCGTGTGACGCACATATTTCTGGAACTCGTGAAACATTTCGCTGGCTTCCAGGAAACTTCTTGGGTGCAAAGGAAACGGCTTCGATTTTTAATGGGCTCAGTATGAATGCGACAGAACTGTCATGCAGAGACATACATTTTCTACATATTTGTGTCTGTTTGAGCATCTGGGCAAGCAGATGCATCCACAAACAGACACACTGTATGTGTATCAGTCAGTCTGTCTGTCAATTTGTTTATATATATAATATATAATAATTATATATATATATAGATATATATTTATATATATGTGTGTGTGTGTGTGTTGATGTTGTGTGTGTGTGTATATATATATATATATATATATATATATATATATATATATATGTATGTGTGTGTGTGTACACATACATACATATATATACATATACATATGTGTGTCTATATATGCATGTATGCATATATGTACGTATGTAGTTGACGACCATATGTGTTTGTAAGGGTACTGTTACGTGAATGATTAATGTACGTACATACGATTGCTCCCGTATGTAGTTGTTGGCGGAATTTTTCTTTTACTTCGATTTGAACAGATGTATCAAATTAGTTTATACTGTATCATTTTGTTCCAATTTTATTAAAGGGCGTTATTGCACGAAGATACTTTCCTCTACATAATTGCAGTAATTTAAAAACAATCTATCAATATATACACCTCCGGTTACTTATGGAAAATAGCTCATGAATCATGGGCATTCAAAGTGGACGCAGACGATAACCACGCTCCAGATCAACAGTAAAATTCTACCCACGAGAGATAAGTGGAGGCTCCGACACTTGGTGGAAAAGAGCTGCTCTTTACCTCGAACTTCCCTTTTATGAAAACTCAGCAGGCCGCGTGGAGTTGGTTTTAGTCACAAAAGCGGCAACTTCTCAGGTCAATGCTGTGTGGAATTTTCATCAAAGTATCACACACGTTTCTGGATGTCACACCCCTCGAGCACTCTGGTTTCTTCCCAGATTTTGAAGTCTTAGTTGAATTGCGTTTTTGGAATGAAGATTGCGTAAACGTGCATTTCTTAATGTGTAATCTTGAATTTCTTAATGGATGTGAATATTGTAATAAGGGTGAGGTAGTTATTCGCACAATATCAGTGATACTTACTATACTTCTACCATTGGTATTTTTATGTTACACCTAAAACGTTCTTCCTCCATGTGGATGGGATGGCGCCAGAAGTGTCCATTCTCCTGGTTTTTCAATAAGTATTTACCCCCAGGAAACGCTGGTACCGATATTCAGCTGGATGGACCGATGGACTGTAAGCCGGGAACTATTCACTATTCACGGTGGTCTGTAGGGCTGCCACGTTCTTGCGTCTAATAGACGCATATCTTTAGTATATCAAAATATTTAAAAAATTATGTTTACATGTCTAAAATTTGAAATTGCCGTGGTTTTTGTTGCATGAACGGTAGCAATAACTACCAAAGGTCCTGGAAATTCAAGCAGGCTTAGATAACTTCACGTTTTTATGTTGAAGATACGTTTTTTAAAAGGGTGAAAACGTACGTTTGTCAAATATAGTATATGAACATTACGAGGCTAAATCATCCAGTTTTCCAAGTATACTTAAATTTCCATCTTACAGAATGGAGAGGTTATTTGTCGTGAGGTATATTGAATGTACTAAACGATAAGTACAAAGAGACGACGTCGATTGCTGTCATCAGCTCAATTAACAACGAACCTTGAATAAGAACCAGTATATATTTCGTTTCCTTATATAAGGTTCAATTTTGACGAGGTTCCCTTGGTGCTCAGTAGTGGTGGGGTTTCTGTAAGGGTGTAAAAGTGATGAGGTTTTCTTATCAAAGAAGCCTTACCTCTGAAGTCTCTCAACCTCTCTGGACGAGATCAGCCACTTGTATTCCCAACCGATTCTGTTCTCGTGGTCAGTGGCGCAATGCCTTCCCGTCGTGCATTCCTCTGGAACCCTTCATACGAGTTTTTTAGGTCTGCCGTCGTAACGTTCCTCTATTGGACGTTGCTGCAGTGCATTTTCTGTTTTCTTCCGGAAGCATTCTCGATTTTATGATGACTTTGGGCTTTTTCCACTCGTCCGTCGGACGATTTCTGTTAGAAACTTTGCTTGCCTTTGTGTTTTGTTTTTTACTTACAAAACTATTCAGTCCCTCTCCCGTCTTCGTTTATTTCTCTTATTACTTTTATTCGTAGAAGTTTTGCTGTGATTTTATGGCACTTATATTTTGTATCCATTTTTGTTATTTCATGTATCATATTTATTTGATAAGTTTGAGGTATGCTTTTTAATTATTTTTGCCGGCACACATCATATACTAGTGTATATGTGTGGGTACTTTCTTA
>NC_087201.1:109796663-109819163 GCF_015104395.2 Macrobrachium nipponense
AGGGCATTGTGCTTATTAATGTTACATACATATCTGGTAAAAAAGTGACAATTAGATATATACTATAGTATATATATATATATATATATATATTATATATATATATATATATATATATATATATATATATAATATATATATATATATATATATATATATATATATATATATATATATATATATATATATAACTGAATTACGAAAGTTTGGAACGTGATAAATGCGCAAATAAAGGTATAAGCACAAAGGAAAGTGAAACACTGGAGTAGCTGCAGCTACTGTAGTGTTTCACTTTCCTTCGTGACTTATACCTCTATATAATATATATTATATAATATATATATATGTGTGTGTGTAAAAAAAAATTAATTATATATATATATATATATATATATATATATATATATATATATATATATATATATAACTTCAGGAAAGCCGAAGACACATGGATGTTTTGGAAAGAAGATTTATTCGTTAAAAACGTTTAGCACATGACTATGTGCATCATCAGTCTGAAAAATGACAAAATAATAACATTTGATAACATTAAAAATACAAAAATACACAGGATTCTTAAAATGACAATTAAAATACATTAAAAGATCAAAAAAAGGAAGCAAGGTAAAAACAACTGCTGTTACACCAACCTTCAGGTACATCGGAAGAAGATAGAATGACCAAAGAAGGAACACCAACCTCCAAAGACGACTATGCCAGATATAGTGAGCAGAAGAGCAACCACCATTTAACGATGGAACAAGTCTTTTTATATATAATGACTCTAAGGTAGTCAGATAATCTGCATCCTTAGAATACCCTAATATGGAAAAGTGCTGCTTCTTGAACTCAGTTTTACAATTGATAGCATGATTTTTTATATTTGAATGTTCTGGTCTGCTCAATCTTTTCCCCGTTCTAAAACTTAACACTAAGTTACTGCAATAACGGAAAGGTTGTTGCAGATGCGTTATTGCGGTGGTGGGGTGGTATAGTTTCCCTGACGTGCCTGGATTTTTAATGTACCTGCGTTCGCGCCCAAGTACAGGTAAATCTATTATCGAGAAAAAATTCCCCTTCGGTTGAAGCATATATGAAAATATATTAATTCCGAGGTAGAGCGAATTAGATATTAAAGGACATTGTAGCTTGATATATGTATATGAATCACGGTAATGTGATATGACTTATATATATATATATATATATATATATATATCATATTATATATATATATATATGTATATAATATCTATATTATATGTATATATATATATATATATGGTTATATATATATATATATATATATAATATATATATATATATATCATATATCTTGATATCCTAATGGTTTAAGGCGGTCGGATCCATCAGATGACGAACCACTTATCAGTTATTAACCCCCCCCCTCGGTATATATATTTTATTATATATGTGTGTGTTTGTGTGTCTCTTCCGAGGTAGAGCGAATTGTATATTAAACGACATTTGTAGCTTAATGTTTGTGTATAAAATATCACGGTGATGTGATATAACTTGTGTGTGCGTGTAGTGTGTGTGTGTGTGTGTAATTTGATGTGTAATTCCTCCCAGACCAGTTGAAGTTATCTGAGCAGAAACATTTTTGTAGTTGGCCTTTAAATATATTTGCTAAAATTCCAGCTCCAAAGTATGTTAAATGTTTTCACACAGTACTAAAATTTCATTTCCTTTGATATAAAAGTTCAATGCTGTTTATGATGGAAGATGAAATTAACAAAATTAAGATACTCTATAAAGAACTTGCTCGTCGATTATATTCTTCTGTTGCTAGGCCACTCATTTCGGTATGATTTTTAAACTAGGACGCTTCAATTCATTGAGTTCATAAGGGAAATTTACACAGTTAAAACCCCAGAAGGACCAGTTGGCACTTTCCAAAATAAAAAAGCTTTCACACTAAAGAATAAGGAAATATATGCAACGGTTAAACGAATAAAGATATTTACAATTTTTGCTGTATAAGAATCTTCAATAAAGTAACTTTCCAAATATGTGTATTCTATTGCCACTTATGCTAGCCACGGCAGAGTGAAGCTAATTACGGAAATTTTGAACTTGAAGGGCAAATTACATGCTTAAATTTGAGACTAGTTTCAGTTGTTACACCTGCATTGTTTTAATTTGTAGATGGTACCAAGGCAAAGGATCCTTTTTACTTACAACTAATTTCATTTTGCCTACGATGATAAGCATTCAGGAACCTTTGACATTGAAGCAAGTAATGTGCATAAATTTATTATGAACTTGGTATATTATATTACGATGCAGTTGTAAAATTAATTGAGTTATGCCGACACCCTTGACTGCACAGCAACACTAGAAATAATAAGGAAATAGTATTTTTACTGTAATTCATAATTCTCTTTTTTCGTTTCTGTTATTTTCTGTTGCCGCCGCAGAATTACAATGTGACACTGCGCCTGTGTATGTGCGATTTAGCATAGGTGTGTGATAATCTGATTTTTAAAAAGCTTGCAGATATATTATAATTACTATCTTTATATATATATATATATCTATATATATATATATATATATATATATATATATATATATATATATATATGTGTGTGTGTGTGTGTGTGTGTGTGTCTGTGTGTGTGTGTGTGTGTGTGTGTGTGTTTTATAGATCCATATACAGTGTGTATATATATATGTATGTATAATATATTATATATATATAGTATATATATATTATATACATTTGTGGCGTATGTGTGCACGCGCGCACATGCGTGCTTGCGCATGCTGATTCTGGTTGTAGAAGGAGGAAAGTTTTTTTCTTTGATCAAACTTTATATGTGTTAGTTTCCATTTAAATCATCCGATTTCTTAAAAGGACGTTTTTTATAATCGTAGGTAAACCTCTATGATTCCGGTCCGTTTTTACAGTAAATTACTCATAAAAGGTTAGGAATGAAATATATGAAAATAGGAGCTAATACTGCAGAATGGTAGAGGAAAAAATAAACCATAAATTATTGCTAGGATCTGGAAGTGGATCTGTTTCGTGTTCGTTTTAGTGTCGTTATTTTTATATATTGTCCTGAGTATAATGATTAACTTCTTTATGTACAGTATTCCTCTCTCTTTCTTCAAATCTTCAGCTGAAAACTCTCCTGGTCAGAGTCAACAGACTATAAACCAAAGAAGGCAGTAAAGGGAAATGAACTTGTAGAGAAGAGACAAATTATATGAAATCGTCATAAAGAAATAAATATGCTGGAATATAAAATAATCATTATTTTTCCCATGTGCTTAATGTTTCATTTACTTCATTGAAATCACTAAGACGGTATCAATCGCGATTTCGTAACACGAAACTGACTTTCGTGTGCGAAAGTGGATCCTTTTCCTCACTCAATCCTGTTCCCCTCTTACGTTAGTGCTTTGAACCCCATATTTATAACCCTTTAAACTTTAATGGTAATTTTTTCCCCAATCTTTTCTTCTCCCTCCTTTATTTATATTTTTTTTCTTGTGACGGCCTGATAAATTTCATGCCACTGATTTATGAAATAATGTTTCATGGAAGAGTGCCCTTATCTCTTCTGATCCTCAAATTTATGGCCCTTCATTTAATTCTCTCCTTTTTTCGGGCAACAAGTTGAGCAGTGAGCTCGCCAGTGCTGGCGCTGTATCACAGCGGTTGTTATAACGGGAAAGAATCGTATTACGATGTTCGTAATGTTGATAAAGCGAATACTTCAAACTTTTCTCAAGATTTTCTTTTGGCTGCTCCAATTCTCGCAGCTGAATGACGTTGAAACAAATTGTGAGATTAAAACTGCTCGTGCTGAATTACTCTTATTTTCTAGTATAAAGAAACATTAAACAGTGCACATTTTTTATTTCCATCGATAATTTTTTTTTATATCATAGAGAACGCTGCCGATGAAACTTCTCTCTATGTTTTGGAGTCCTTAATTAACCAACAAACACCTGGTTCATCACTGGACGGTCAATCTGCTCCTGCCCCTCTGTTTAAAGCTTAGCTGTTTCTTTGTTCTTCGAATGCTGTTCTTAGTCACTCAGTATTCTTACTTTGAGGCATTGCGTTGGTTCTGTTTTCATGTTTCTATCTATTTTCAGTATAAATACTTAATCTGGTTTCATAATACTGCTTTTACTGAGTCATATTTATTCATTTTAACTCCTAAAACTCGTATACTTTAGCCCTGATTATAAAACTGTCTCGAAACGTTAGCCGGAAATAATCTTGACACATACTCCACCTTCTTTTCGTGCTCGTATTTTATAATACGCATCGGACTTTCTAGGAGTCAGTACTTTCCCGATTATTCTCTTATTATTATATATGTTTGGCTCCTTGCGATGACAAATGGCACAACCTGAAATTTCTCGCACCTTGGATCCACCCGATCGTATTTTCTGATAACTTTCAACATCTTTCCGTCGCCTGAATGATCATCTCCCTAGTATTCTTCGACCAGAATTGAAGTTGCTTGTATTCGAGTGGATGACGCCACGCAGAGACGATTAGTAGTACCTTGAACTTTCACCACCAACCTAAAATAAAAATAGAAATATATTGATTATTTTGTGCGTAATTTGGAAGCTCGATTCTTAGTTAAATATGACAGAAGATAAATCGTTCGTGTGGCGCTGCGTTTAGAGACCCATTCTTGAATCACTATCACTGTAGTGTTTTCGAGAGCGGATGGTTATGAATACATTCATTTTTTAATGAAGCAAGTGCTTTTCGCAGTAAGGCTTGCCTATATATGCTATACATTACATATATATATATATATATATATATATATATATATATATATATTATATATATATGCATATATATTTATATGCATATATATATATATAATATGCATATATATACATAAATATATATATATATATATATATATATATATATATATATATATATATATATATATATATATATATGTATGTATATGACTGGTAAAAAGTTTCTGTAACAACAGAATTCCATCTAATAAAAGGAGCCCATAAAAACAACAAAATGTAGAGAGAAAAGTACTATATTTCAGAGACTGCTGTCTCTCTCTTCAGGTATATGAATGAGAAAAGTTTACAGAAAAGGTGGTATTTATACCAAGAGATTCGTCCACAAGTAAGCCAATTTAGGTCACCCCCGCTGATAATCTTCCTTTAATCTTCTTAAGCGTTGGTTGAATGAACACTGCGTCGACGATGTCCGATGTCCAATTCCCTTTTGAGATGTTCATTACCTGCTTCTCTATTAATTAAGGCCGATTCCATCATTTGACTCTTGTACCGGCAGTTGCTGCTATAAATTACACGTGACATATTCCAGTTTATTCTATGGTTATGTTCATTTATATGATTGAAAATAGCCGAGTTCTGTTGTCCATACCTAACTGACCGTTTGTGTTGTATTAATCTCTGGGGAAGTGATTTACCTGTAAATCCGATGTAAGATTGGTCACAGTCCTGGCATGGGATCTCATATACCCCAGAGTCTTTGGGCGATGTCTTTTGTTGGACGTTAATCAGGGAAATCCAACCCTTTTGCATTTACCTACCCAAATACCTTAGCCAAATCCCTGATTAACGTCCAACAAAAGACATCGCCCAAAGACTCTGGGGTATATGAGATCCCATGCCAGGACTGTGACCAATCTTACATCGGATTTACAGGTAAATCACTTCCCCAGAGATTAATACAACACAAACGGTCAGTTAGGTATGGACAACAGAACTCGGCTATTTTCAATCATATAAATGAACATAACCATAGAATAAACTGGAATATGTCACGTGTAATTTATAGCAGCAACTGCCGGTACAAGAGTCAAATGATGGAATCGGCCTTAATAAAAGAGAAGCAGGTAATGAACATCTCAAAAGGGAATTGGACATCGGACATCGTCGACGCAGTGTTCATTCAACCAACGCTTAAGAAGATTAAAGGAAGATTATCAGCGGGGTGACCTAAATTGGCTTACTTGTGGACGAATCTCTTGGTATAAATACCACCTTTTCTGTAAACTTTTCTCATTCATATACCTGAAGAGAGAGACAGCAGTCTCTGAAATATAGTACTTTTCTCTCTACATTTTGGTGTTTTTATGGGCTCCTTTTATTAGATATATGTATATATATATGTATATATATATGTGTGTGTGTGTGTGTGTATGTATGTATAACTGAATCACGAAAGTATGGAACGTGATAAATCCATAAATAAAGGTATAAGCCACGAAGGCTTATACCTTTATTTATGTATATATATATATATATATATATATATATATATATATATATATATATATATATATATATATATATATATATGGAGACGGAGAGAAAAGTTTAATATAGTTCTACTTTTTATGGTATAGATATGTGTACGTGTATGCTTTTAGTACGGGTGTATGAACGCCCAAGGAATAATTAAATTTAAATTTGAAATCCCATTCTTAATAAAACAACGCGATTACTTATGCAATAATTCTCACTACATCGCTACAAGTGTAGCATCTCCCACAGTATCCCCCACGCTTTCAACATCCCCCCCCCCCCCCAGGATGAAATGTGCAATCAATAATCTCTCGAACGCTATGTGGGAGGGGGGGGGGAAGCTGAGATCACAACATGGGGTCCTGTTTCCCAGCTTTTGTGGTTGTTGTCGAAGTTTGTTAATTTTGTGGGAAACTCATTTTAAATTTCTGTGGTTATGCTTTTAAATAATATTTACTCAGGGGTTTTACGATTATTATTATACTAACCAAATTAATACTCGTACAATACAGCTCGTTACGACAGTGGTGCTAATGAAATTGGAGTCTTTTCTTTCAGCTAAAATATTTTTCATTTTTTCTTTCATAATCAGAGCCTGTCGTTACTGTCGCTGGTTATTTTTATTTGTTTTATTGTTTTCTTACGTCTTCATAGAGATTTTCTTCTTCCTTCCAAAAGCAGCCATTTTTATTTTTTTCTTAGAAGCTCAAACATATTTTCTAAAGCGTCTCATAATTCTCCCCCACTCGCGCCCTTCCCTCCCTTTCACTCCCCACCTACAGGTTGAGTGCTGGTGGTAAAGTGCCTTTTAGGCTTAAAAGTTAAAAAAAAAAAAAAATCTGCTCTTCTATTGTCGTCCTAAATCAATTCATCTGTTTATGTTTTCAAATAATTTTCGGATATTTTATTAAATATTTTTTTTTTCAAGTTTAAAGAAAAGGCGTCTTTTTTTAAGTTTTAATTTATATTGTCTAAAATTTTAATGTTTTTATTTTTCTTTCCTTTTTTCAAATTATCACTCCGGAATGCTCTTTCTGCTGGATTTTTTTCGGACGTGTTGTTGTGCGGCGCGGGGAGGGAATTTTGTAAATGTAATCAAATGTGCTGAAACGCGAAGTGCCCCCCCCCCCCGCCCGCCCCCCCATTATAAAAAAATGTAATTTACCACCAATGCAATTTCTGCCTTGTTTAAAAGGATGGAATTGTTCATCGCCAGCAGCTTTGTGGCTTCATTACACGGATTCAGGATGCTCATGTAGACTACCGCCGGACCTTTTCACGGAATTCCGCGTTCCGCCCTCAAATTTGCATTTATTCCGCGCTTCCTGTGCTTTTAGACTATTGCTAAATTTAATCGTTACTATTTTTTCCATTACTAAGTTAAAATTATGTTTGTATTGTTAAGAAGGTCCATTTTCTTTTCATTCAGCGAAATTCCTGCTTCATTTGTTTGGTTTGTTGTCATTGATTTTCAGTTTTATTTGTGTAGATCTAAGTTTTGATTTTAATGAATTTGGAATATCAAGTTATAGTTTATTTATGTTTATTGTAATGAAGTTCCGGTTTTTTTTCTTTATTTGGGTTATCGTTCAGGTACCGTTTTATTTGTCTTTTCTATTACATTGAAGTCCCGGTATTCTTAATCTTTTCTGTTCCGGTGTTTTTCCCGTTTTATATGTTTGGATTATCACTAAGTTCCTGTTTTATTTTCCTAGAATATCGCAAAGTTCTCGTTTTATTTTCTTGGATAATCCTAAAGTTTCCCTTTTATTTCCTTGGATTATCGCTAAGTTCCCGTTTTATTTCCTTGTATTATCGCAAAGTTCCCGTTATATTTCCATAGATTATCGTTAAGTTTTGCTTTATTTTATTTCCTTGGATTTTCGCCAAGTTCTCGTTTTATTTCCTCGGATTATCACAAAGTTCCCGTTTTATTTTCTTCGATTATTGCGGAGTTCCCGTTTTATATCCTTGGATATTTCTTTGGATTGTCACTAAGTTTCCGTTTATTTCCTTGGATTATCGCAAAATGCCCTCTTTACTGCCTTTTCTATTACGGTGAAGTTCCCCGTTTTATTTTCCTTCTCCATTACGGTGAACTTTCCCTTTTATTCATCTTTTTTATTGGTGAAGTTTGCGTTTTTTTTTGGATTATCGCCAAGTTTCAGTTTTATTTGTATTCTTAATCATCTTAATGCTTCCAACTCGTTTATATGAGTTATAACTAAACTTCATGTACGTAATGTGGTGTAACTTCAGTTGTTTCACCAGCGTTATGGTTTTTAGTTCCCATCACAAACATTATTTGCGATGTATTTGTCTAAGTTTTGTTACTATGTTTTCATTTGCTTTCATTTCATAGTAAATTGTATCCTTGTGAGGTTTTGCATGTGATGATATAGCAAAAACATGTATTCAGGACATTAACAATCTCTCTCTCTCTCTCTCTCTCTCTCTCTCTCTCTCTCTCTCTCTCCTCTCTCTCTCTCGTCTCTCTCTCTCTCTCTCTCTCTCTCTCTCTCTCTCTCTCTCTCTCTCTCTCTCTCTCTCTCTCATGTAAACTCATGCGCAAATAAAGGTAATGAATGTCTGAGTGTTGTTGATATTAACTTTCGAGTATCTGTGTACTGTTACATTGCTTTTATGAAAATTATTTCTCGTAGTATATATTCAGCGGATGTTTGTAGTCTCTTCTGTATGACCTGCCGGAAATGAGTTCCTGTAAAAGATCTGCCTCTAGAACAAGAAAAAAAAAAACTACAGTAACCATACTAAAACCAGTTTGACAAGTACCGGTATATCGTATCCCATTTTTACAGCGAAACGTGATGAAGATACCAAAGCGTTAAAAACCGGTTCTCTCCTCAGAAGTATTTACTCCTCTTTTTTTTTCTTTTTGCAGTAAGCGGTTTAGAGGCATCAGAGTAAAACATAAAATATGTGGCAGTATTACTTTAAGCTTCCTTTATTACAAATAAGCACTAGGCTACATATCACCTGTGAACTTAAGTAACATTTCCCGTGGAGCGAGCAATACGCAGAGATATTTTAGGTTACCTTTCAGACAGCTTCCTCCTTACCTGCCGCGTATAAACTTATCTAATATAGTGTGTTTTATATTGTATCTATATATACATACATACATATTTATATATGTATATATATATATATATATATATATATACATATATATATATATATATAGATATATATCTATATATATATATATATATAGATATATATATAGATATATATATATATATATATATATATATATATATATATATGATATATATATATCTATATATATATATATATATATATATATATATATATATATATGTGTGTGTGTGTGTGTGTGTGTGTGTGTGTGTATGTGTGTGTGTGTTTGTGTGCGCGCGCTGGTTCGAATCCACGAGAGGACGAAGTTATTGTCAACCAAGAAATTGCCCTTCTGTTAATATATATGAAAATATATTAATTCTGAGGTAGAACGAATTGGATATTATTGAACATTTATAGCTTAGGGCACGTATTCAAGAGATATTAGCAAATGCAAGTGTAAAGAAGAAACAAAAAAATCATGAAAGATGCATATGCTATTAATGTATTTCTCTCTCTCTCTCTCTCTCTCTCTCTCTAATCCTTTAGTCCGCGCGTACCTGCGAGTAAGTCATTAGAGCCGTCGAAAATCTGAGACAACCGATCGAAGTTTAAAACTCCATTATGAAGCTAACGAGGAGAACCCTCTCTCGAAATTCGACTGCGGTTCTGTTTACTCTGGCAAAGGAGGGGAATGAAAGAGAGAGAGAGAGAGAGAGAGAGAGAGAGAGAGAGAGAGATTCGCTTCTGACGTCACCGATGCGAAGAACGCTCCCTGAGTGGAGTCTAATCGTCGGTTGAAGCAGCGAACGATACCCTCGTTTGTGGAGACATTGAAGTCAAGTCAACAAAAGGTCTCTTGATTCTCTTTGTGTTGCTCGGTCTCTCTTATCTCGCAGTATTACGCACGCATTAATTATTCATTTGTTCCAGAGTTTTCGTTTTTTGCTTTCTTTTCTGTTGACCGATGCATGTAAACAGATTAACTCTTAAATGGGCGATCTCCTCCCTCCCTTCTCCTCTCTCTCTCTCTCTCTCTCTCTCTCTCTCTCTCTCTCTCTCTGGCGTCGTCTAGCGTGATTCGGTTTAACTGACATCTAATTATTATCAATTCAATTCCCCTGACAAGACTAAGATATTTTTCTGTGTTTCCAGTTAGTTGATCCTTTCTATTTTGTGAAAGTTTTATCATTTATCTTTTTATTGGTGTCTGTTTCTGTTTATTGTTGATATTATTTATTTAGTGAATATAGAAATTCACTTAGGACAGTTCTGGGAGGCATAAATATATTCGAGAAACTTCACTACGCTATCACCTGGAAGTGTAATTGGACACAACAGGATGTTTGCGATCAAGATGTTGATAAACCCTTGATTTGTAATGCTTTTTATTACTAATGAACTTGCGTCCCATTTCTAGAATTCGTAATGAAATGCCTAGAATGCGTAATGGAATACCTTAGATACGTAATGGAATGCCTAGAAGACGTATTGGAATGGTTAGAATATGTAATGGAGTTCCTAGAATGGAATGCCGTAAATACGTAAAGGAATGTCTAGAAGACGTATTGGAATGGCTAGAATATGTGATGGAGTTCCTAGAATACCTAATGGAATGCCTAGAAGCCTAGAATACGCAATGGAATGCCTAGAATACCCAGTGGAATGGCTAGAATACCTAATGGAATACTTAGGTTACATAAAGGAATGCCTAGAATATGTAATGAAATGCCTAGAATGCATAATGGAGTGCCTAGAAACCTAGAATGCGTAATGGAATGCCAAGAATACCCAGTGGAATGACTAGAATACCTAATGGAATACTTAGGTTACGTAAAGTAATGCCTAGAATACATAATGGAATGCCAGGCAAGGTCGTGACCTCTTTGCGGCCGAGTTCAGTTCACCAACTTGTCACTGCGGTGACTTGAAAATCTCCCAAACATCTCCCCAAAGATTGTCCTGTCGCAATGTCCTCGTCTTACTTCTTATCTCGATCACGGGACGAGTCCCACCAACTCATGTGTCCAGATACTTTTAAGAGATAGCCGAGTGTGGCGGCGGCGGCGGCGGCGGCGGAGGCCAGATTTGCCGGGAAAAGGAGGGATTTTGGTTTTCCTTGAAATTTCCACTCGGCATCGTGCGAGACGGTGTGTGGTTACACCGTTGTTAACTGGCGGTTTTTGCAAGAAGAGTTGGATGCTGCATGAGGCATCTTCTTGTACTGGGTGTTGCTGTCAGTGTCCGGGAATCCATTGTCCATGTTCGCTGTATTCGATTGTATCACTTAGTGTTGCCGTTGTTTGTGTCTCTTATCCTCAATTTTCTCCTGACCGCAATTCTGCTTGTTTTAAAATTATCAGCGTTAATTGGGGTCAACCGTTTGTAGTATAGTTTTGGTAAAATTATTAAAAATAAGAAAGTTTGTTAAATGATATCCTTGACTGTTAAACTGTGACGCAGTCTTCTTGTTAGTATTACTACTAGTCTTTCCATCTAAAATTTATATATATATATACTATATATATATAT
Source organism: Macrobrachium nipponense (assembly GCF_015104395.2). Classification (NCBI taxonomy): domain Eukaryota; kingdom Metazoa; phylum Arthropoda; class Malacostraca; order Decapoda; family Palaemonidae; genus Macrobrachium; species Macrobrachium nipponense. The sequence continues at coordinate 109,808,607 of NC_087201.1, forward strand.
ATATATATATATATATATATTATATTATATGTGTGTGTGTGTGTGTTTATTTATATATTACACGCACTATGGATTTATTTATAAAAAGCTATTAATTTATTCCCTCGTCAGTTTTGTTATCAAAGTTTTTTCCCGGATTATATCAATCTATTTGAATATTCTGTATTTTTCCATGTGTCTCATTTTTTTTCTAACCCGACTATCCATCCATTTACCAATAATTGTCTGGTTTACTTACAGACTTGACTAATCACTTACATCTCTGCCACCAAATTTAATGTTTACAAAGAAAAATGAATTGTAGAAGTGTCGCTCGTCATTCAATACACCAAATCACATCTCGGTCGAATTCCCTCCAAGTGAATCCGAACTTGGCTGATTTATCCAGGAATTTGTTCCTTTTGTATCGACTTCCCCAGCTGCTTTCATTCCAAGTCAACCAAGGCGGAATTGGACCTTGATTTCCAGACGACGGATTTTCGGAAACTAAAGGATTTGGAGACGCTTCTTTCGGAACGTTAGCGGTTAGGGCAACCTATATGTATGTATATACGAGTATATATATTGTAATATATGAGATTATATAGATAAGATATATAAAATATATATATATTATTATATAGTATATATAGAGATATTTTAATTTATATAGGTAATGATTAAATATTTAATATATAAATATATATATATATTAATTTTTAAAAAATATTACTTCTAATATATAGGTTATCTGGATAAATATAAATATAATATATAATATATATATAGCTTAGATTAATATCTATTCTATATAATGTAGGGTCTATATATATATTATATATTATATATATATATATATATATATATATATTTCTATATATATGTTTATAAATAAATATAATTATATATATATTATGTAATATAATAGATTATATATATAATAATTATACTATGATATATCATATATATAATAATAATATTCTAGATATAGGTATATGAAATATCTATATATAATCTATATTATCTCTATATATATATATATATATTTCTATATGATTGTATATATATAGATTTTATAATAATATATAATATATATATATATATATAATATATATTTCTATATATATGTTTATAATCTATAATATATATATATATATATGTATATCCTATAGCTATATTTTTTTTAAGTATTATATATATATAATATAGATATATAATATATTATATATATATATGTAGACATACTCGTACATCTAATTATTCTTTTTCCCGTTTAAGGTTGTTCGTTTGGGAAATGCATTGCAAGTTTTTTCCTTTTTTGTTTTGAAAGATTTTGTTGATTTTGTAAAGACAGAAGACTGCATTTTCAGTGGTATCATTTTCTTAAAGAATAGGAATTCTTGGTATAAAGCTTCACCAGTGTAAAATAATGATAGACATTTAAATATTAAAACAAATATAAATATTTAAAAATTCAATGTGTGCGTGAGTGCGTGTATATGTATTCGACTGAATTTTGTTTTACATTTTGTTTTATTTTATAAATATTTATATACATATATATATATATATATATATATATACCCATTATATATATATATCTATATATATATATATATATATATATAGATATATATATATATATATATATATATATATATATGTTTGTGTGTGTGTATGTATGTATGTATGTGTCTGTATTAATATATTTTAACGTGATATTTCAGAGAACCTTGCAATCTTACGCAGCGTTTTAAAATCTGTTATTGGACAAAATATTGTTAAAAGTTTAATATTTTCTACATATTATTGCCTCATGTTTCCAAAGGGTTGAAATTCAAATAATAACCCCGGGGTCTAATGAGTATGTTTCGAACGCTACTGAATAACATTACAGTTTATGTAGTCAATTTAGGAAATCAGTTATTTCGAAATATAGTGGATAGTCAAACGTACTAAATAAAATGTGGAAACTTTTATATTACGTTGAGAGAAATAATGACATTTGGGTGAAGTTCTCTTCTCAGGATTTTGTCTGCTTTAACCATGTAAAAGTCTTGGTATTTATTGGACTAGTGATTTCCAATATTTGGTGGACCACTCGTCTTCTGAGCATCGTAAGCTAAAGTTAGCGTGGCAGTTTTGTTTTCTGTTTTAAGAAGAGGCGCGGCAAATGTTGTAACATTTCCATTGGCGTTGTTGGAAAATAAGTGAGTTTGTCTATTTTTGTCTAAAATAGCTGAGAATTAAATGCGATGCAAATGGTGGCTGCGAGAGGAATAAATGATGTAACACTGCTTGTACTAATAACGTTAAAATGATGTATTTTATAATTATTTATCATGGTATAAAAGACGATTCCTATTGAAGTAAAAATTTTCACGGAGGTAAAGTATATACCTCGTTAGTGTCACTTGTGTTTTGGCTGTCCAATATTCTCTATTGAATGTGTGGGCGATTTTATTGAGTATTTTCTAGGAAAGCACATCGTTAAGGGACAATACATTTGATTGCTGAAGACATCAATAGGAAAGTGTTTAATCCGGGGATAATGAAAATCACTATGATTAGTCTTCATGACTAAGGTGAAGTATACCGAACGTCCTTCATACAGAGCACGACTATCATTGCCTAATTTCTATTTGAAATCCGGGGCGCAAAATGTCCCTTCCTTCTTTTTCGCCTGGAGATGTATCGAGAAAGATTTTCCTGGCGCTTAAAGTCACTCCCTGAGGGGGAACGAGTCTTCTCTATCTTGTTTTACAGTTATTGACAGGAAGACACCAACCATTGCCCTTTCCGAGTTTTAAAATAAGTCCCCGTTTTCGGTAACGGGCTCTACTTCCACTTACATATTCATATATCTCGGATTAACTATCCACATTTTCTCGCCCCCTCCTCTTTTTTTATATACATAAGCAATTCCCTGTGAAGTATTTAAGGTCGAAAATACCGAATTATTTGAATAATTTATTATATCCACTTCTAGACTGAACGGCTGCGTTTTTTCCCGTGGGAACTTATCTGCTGCCTCTTTTATGGCGCACTAAAGTGGTCCTTAGAGTGTCGTTACATAAGGTTTATTTTCGCTCCACTAGCGGCGTTTGTTTATGGCTCTCTTTTTCTCCGGAATTTTATTTTTTCAACAATTTTATGGCACCATTTTTATATTTTTCCCGTGATAGAGATGGTGGTCATGGGGGAATGCCCCGGGTATAGGGGCCCAGGGTGGGCGGTCGTGCCGGTAATAGTGGGTAAGGGATTGTGGAGGTGGACCTCGCGTTTTCAATATTCACAACTAATGTAGAGACGTTTCTTTCCATAGCTTCGGCTTCTTTTGAGCCATTTGACTGGGAGCGGGAGCGAGGCAAGGACGGTCTGCGCTTGCTGCAAAAAAAAAAAAAAAAAAAAGAATTATAATGATAATAAATAAATAAATAACACCGGATAAGTAACCCCCAGCATTCTCCCTTTCAATAATTTCTTCGATGTTCGTGGTAAAATGAAGTAATAATCTCAACGTCTATGTACGGATCCGTTCATACACTCCTGTGTTATAAAACTACTTGCGCGTATAAGTTTACAAACACGAAATTTTTCCTCCAAATTGGTATTGTCTTATAGGAAGTGAAGAAACTTGCTAAGATATTCAGCCATGAAAATCGTCACCCCAGATAGTAGCTCCGATTTAGTCTCTCTCTCTCTCTCTCTCTCTCTCTCTCTCTCTCTCTCTCTCTCTCTCTCTCTCTCTCTCTCTCAGCTTGTGTAACCATATCTATATTTTAGCTTTTATCAGCGTTAGTTATCATCTTACGTACTTTTTATTTTAACATGTTATGTGATTGTATATATATTAGAATTAAATTCATGTAAATTAAGCAGGAAAATGTTCATGTTCTGTGCTAAATTTGAATCTTATTTGTTCTTTTCTTTATTCGCCAGTTGATAAAATGCTTGAACATAGCCACCATAATACCCAGTACAATAATGTGTTGTCAAGACTTTCTTCCCGGAAATTAATCTGACTCTAACAAAAAGATGTTGATCCTCAGCCATTGTTCTTCGCTTACTCATTTGCTTTTCCCTTTTACCCATTAATTTTCCTATCCACCCATTAACTTTTCCCCGTGAGTCAAACATTACTACTTTGCTTTTGCATTTTTGCTTTTACTTTCCCTATTTTTCAAATTCAGATTTACCCATGACTCTTGTAGAATTATGTTTCTTTTAAATTTTACTTTTACTTTACCCATTTTCCACCTTCAGATTTACCCATGACTCTTGAAGAATTGTTTCTTTTAAATTTTACTTTTAAATTTTACTTTTACTTTCCCCATTTTTCACCTTCAGATTTACCCATGACTCTTGTGGATCTATTTTATTTGGTTATTTACAAGTCAGTTTTCCCCAATTATAACGGCAGTATTCTTCAATGATTTCACAGTATCATTTCCATTTAACCGTGGATTTTTTCCCATCATCCCGAACAGCAATATTTCATTTTCCCATTTGACCGCAGATTGACCTTATGAATCTTACAGAGCCAATTCTGTTTCCCATCCACCATTCATATATCTAACCGCGGCAGCAGTGGCGTCTCATTGACCCCATTCTCTGGAGGCGATGATATCAAGCGTCCTTGAGGCATTTGGCTCCGGCACAGATTTTATCTCTCTCTCTCTCTGTCTCTCTCTCTCTCTCTCTCTCTCTCTCTCTCTCTGTAATTGAATTTAACTTGTAAGATTTTCGCTCCTGGTAAGCTTCAGTTTAATAATGAAGAGGACAGCGAGAAAACTAGAGATCATTTCTTCTTTTTATTTACAGCTACGTAGGTGTAAATAAAAAGAAGAAATGATCTCCAGTCTTCTCGCTGTCCTCTTCATTAATAGAATTTATCTCTCTCTCTCTCTCTCTCTCTCTCTCTCTCTCTTCTCTCTCTCTCTCTCTCTCTCTCTCTCTGTAATTGAATTTAACTTGTAAGATTTTCGCTCCTGGTAAGCTTCAGTTTAATAATGAATAGGACAGCGAAGAAAACTAAAGACCATTTCCTTCTTTTTATTTACAGCTACGTAGGTGTTGTAAATAAAAAGAAGAAATGATCTCCAGTCTTCTCGCTGTCCTCTTCATTAATAGAATTTATCTCTCTCTCTCTCTCTCTCTCTCTCTCTCTCTCTCTCTCTCTCTCTCTGTGTGTGTGTGTGTGTGTGTGTAATCTGCTCTCTAAGAATACTGAAAGCAGGTTTTCATTTGCAGTCAATTCAAACTTTTCCTCTGCTGGGGAGTACCAGGGGAAACCTTCCTCTCCAATTGGTCGTCTTCTATCCTCCTTGCAATACTGTTCCCTCCTGCCCAGTTTTTCCTCTTTTAGTATTCCCTCCCTCTTTTACCTTTTAGTCGTTTCCCCTCACTTTTCTCTCATTTTCCCTCCTGTTCCTCCTCTCTGTTTCTTTCACATTCTGGTCTACCTTACTCTTTTCTGTCTATTCTCTCTGCCTCTCCTTTTCTACGTCGGAAAAAAAAATCCCTTTTCTTTTTCTATTCTTCCCTCTCTTTCATTCATCCGGATCTCTTTTCTGTTCCTTCAGTCTCTCCCTATCTTCTTTCTTTATAACCTGATTCCTTGTTTCTGTTTCCCTTGTTCATCAATCATTCCAAATGTCCTCCTCCATCCCCGCCGTCTATAGTTATTCCCTCCTTATATCCATCCTTGTTCCCCTCTCGTCTTCCGTTATTCCTTCCATATCATCCTCCTTATTTCTTCCTCTTCCCCATCTGCTTTCCTCCCTCTTACTTATTTAATCACCCCCACCTCTTTTCATGCTCACTTATCCAGTCTTTATTCCCTCATTTTCTATCCATCCCTCGCCTCTTCTTCCTTATTTCCTCTTATCTTCCCAGTCACTATTCCTCCTCGTCTGTTCCCTCCTACTATTCCACCAGTCATCCCTCTTTATTCCCTTCATCTCTTCCTGGTATTCCTTCCTTCCATTCCTACTTATTTCCTCCATCTCTCATCCGTCTCTATCCTTCCTTCTAGCCCTCCTTGTTTTTTCCTCTTTATCTACCCACATTCAATCAACATGTTTTCGTTATTCCATTTGTTTCTCTGTATGCCCCATGCATTCTCGTTATTCCCTCTCCTTACCCGTTCAGTTATTCCCTCCATCTCTATCCCTCCCTCCATTCCTCGTTATACCCTCCACTTTTCAACTTCTTTGCTCCATCTCTATTCTGCTTCCATGTTATTCCTCTTTATGTTTCCTCTCTTTATGTATCCGTATTCATTCAACGCCCTTTTGTTATTCCATTTTTAATGCATTCCCAAGCCATTCTCCTTATTCTCTCTGTTTATCCGTTCAGTTATTCCCTCCGTCCTTATCCATCCCTTCATTCCTTGTTATTCCTTCCGTCCTTATCCCTCCCATCATTCCTTGTTATTCCTTCCGTCCTTATCTCTCCCTTCGTTCCTTGTTATTCCTTCCGTCCTTATCCCTCCCTTCGTTCCTTGTTATTCCTTCAGTCCTTATCTCTCCCTTCGTTCCTTGTTATTCTTTCCGTCCTTATCCCTCCCTTCGTTCCTTGTTATTCCTTCCGTCCTTATCCCTCCTTTCATTCCTTGCTATTCCTTGCATCCTTATCCCTCTCTTCATTTCCCGTTATTCCCTCCACCTTTCCCTCCAAAGTCCTTCCCCCCTCCCCCTCTAGCCCTCTTCTCTCACAGGCAGTGTGGGTTGACCGGCGATAGAGCTAATGCCGTGTAATTTGTCATGTGGCATTACAGTTGATTCTGAAAGGGAGGAAGAGTTGCTTACAAACGAACCCGGCTAAATCCGACGAGAGACCGAGCTTCCAATCTCCGCGGGATTTTCATTAAATCCTTTCTAAACGTGTAGAGAGACCCAATGCAATCGAGGCCAAATGGGGAGCCTTAGGAGGAGGAGGAGGAGGAGGAGGATGTTGCCTTTCTCGCGCGGGGGTGGGGAGAGGGGGGGAGGGGCGGTGCACGAACGTGGGTGGTAGGGAGGGGGATTGGATGAATGGGGTATGGGTAGAGAGGGGTAGTAGTAGATGGAAGGCTAGGATGGGATCATTCGGGTGGCAGTGCATACATCAGATAGCTCACGGAATCTTCATGTAAACACATTTGTTATATATATATACATATATATATATATATATATATATGTGTGCGTATCAAAATAAGAAGATGAGGAAGGCACACAAGAACTGAACTACAAACTATATCATGGTAAATTTTAACGCATGCTGAGAGTATGATATACCAGGGAAACGTATTATGCAGTACAAATTAGAAAGTATTGAAAAACGATATACACGAATATATATATATATAATTATAATATATATATATATATATATATATATATATATATATATATATATAAATGTGTGTGTGTGTTTGTTTGTGTGCATGAGTATATATATCATGGGGTTCAAACGTCGCGTGACACAAGGTCCCCTGTGAAATTCCGCCATTCGTCTCTTTCCAGTTCGTAGTACTATATAGATTCACATGAAACGTACATTTGATGTCTAGGCCAGTCCCTTATGACGCTCCTGATTGGCTGTTGATACTCTAAATCACAGGGATGGAAACTCTTATTCTCTCTCGAGAGTTCACATAGGCAGGATGTATGTTCCACCACTCCTGAATGACGTATACCTCAGGAGAGGTGGAACATAGATCCCACCCATGTGAACTCATGAGAGAGACTGAGAGTTACCAGCCCTATGATTGGCTTATCAACAGCCAATCAGGAGCGTCGCTAGGGACTGGCCTAGACATCAAATATACGGTTGATGTGAATCTACTATAGGATCAGGGCCCTGAGCTCACGGTGAGAAGAGCACCTGCTGCTTTCTAGGTCAACACCTGCATAGATTGTGACCTTTTTCGGGAGGACCGCAAAAGTCACATGCAGCGGGATGAAGGAAGCAGTTAAGACGTTCAGTGCTGCGTCTCTCCTGCCTCTACCCCGGACGCCTGACGATGGGCTGGGTTTCAATCCAGTAGGCAGCGGCAAAGGTCATCTGGCATTAGTCAGCCAGGAAATGAGTGCCAGAAAGAAATAGCTATCCTTTAGTTTATTTAGCCGATGAATCATCCATGGGTTATCATCCATGGGTTCTGCCTCATGCGTGGGGAAGCGCAGTTTATTAATGGGACTTAGTCCCGGCCATTTAGAAGTATATAAGTGCTGAGAATCTAATGTTTGTGTAATATATATATATATATATATATATATATATATATATATATATATATATATATATATATAGCAAAGTTAAACACTGTATCCGTGTACTAGAATATATTGTTGTAGGAAGCCCACTAAAATATATATGTGTATATATATGTTATATAATATATATGTTGTAGGAAGCCGGCTAAACTAATACAGTTCAACTTTCAATTCATTCCAAATTTTTAGCGGGCTTCCTACAACATAATATATATATATATATATATATATATATATATTATATATATATATAGAGAAACATTAGAGAGAGAGAGAGAGAGAGTGAGAGAGAGAGAGAGAGAGACGAGAGAGAGAGAGAGAGAGAGAGAGAGAGAGAGAGTAAGGCCAGAATTTCGTTAAGTTGTAAATAGTGCTGATGCAACCGGAGAAGATAATGAATAACTGGAAAAAAGCAAAAGAAATATTGATTATATCTTCTATCGTCAAGAGGATGTTACAGACAAACCTTTTCGAAACCAGAAAAACCATAAATATGCACATATAAAATGAATGAATATATTAAACAAAACAAAGGTAACCGTGGGAGTGATTGTAATAAACTGAAGGTGTTTTTTCGGAAATGCAGCTACTTAGGTTTTTGTGAAAAAGATTGTGAAATATCAAACAAGTCAATTTAAAATCCATAATTTGTATGTGGTAAACAAAGTCTAAGGTTAACGTATACGTGAAGAATGTTATTTTTTTCATTCTTTTCAAGCGAACATACAAATGCAAATTGTTTTTTTAATATTTTACTGATATTTTTGTGTATTTATTAATTTGTTAATTTATCCGTTTTTTTAGTATCTTATCTCATCTTTTTTGTATTTCCTATTACCTTCTGTTACTTTTTTTCGAATGAACAGCCTATACTTTGGAAGCTTTAATTTCAAGTCAATGACTCCTGTGGGCTTGTCCCAAATGAATAGTGTTCATCTCCTGAACAATAATAATAATAATAATAATAATAATAATAATAATAATAATAATAATAATAATAATAATAATAATAATAATAATAATAATAATAATAATAATGATAATAATAAAGTATTTGAAAAAATCTTCACGTATACTAATTCTACTCCTTAACTTATTTCACTGAGAAATTGGTTTCTTCATGTACAGCCTTCACCGAATATTTTATAAGGTATGGAGTAAGAAATATCTCCGACTTTTTCTTTTGCCTGGTCATTAGTGTAGAAAGGAACGTAAAATGAGACGGTAATTGTAGAGTTCCTTGAAATAGGATTCGCTCCCTTAGGTTCGAACATTCGTAGAATGTCAACATTGAGTATTAAGCATAACTCTCCCAAGAATATTCTTCTGCGAAAACGCCAAAGGAAAGATGGTCTTCTTGGAAAATGATGGCTTTAAGAAAAAATCGCACTGGCAGAATTTAAGTGAAAAGATTCAGTAAATGAAGCCAGCAAGTTGACTTTTCTAGAATGTGATTCTCTGGAAACTTCTTTACTTGGAGAAAGTCATTCTGAGTTTTAAAGGTTTTATAAATGTATATAGTTTACAATTACATTTCGAAGCTTTCAAAGCTTATGCATAATTGCATGTGAATTATTAGCCCTTATTTATATATTAATGTTTTCATTTTTTTTTTCCTTTTTCAGTAACCGGTCTCTTCTTTCTGTATTTTCCATTACTGTCCGTTACTACTTTCTGATGAATACCATATTCTTTGGAAGCTTGAATTTCAGGTCAATGTTCCCTGTGGGCTAGTCTCACATGAATAAGGTTCATCTTCTGAATAATTATAATGATAATTAGCGCTGAATAATACATTCTTGCAGTTAAATGTGAAGTAAGCTTCGCACTATCCATTAACACAACGAGTTGGCAGTGTTTCATAAGTATTTTTAATCACCACCTGACGATTTCTTCTATGCTGCATTTGCAGATATTTTCCTGAAGACCCGTTTTTGCAGGAGAGCTTCTCTTGTTGACAGTAAGAGATTATCGTAATGACTAAAGTCCTTCAACTGCAGCTGAGGAAACTTGCGTTCAAGTGATGGGACTTAGAGTTTGAACGTCATTAATCAACAACACCGTGGACGAGAAAAAAGAAATTTTATAATATTCTTAATGTGTGATCGTTCTTATGTAAATAGCCCCCACCAAAAATAGATAACAGATAGATGATAGATAAAGCAGTAAGAAATCTTTTGAACAGAATGCTTGCAGAGAGATAAAAGAGAAAAGTGAGTATTAAATGAACGAGAAAGACAAAATAACTGTAGACTTTGAGTTGTTAGAAGACTGAAGTCGAGAACAAGGCTCACACTTCGAGCCGTAATCACTG
>NC_087201.1:109824163-109834163 GCF_015104395.2 Macrobrachium nipponense
TACTTTGTACTGCTTATACTAACAACAAGGATCAAATAAAAAGAACACAAATTAAACGCATTCATATATTCTCAGTTTTAAGTGGAAACACAAAATGATCAAACGGAAACATAGCCTAAATTCAGTACACCAAATGAATTAAAACGTGCTGAAATCTACGGTCAAATAGAGCCTCGTTTCACCTACAAAAATTAAAATAACTACACTATATTTTAATAGAAATAATTTTTCTGTACTCTTTAACATGCACATTATTTATTTTTTACATTTTCATTCTTTATAAATAAATCATAAATATCCTATCCTAAAATTCCTGTATCTTTAGCTCAACACAAGACACCTTTTTCATACTTTAGGCTCTTCCGTAGACCTTTCCTAACCCCTCCCCCCATAACAATAACAAAGTACTTTGTAGACTTACTCCCCGAGTATGCGAAAATGAAAGAAGTCTCTTTTTTTTCTTGACGAAATTTGATTTCATTTCTTCTGTTTTTATAAATTTTTTTAACCAATTTATGTTATTTATGACGTCCTCCGACCATCATTGACCTTTTGTGTTCTCAGTTTCGGAGTTCCTTCTCCCACACTGTCGAAGTTATTCAGGGTCACCGTTCGGAGACGAAGGGGAAAAGAATTGACCCATAGAAATGTAACTGTTGCTTTCTAGGAATGCGAATGAGGAAGAGTGTCGGGAATTTGGAATTATTTACTTATTATCTGGTGATGCCGCTGGTGGTGTTGATGTATTTTGACACTCTTCTGTAAAATTTCATCTGCCTTATACCTTCTTAGTCGTCGTTTACTATTATAGGCATTATTATAATTATATATTAGATACCATAACATTTAAGATATTCGTTAGAGCTTTAGAGTTTTAGTTTTCTGTAAAAGAAACTATTGAGATGGCTATTTGTCTGTCCATCTGCATTTTTCTCTCCACCCTCAGATCTTAAAAACTACTGAGGTTACAGGGCTGCAAGTTGGTATGTTTATCATCTTCCCTCCAATCATCAAACATACCTAATTGCATCCCTCTAGCCTCAGTAGTTTTTTTTATCTGATTTATTAATTTTAAAGTTAGTCATGATTGTGAGTCTGGCAATACTATGGGTGCCAACAACAGAGGTCACCACCAGGCCATGGTTAAAATTGTCATGAGAGATTCATGGGCCGTGACTGAGAGTTTCATACAGTGTTATACGCACAACAGAAAACTTGATCGCGCCGAAGAAACTTGAGTACCTTTTTTACTTTTTTTTTAAGTGATAGACTCTGGAAATACGATTATTTCGATTAGTTTTAAGAGGATTTAACTTGAAAATGAGATTTCTCCTGGAATTAATTACGTGGGTTTTTTCGCCGTTGGGGGGGGGGGGGGGGGGGGGGGGGGGGGCGCCGGGAGGGGCGTGTAGAGAAGATTAGGTTTGGCTGAATACAGGGGTTTACAAGGTACTGTAATACATACATCACATTTCCGCTGTTTCCGGTAGGGGAGCAGTTCTGTCAGTGCTCCTCTTATGGTGTGTAGTAGGCATTACTAGAGGGTGCTTGCAGAGTCCATTTAGCCCTTTGATGCACCCACTTCTATGACTGTCATTTTACCTATAGTCTTTTTGTTGAACCTCTCTAACTGTTTCCGCTTAGTGCTACTGTTGGGTTTTTCACCCAGTTCCACATTTAGATTCTTGTTCTTCCTCTCCTGTCTTTTCTACATCTCTTAACTTGCTTGGATTAAAGCCCAAAATTTCCTATAATCAAACATTTCCGACACTGACGACATTATAGAGAAACTGACTGTGAGATGCCGTATCGAGGAGATTAAGGCACGTGAGTCCGTCAACTACTGATTAAAATATCCTCAGAAAATTGAGTCGACAGTCACTTTTCTCAGGGCAGTTTTCATTGAGTGTTTCTTAGGCGTTAATAACGAATTAATAAAAGACTCCCCGGACAGTTCCCACGCTTTTGGTGTTCATTCGTGGTATAAATTGACCAAAAAAGACCTGACTTACAGCCGTTTTGTTTCTGGGGAGTGTCCGGTGGAGGGTGAAACGTGATCTGAGTTGCTCGAGAAAATTCCTTGATGAATAGGAGGGGATGAGGCCTTTATTATTATTATTATTATTATTATTATTATTATTATTATTATTATTATTATTATAGTGTGAAAATGGTATAGAAACAGAAGGATGAGAAAATTTCAAATGCAGATATACACAAGAGCAAACGGTTTCGTAATTTTTCTCTGATATAATAATAATAATAATAATAATAATAATAATAATAATAATAATAATAATAATAATAATAATAATAATAATAATAAATAATAATAATAATAGTAATAATAATAACTAATAAGTAATAATAATAATAATAATAATAATAATAATAATTATTATTATTATTATTATTATTATTATTATTATTATTATTATTATTATTATTATTTTTGAATCCTTCAAGTACATGGGAAAATTAATACCCAGCACCAGTTCCCTTAAAGTTAGAATTTAGTGAAAGACTTAAACAGGCCAGTCAAACAAATGGGACAGGATGGGCAAGATTTGGAAATCAAATGGGTTGAAATTGATTGCGAATATAAGATGATCCATAAGTCTAGTATTATGATCTCAATCGCTGTACGGACATGAATCTTGGTATGACAGTGGAATTTTATCCGAAAGATCCTGTCGTTTTGAGAATGAAGCTTTAATACAGCTTTAAGAAGAATATTACTAGACAGATGGCAAGATAGGGTTCGAAATAATACCATAAGAGTAATGATGGAAGTTCCATAGGGAAAAGAGGCAGTGATGAAAGAGATACGGTGAATGCTTATGTAATAGGTGGTATATGAAATGAGACTCAGCTTCTCCGTTTTGTGATTTATGATTTATTACAAAATTGTTAAACGGGGTGCTTGTGCAGGCAACGTCTCCCCGTGGATTTCACTCGCCAATCTCTCAACCACGCTATTTCACACGAACTCCACGCGCATTGGTAAATAAATTATGTTTTGTAATAAAAAATCAGTTTTTATACCAAAGATGGTGCATAGGTCGCTGAAACATGATCATAAGATATATTATTACATATGAAAAGTTCAATATAATTCAAAATATATAAATATGGAAAGTGGCGACATATTTTACATATTTTGATTATGTTACTCAGTCATTTAGTTATAAGCATAACTCCTCATGTTGCACTTAGAAAAATCGTTTTAAACAATTATGAATTATTAATTATTATAAGCATTACACTTAGACGTGTCCTTTGAGAATAGTAAAGGGCTCCGGGGGAGTTGGAAGACTCATTCTTGCTTGTATGAGAATTATGTTAAGCGAGGGTGGACATAAGTGGAGATATATGGAAGATAAAGCACTGGTAATACATGAGTTACGTCACACGACGTTAGAAACATTATTATTATTAAATTATTATTATTAAATTATTTTATTATTTTATTATTATTATTATTATTATTATTATTATTATCTGAGGAGAATTACGCATCGATTGGCTTAGTTCTTTTTTCGTCATTATTTCGGTAATAGCAATAATTCTTTAATGGTGAAGTTGCTAGCACAATACTCTTGACTCCAGCTGACACTGGTTGTGTACCCATTTACAGTGGGGTCGACGGTGGGATGTAGGCTGGGATCAAATTACCTCTTCTGTCATCCTGCCATCATTCCATTCCTCCACCTTTCATATTGATATTCATTGCTCCATTCGTGGTTTCCATTTGCCCTCTCGACCTCATTGTTGCTCACATTTGCATTTTCTTCAATGACAAAAGCTTTCGAACACTCTTACTGGTATTTTGCTTCAGCCTTATGTTAAGGAGTTATTATAAAACCCTTGTGTTTTAGACACTTGTCCAAAGCTGGTCATTTTCTTGTCCATATATTTTAGCATAAACTTTTGATGGCTCTCAACAACTGATCTTGTACCATATATACCCTCATCGCCATACATATTGTGTTTCTTTTTATTCTATCATAAAAATATTCTAGGCACATACATCTCACAAATAGGTTCTCCCTTTACTTACAAAAAGTTTTATGACAAACTCTTGAACCCCACTCCTCCTTTCCTGGCGAAATCCACACTGTTCCTCCCCTGTCAGTCCTTCTTTCATATGGCTAAACCTTGTTAATCAGAATCCTCCCAGAAATCTTCCCTAGTTTACGAAGAATGTTTTTCATTACAGTTCTTCGAGTTGGTTCTCTCATCTTTACAATAATGCAGTTATTCCTCTCATTCATTCCTCTGAGATCCTTCCTCATCCAGCAATACTGAGCAAACCATGGTAGGCCTCTCAGTCACAGTGTCAGAGTCGTACAGCAGCTTTTAACGTATGAGATTGTTAACTCTTGGCATCTTTCTGAGTTGCCTGTCCTGCGTTTACAACAGTCACTTCTGCAAGCATTCTCCAAGATAAAATAACCAGTTACACTCTTGTATCGTTCAGCTCTGCATTCGTGTCCTCCACATTCAGCAGATACTCACTTCATCGACACTGGGCTGTATTCACTTCAGTGTCTGTTTGCAGTTTATACTCTTAAGATCCATAAATTTTATTCATTAACCTTTTCTCTGTGCATGACTTTCTTGTAGAACATTTTACTCTCCCATAGTTCTTGCATACTTTCTCCCCTCTATTTTCTATCTTTTCCTGTTTTTTCCATTCCCTCTTTTTCTTGGCCTGCCATATTGATCTTCCTGTGTGTATATATATATATATATATATATAGATATCTATTATATATATATATATAATATATATATATATATATATATATATGCGCATGCTAGTTTTCATTTCAAAATATGATGAAGTCGTAAAGTGCACTTTTCAAAGCCTTCACATTTTTCCTTATCCTTCAATCTCCAGATGTCCAAAGCTCATACTTGAAGAGAACAAAGTCATTTACATGAAAGTGGTTCTGCTTTAATTTTGGCAGCGGAGATTTCTCAGTATTCTGATTTGACTTTCTATCACGGGACTTTAAAAAGAATTATTTTTTATCATATGCTGAAAATTGTACATATTATCAACACGGCTACTTTTTTTTTTTTTTTTTTTTTTTTTTTTTTTTTTTTTTTTTTTTGAGCGGTTTTTGGTTTGTCAGGGAGGATATAGACCTGGGTTTTTTTTTTCTCTTTAAATCTTTTTGGATGAGGATGCAAGTCCTGCGCTCATAATATATATATATACATATATATATATATATATATATATATATATATATATATATATATATATATATATATATATATATATATATATATATATGTATATATATATATATATATATATATATATATATATATATATATATGAATTTTTATCACATCACCGTGATTCATATACATGCATCAAAATACAAATGTCCTTTAATATCCAATTCGCTCTACCTCGGAATTAATATATTTTCATATTTGTTAACCGAAGAGGTATTTTTTAGTTGATAATAGTTTTCGTCCACTCAGGCCTCGAACCAGTGCCAGCGAAAAAAGGAGAAATCAGCATTATATATATATATATATATATATATTATACTATATATATATATATATATATATATATATATATATATATATCATTCGAGCTACAAATTTCTTTTTAATATCTAATTCGACGTTACCTTCGGAAAATTTGAAATATTAATTTTTTTAAATATATGTACCGAAGGGGGGGAATTTTTTAGTTGATCAATAATTTCATCCCCTCATGGATCGAACCATCGTCCAGCGGACAGGCACGAAATCAAGACGACATTGACGTTACCCGATTCGGCTAACAGTGAGGCTATAAGTTTATAAGTTGTAAGGTCAGAATCGGTATAAACTTATAGCCTCACTGTTAGCCGAATCGGTAACGTCAATGTCGTCTTGATTTCGTGCCTGTCTGCTGGACGATGGTTCGATCCCACGAGGGGACGAAATTTATTATGCAACTAAAAATACCCCACCCCTTCGGTACATATATGAAAAATATATCAATTCCGAGGTAGAGCGAATTAGTTATTAAAAGACATTTGCAGCTCGAATGATTTATATGAATCACGGTGAGTGATAATTATTATATATATATATATATATATATATATATATATATATATAATATATATATTATATATATTCCCAACAGACACTGGAAACTGTTTACATCTGGTTTGTGTGGTAGGTTGGCAGATTAAGAGCGATCCACAGACCTGTAAACTTGCGCCGCAGCTGTACCACACAGCTATGGGCGTCCATCGTAGCATCTAGTATTAAAAGATCCATCCACCCCACCCCCACCCTAACCGGGTAATAATTGACCTGTGGGAGTAGCGTCGTGTTTAATTTTAATGCGTCATATCCTTATATCTCGAGACAAAGGAGTTATGACGCAGTATTGGGAATAGCATATTTCTTACTCCCTCAGTTTATGATAGTTTCGGCATTAGTTGTGACCGTGCTTCATGCTATCATGCAATATCGTCATTTTGAGCAGTGTTGAGCAGGTCAGATAAATGACTATTTATATATATAACACTATCATGAGAGAATGTGTCTTCCTGAAATCCTCAATTTCTCATTAGAAATTGGATGTACATATTTTCTTTGTCTATAATACCAAAGACTATATATATATCTTTCTCCAATCCGTGACCTCTATTACGAAAGTGAGTTTTTGAGAGAGAAAAATCCATGGACCATAAAAGGATCGAGATTTTCATTTAATAGTTATTTGCAGTTATCTTTAGTTTAATAGTCTCTCTCCCTCCTGGGTTAATTAGCTGGTCACTCTTATCTTCTCCCGGAAAGTCTTTTTTAAGTCGAGGAGGAAAAAAGAAAGGATTCAGCGGACAAAATATCACATGTGGAGCGGATTTGGAAATGGGGCAGTGGCTCTCTCTCTCTCTCTCTCTCTCTCTCTCTCTGGACTGGAAATAGCCATGATAACTCACTCTGGCTCTTTCTCAAGTAAGTTTTCGAAAACACTGTCCATACATATTATACTCTCTCTCTCTCTCTCTCTCTCTCTCATATACACGTGCATGGCCGGCTGGAGACCCCTGTCCTTATCCCACCTAACTCTCTCTCTCTCTCTCTCTCTCTCTCTCTCTCTCACATACCCGCACACGGCGCCCTCCCAGGGACCCCTGTTTTTATCCAGTCTCTCTCTCCTCTCTCTCTCTCTCTCTCTCTCATACACACACAAAGGAAAACATTATTATAAACGCTTTCCAATTGAGTAGAACCGTTCAGAGGTAGGGGAGGGGGTAGCTCGTCCACCCCTGCACCCGACCCCAGGCTTTTCTCCAAACCCACTCATTCCGATTGAGGGAGCCTTTGTCATTCCTCTTTTTATTTTCTCTCGCAGTTGTTTTCTCTGATCCCTCAAGAATTATTGTGACGTCAGGTGTTTGGTCTCTCTCTCGCTCTCTCTCTCTCTCCACACACACACACACACACAAACACAATCACTCTCCTAATTTTCGTTTGTAATCTCTCTCTCTCTCTCTCTCTCTCTCTCTCTTCTCTCACTTAGCGTAGTTTGACGTTAGATAACTCACAATCAACCGATCAGAGACTGAATCACTTACGCTTGCTCAGGAAATCTAACTTTGTCCTTTCTCTCTCCTCTCTCTCTCTCTCTCTCTCTCTCTCTCTCTCTCTATAGTTAATTGCCTGAACGTTTTTCTTCACTCGTTCAGGATATTGTGTTTCTCAGTCGCTCTTCCTTCTTCCCCTTTCCCTCCTCTTCCCTCTTTTTTTCTCTTTTATTTTCTATCTTTTCCCCTTACGTTACTGTCCTCTCGACTCTGAGTGTGCTATCTCTCTCCATCTGCTCTTTCCCTCTTTTCTCTCACACATCTCTTCCTTTTCTTTTCGCATTCTCCTCCAAGCATCCACTTGTCCTACCCCTGCGCTCCTCGAACACTTCTCTTTTCCCTTGACAACCTTATTTCTCTATTCCTCTTGTTCCCTTCACTTCACCTTTCCTTATATCCTCCCCCCTCTCCTTTCTCTCCCTTGCGTCCCCTCTTTCCCCTCACCTCACTCCTCTTTGTACCCTCTCCCATTTATGTTAACATTGCAAATGGTTATCATATTAATTTTTCATCGTTCGCTCCCGTCCTTTGGCTTTTTGGCTCTCTCTCTCTCTCCCTCTCTCCCCTTTCGTGTTTATTTTGTTCCTCATCAGCAGAGGCGATGATATTAGGTTTTGGGGGACTCTCGTATCTTTTGCAAATTTCCCGAAAGAAAAATATGTTTTCATTCCAGTGTTTTGGTGGCCATTTCGTTGCTGTTTTCGTGTCTGGGTGTATCCACTTTCGAAAGCGTCAGTTGCATTATTTTCATGAGTGCACTCTCTCTCTCTCTCTCTCTCTCTCTCTCTCTCTCTCTCTCTCTCTCTCTCTTCGTAGGATCTTCGGAAAGGTTTTTTTTCGATACCCCTCTCTCCCCTCTCTCTCTCCTTCTCTCCTCTCTCTCTCTCTCTCTCTCTCTCTCTCTCTCTCTCTCTCCGGGGGAATCCAACTGGCGGAATCAACGCTGTATGAAAATCGCCAGCGTTGGCGATATTCGCTCTGACACTAAAAGCAAAGAATGCGAGTCTTACCTGCTGGAGCTCTGCCTCCGAAAAAGGAAACCAGATAACGAACAGCGTCCGAGATGCAAACCTCTCGAAACCTACGAGAGAGAGAGAGAGAGAGAGAGAGCAATGCGATATGAATTTTGGAATCGCTTTCTGAATAAAAAGAACCCATGTCCTACTATCCAATAATGACGGTTACAATCTTCCCATCCCATTGTTAGTCTCCAATTCGCGTCCTATCTTTCCCTCCTTTGTGTTTTAATGCAATGTCCGTTTCAGGATGGAGAGAGAGAGAGAGAGAGAGAGAGAGAGAGAGAGAGAGAGAGGGGGAAATCTTTTTAAGAAGCTACAGTATGGAATAATATCATGGCGAAAGGTTAAATGAGTGTGTTACTGAAATTCCTGACATTTATATCTGTTTAAAGAGATTATTATTATTATTATTATTATTATTATTATTATTATTATTATTATTATTATTATTATTATTATAGCCGATTGTTGTTGTTATATCGTTTCTTTGGAAGAACCTTTGTTTCCATAAATGCTATGTATATATATATATATATATATATATATATATATATATATATAATATATATATATTATATATATATATGTATATATATATATATATATATATAAATTGTAGAATTTAGAGCAGACAGGGATAATTCAAGTTTGGTGCGACCTAAAAAACCTCATCATGGAAACGCAATAAATATTGACTCTCTCTCTCTCTCTCTCTCTCTCTCTCTCTCTCTCTGCTGTTTCAGCAAGAATTCATTTTCTAATTAGCAACCTAGAATAAGAATGCAGATTTAATTCAGTTGGGAAAGATGAAGGAAAACAATTTTACAGCGCTAAAAATACAATCTTGCAAAACATGCAGAATTCTGCCATCGCCGAGTTCTAGTGTGAGTATAGTTCAGTCCACACCATGTTCGGCCTGAAGTAACTTTTCACAGGTTTTGAAGTGCATAAAGTCCTAAAGTTGTGTTGCCATGCGCATTTGCCAACTATTCATACATATATTAGCTTGTTTCAGCTGCTCACCGGCGCCTGCGCATTCATAGCGAGACAATCCTGCGCGGCGAGACGGTTTGTTTTCCATCCTTTCCATCCGCGAGGACAATTCTCTTTCTTGCCGTTGTTTCCAGTTTTCCTATAATTAATGTTCCCCATTCCCTGCCTCCCTCTGCCCCCTCCCCAACCCTCCCCATTTTTTACGGGGGTTTCACTCCTAAGGATATTTGTCATTTCTGCGATGCTCCCGCTACGGTGCGTGACGGCGGGAAAGCGGTTCTCTTTCAGAAACTTCTAAAGTTTCCAATTAAGGAGGAGGGTTACGTCCCACGAGAAAACAAGATGATATTAATATCCCGGGTTCTCTAAGAG
>NC_087201.1:109836663-109839163 GCF_015104395.2 Macrobrachium nipponense
TTAACTTGCTCAGCTTCCAAAGAAATGAATAGTCATATTGTAAAGTAGGAAATGAAAACGTAGCTATGAGAAATATTGCAATATACAGGTAAAAAGAAATAAACAAAGATAATGTAAAATATGAAAAGGAAAAGTAGCTAAGAAAAATATGGCAAAATACAGACTAAAAAGAATTTAAACAGACACTCTATTGAAATCTTGAATTTAAGAGCACGAGCATTCATAACCTGCAGCAGACGATGATCTGAATCCTAGTTACTAGTTTTAGGGTTGGGGAAGCCACCACTCCTAAAAATGTTGTCGGAAGGTTGCGATATGCAGACAGGAAAAAGACATTCGTATCAGCATTAGAACAGAAGATCTGAAGTATGTGACACTAATTCCATCATCTCTTTAGGTAAAGGAAGCCTTACAAACAGTAGCAAGTTTTATGGTAGCATAAGTATTGTCTACGTTTCGTGAAAACGGCTGCTTGGAGGAAGGTAACTGCAAGTTAAGTCACTTATTGAGGTCAGGTACTTCCTGGTATTTGTACAATGAATCTTGGGGCGGGCTAGGAGCACAGTACGAGATCGGCTAACCAATGAGGCCATAGGTTTACTGTAGTGCAGTATATAAAAGCCTAACGATAAATCGTTCCGCAAGATTAAAGAGCGAGAAAGATTGATCTTTGATGACTGTTTCCATGCTATTCAACCTCGTGGAGAAGGCACAGAATTACATCAAGTCTTTCAATCAGGAAAAACGCTTCTCAGAAGAGAAAAACGGAAATGTGTGCGGTGTTTGGGTCACAGTACGTAGACATCTTCAGATACAATGGGAACAGGCCATATGGATTTATTTCGCCTAACGGTCAGGGTTGTTTGGGACTTTTTAATGTCCTATGAACGAAAAGAAAATATGGAAAGACAGCGGAAGAGTACTGATATTAGGCACAAACACATCAACATGAAGAACCGTCTAACATCAAATGCCGGTGCAAAGAGTCTGATAATAGTTTCCCATCATTACCTAATGGGGGAAACATGGTAGGTGCTTCAGACCCTGAGATGGAAGATTTTAGCTTGGTCTGAGGAAGCTTATGGCAACCGTCTTTTTTTCCCTTAAAATGACCACAACTTGTCTGGATAAATTTTAAAGCTATTTGCTTCACGGTGACAGGGTTCAGTGTTATTGTCGTTCATTGTTACTTTTAGTATTTAAAAAGTGTTTAGAATTTTAGTGAAATTCTAAATGCAGTGAATTCTACCTTAGCATTAGTTGATAGATAATTATGAAGAATATTAGATCAAAGTCGAATATCTAGTCAGTTATCATCTTATAGCACAGGGTCAGTGAAATGGAAAGTGATCGTACATAAAGATGTTATAAGATAGATAAGTATTAGTATACAATATTTATTTTTCTATTTTTGTTTCTTTAGAAATAATTCTCATGTGTGGATGCTTCTAGTTTTCTAGTGAATTAAGTTTGCATTCAAATGTAAAAAGAAAAATTATGATGAATGAGAATGATTCCTGTCTAGTCTCCTAGGTTGATAAAGACTGAAAGATAGTTGAATGTAGAGAGAGAGAGAGAGAGAGAGAGAGGAGAGAGAGAGAGAGAGAGAGAGAGAGAGAGTCATCTCCAATAGCTGGAATGGCATCATCAAGATATTCCGGAATTTGATCAAGGATTCTATGAATGGGAGGACACACAGATTCGCTTGATTATCATTCAAATGTAAATCGAGGTTCTGATTGGAAAACCTGAAATTTAGGGAAAAGCTAACCAAGAGACCTCTCCATTTATTGAGCCGATTGGGAGGTTCCGAGGTTAACCCCATCGGATTTAAGGCAAAGAGAGAGAGAGAGAGAGAGAGAGAGAGAGAGAGAGAGAGAGAGAGAGAGAGAGAGAGAGAGGAACATTTAAATTCAGCGTATTTTATTAGATAGACTCCCAATTTAATATGTAAATACGTATTTTGAAAACTCAACTGACTTTATTCTCCAGAGGGAGTTCTGGGGATATGTTCGTGAATGAAGCAATTGTCGAAGAAAGGACAAAGTTTTATACGAAGGTTTCTGCTTCTTTATTTATTGAAAGAGTTCATGATTTCATTACAGAATAAGTGATGTAGCTCAGTATTGACACAGCTGATTCCCTTTGCAGAAAGAGGCAACATACAAGAATCAGAAGAACAAATGTGCTGTTGTATAAAAAGTTCAATTTCCACAAGCGTGTGTCTTAGATAATTTCAGAAAAAGTAAACATTCCGTGTTAGTTATGTGTCCTTAGCGAGTACAGGAACGTAAGTATTATTCGACTTCAGCGTTACGTAATGAAATATTTCATTCCGCCCTTTTCTGGAGTTTGGTTGTTTCAGCCTTGGCACGAGAACATCCAGGAGCCTGAATTCTTTCCGGGGGGGGGGGGATCCGGGGGGGGGGGGTTTTCCGGGGGGGGGAGTGTATTTTGTATTTTGCTGATAAACATTAAAGTTGCTTTTGTCTTTTATCAT
>NC_087201.1:109844163-109856663 GCF_015104395.2 Macrobrachium nipponense
AAAATGAGAAGGGGGGAGAGGGGAGTTTTGAGGGATATTAATTGATTATGAAGGTCGGAAGGGAGAGCCAGCGCTTGTATGGGGGAAGACGAAACAAGTTGCCAGAATGGCATCAGAGAGAGAGAGAGAGAGAGAGAGAGAGAGAGAGAGAGACCTATTAACTTGACAATTCCGTATAAAACGAAGTCGAAAACAGTTTTGCCGCGCTGGAAACCAATATCAGTGGTTTCCGATGGAGCGACGGCGAGAGTCGGAGTAAAGCAAAATGATCCGTCGTAAATTAATTTGTCTTTATTTTCGGTGGCTATTTTCCTTGCCTCAAATTGCGCGCGATGTTTTCCTCAACTTCAGAACCGAAACTCTGCGAAAATGGTTCGGGTTTTGCTGGGTGCTGAGACCCAGCTGCTGTGGCCGGTCAGGCTTACGCACACGTGTGTACGCTTACACGTGTGCGCTTTGGTATGGACAAGCACACACCACACAAACACGGAGAGAGAGAGAGAGAGAGAGAGAGAGAGAGAGAGAGAGAGAGAGAGAGAGAGAGAGAGGGAGGCAAAGAGGGAGATCTTCGCGCACTCTATGTTACATCAAAATGGAGTAGTTGTTAATTTGCAATATATTATTCTTTTCATATAGAGATAAACAAACCTAGTGTTTATGAGAGAGAGAGAGAGAGAGAGAGAGAGAGAGAGAGATCTGCGTGCACTGTGTTAGGCCAAAATGGAGTACTTATTCGTTGTATAACACACGTGTAAATACATTCTTGTCTGTGAAGTAAAGATACCTAAACATACTGTGTTTGTATGAGAGAGAGAGAGATCTTCGCGCACTCTGTTATGCTGAAATGGAGTAGTTATTCGTTAAATAACGCAGGTAAATACATTCTTGTGTACACATACAGATAGGCAAATGTAGAGTGCGCGCGTGTAGGTGTGTGTGTGTATTAGAGAGAGAGAGAGAAGGGGGGGGGGAGTGAAATAGTATTGTTGTTGTTCGTCTTATTATTTTTCGGGAGTGTATTTGTATCAGGTCTTCGTGAATAAGAAAGAGTTTCCTAGACGTAGTACCACTTTATTTCTTATTCAAGATTCTGTCCCGATCAGCCTTACTGTTACAATTTACGTTTTTCGAGTTTGAACCAAATACAGTTTGGTCTCTTATTCCCAAAACCTACCTGGCTGGGAATAGTAGAATGGAATGCACTTTCCCAACAAAGATGAATTCACTTGGTATTGATGGAGTTCAAAGCGATGTTGTAGTTTAGGGAAGCCTGCTAAGAAAATAGTAATAGCAGCATCAAATCGTCCGGCGTTATAGTATTGATTATGTTTATTTATTTATTTATTTATCTTGGTGTTGTTATGTTAATTCAGATTTTGCTAACCTTAAAAGTATTGTTCTTTTTAGTTTCTGAAAAGAAACCTATTGTGCCGGCTTTGTCTGTCCGTCCGTACTTTTTCTGTCCGCCCTCAGATCTTAAAAAAACAACTGACACTAGAGGGCAGCAAATTGATGTTGATCAACCACCTCCTCCAGTCATCAAGCATAACAAATTACAGCCCTCTAGCCTCAGTAATTTTTATTTTATCATGCGTTTGGCAACGATATAGGCCAGGCCACCACCGGGCCTTGCTTAAAGTTTCATGGGTCGCTGCTCATACAACATTATTCAGAGACCACAGAAAAATAATTCGGTAGCCTTGATAATAAAATGTACAGAAAACTCGATTGTGCTGAAGAAACGTGGGCGCATTTTTTACGTGTTTATGTTTGGCATCGCCCTCTTCTTTTGATAAATATTGATAGACTGAGCATATCCAAAAGTTTAGACATTCGTGATTTGAAGTTAAATCTTGACATTAATTCCATTCGAAATTCCATTTCCTTTATAAATTCTTGAAGATTAATTCTGATAATGGAGAGAATAATATTACCATAGTTTTCCATCAGTCTCACAGGTGAATCCCATTCTTTTCAGAATATCAAATGAGCCCTATACAAGATTCAAATGAGGGTCTCTGTAAAGAATCGTATATACATATAGTCCGTTTCAGCGAGTCAAATGAGATACTGATCCATCATGTTTGTAATTAAAAAAGAAAGGTTAAATTGATACTAAGATACCATGGATGATAAAAAAGCTCCTGATAAGATAAGGAATTCAGGAGAAGAGAAGAAAGGGAATAAAAATGGCATCTCAGAATCTAAATGTCAAGAGAAGAAAGGCTTTTTAGTCTTCCTTCACGGAAATGGAAGAGATAAGTCTCGGGAAACGTACGAGGCAGAGAGCGCCCTTCCATAAAGAGCCAGAGGTTCTATAGAGAGAGAGAGAGAGAGAGAGAGAGAGAGAGAGAGAGAGTATAAATTTTGTTTAAAGGACATAATGCGAGTTGGGAAAGTAACACGGAGGAACAAAAATGGTCATACCAGAGAGAGAGAGAGAGAGAGAGAGAGAGAGAGAGAGAGAGAGAGAATATAAATTCTGCGATTAAAGGACATAATGCGAGTTGAGAAAGTAACATGGAGGAACAAAAATGGTTATATCAGAGAGAGAGAGAGAGATGAATATAAGATCTACAATTTTAGAACATAATTTGAGGTGAGAGAGAGAGAGAGAGAGAATATAGATTTCTATGATTAGAATTTCGAGTGACTGTAGAGAGAGAGAGAGAGAGAGATATCGATAGATTTAAAGTTTAGACGATATCGTAAAAATAAGAGAGCGAATATCTGAGAGAAATATCCGAATTCTGATAAAGTGAAAGAATATCGGTAATGAGGTTGAGCGAATCTCTGAGAAGAATAAATCGTGGAAAAATCTGTGAGAGATATTTGAGGTGATCTTGCGAAGAAGATGGAAAAAACTGGAGAGAGAGAGAGAGAGAGAGAGAGAGAGAGAGAGAGAGAGAGAGCATCTTTGATATCCCATAGAGTTGTGGTATTATGGTTGTGCATTTTACACAAAATATTGAAATGAAAGTTTTAAACTTTTTCCAAGCTAAAAAAAGGAAGTACCCGACACCTAAAAACATTTATATGTCGGTAGAATTGCCTAATTGATTTGAGAAAAAAATTATTCCGGCGTAACTCGGATCTTCCTTACGGTATGATCAGATTTTTCAAGAAATATTTAATTTCTGAGAGAACGAGCTTCACATTCGGGGAGAGGTGAGGGTTAGAATAAGGTTTTTATTATACAAAGAATATACAAGAGCGCTCGGAGACCTCAGACGTCCGCCAAAGAGAGCAGACTACATGTAAAAGGTCTCTTTCTCCCAAAAGTCATATTTCTGTCTCTCCCTAATTCCAGTCATTGGCCCGGATCACACTGTCAACCGTTCATTGAATTTACATGAAAATTCAAAAATACCCTTTTTTTTTATATTTATGCTAAGAAACAAAAAATTAAATAAAAAGAAAGTACAAAACCTCCTTGGAGGAGATAATAATCGAGGGTACATTAGGAAACATAATCCATATTATCCAGTTTCATTTATTTGTCCATTTCCTTGGCGTTACTTTAATGCTGAGGTGGAAATTTGTAATTTGACACTCTTTTATGAGATATTTCACAGAAATTAATTATATGTTAATATATGGGTTTTTTGAAATAGAAGTGTTTTTCTACATTTATACGTTGTTTTCTTTTGTAGATAATTATTTTGGAATGTTCTCAACGGAATCACATTTGAGAAGATTGTGCTTCGATAACAAAAGGTGATCTGATGTGACTGTTACAGAAATTGAGTATATTAAAAGCTTTTCCTCGTGTAAAATAGGAGTAGTGGTTTTTTTTTGACATTTATACGTAGTTTTCTTTTATAAGTAATTACTTTGAAATTTTCTCAACAGACTCACAGTTTAGAACACTGTTTAATTCGATAACCAAAGGAAATTTTGGTAGTTATAATTCAAGTAATTCGAGGGGGATGCAATTTATCCCGGTATATCTGTCTGTCTGTTAATTGTTTACGTGTATATATCGTCGTGCATATGACGGTGTAAGAGCTACACGCGCCTCTTTCTTACCTCTAATGCTACTTCTAAAAATTGTTCTCTACTTCAGAGTTTTCACTGTTTTGCCATGTATTTATACTATCCCCATGGTCTGCTAATTTAACTCCCAACCAATCACTGGGAACTGTAACCTTGTTTTTAAATGACATTAATAATAATAATAATAATAATAATAATAATAAATAATGAGAGTTTGAATATTTATAACTATTAGTAAAACTGAAACGTACGTTTAAAGGTTTTATCTATAATACTTTCTAGTGTATATTATATATATATATATATATATATATATATATATATATATATATATATATATATAATATATATATATATATATATATATATATATATGTGTGTGTGGTGTGTGTGTGTGTGTATGATATTATTACCTGTGATTTTGCAAGCGTATACTGTCCCGTCAGTTTGTGAAAATCAATCAGTCCATTAGGTAAACTCTCGAAGTAGATATCATCTCCCATTTTTCAACTTTACACACAGTCAGAATATGCGTCATATACACACACACACACACACACACACACACACACACACACACACACACACATATATATATATATCTATATATATATATATATATATATATATATATATTTATATTTATGTGTATGTATGTATATATTTGTGTTTGTCTGTATATATATACATTTATATATTTTTATATGTATATATTACATATATTTGAGTCTGTACGTGTGAGAGTTTATTCTTAATTGATGTAGGTAACGGAATAATAAAAGAAAGGGTTAACTTCATTGCAAACAATAAGAACAATTCTGTGCCAAAAACGAGTGATCGTAAACCAGTGACGTTTTCTCAGAGTCTAATTTCTAGTTATGTATCTGTTCCTGAAGGGAACTGGGCCTGATTCCGCCGAAAAAGTTCGAGACACTAACTGATGTTGGGGAAACTCAGCACTGGAGGTTTTAATTGCCTCCCGCTTTTGGCTCAATGGGAGATGAGAATGCAAGTTTTCACTTTCAACAAAGCTAATTCCACTAAATGATGGTGGAATGAAATCGTGAGGAAAATATTGGGTTTCTTTATGTTGGTTTGTGACGATTGTCGTTCGCTTCCTGTTCATGGTTCGTGTTTTGCTCTGCGATTGTGCTTGTTTACGTGTTGTGAGTGTTTGGGAGTGCGTGCGCCTGTCTACTTTATTTGCTAGATATCTGTATTATACAATCTGCTTGATGGTTTTAGGATTCGAAACAAAATTAATCGATTAAATAGAGTATATAAATTCGCATTTGAATCCGTATTCAGCTATCAGTATTTTTTGCTATACAAAGATTACTTTGATAAGGTCAAAGATTTTTTTAAAAACAATTTTAGCAAATGTTTTTATTTCTTATTTGAGTATAAATCATCTACAAATATAATTATTGCACCAAACGTTTAAGATAAAATTAACATATCAAAATTTTCATCATACAAAAGCCAATACCTTTTTAGTAGTTGCATTTTTAATCTTTTCTAAATATTTTTACAATTTTCTAAATATTCTTTTTATTATTAAGAAATACGTCCAAACGAACTAGCAACTGACAAATTACACAAAATTGAGCAGTTACACCAAGTTGTCAATCTATATCTATCTTTTTTTTTATTGTTGTTTCGAGCGTTATTACTAAATCCTTCCCCTCGTCGTCCGTCGCGTCACATGTGAGAGTCATTACAATTTTCATTTCTTGTTCTGCGGTTCACTCAATTACTGCCAACCCCGCTGCCGTCTTGCATGCGACGTGTGTGGCATTTTCTTCTCTCGTCTGATTAAGCTTTTCCTCGTCTGTCTCTCTCGTTTGATTGTTTGTAGGAGTACCTATATCAATATTTGGAGTCTCAAGTAATCTCGACTTCGTTCAAAATTATTCATTTTTGGACGTCATTTTGACTGCAATGCCGTCTGGCATTATCCTTACCTTCGAAATGGTCCGGTGCTTTTTGTTTCTGAAAATCTCTTCTCTCTCTCTCTCTCTTCTCTCTCTCTCTCTCTCTCTCTCTCTCTCTCTCTCTCTCTCTCTCTCTCTCTTATTTTGACTGCAATACACTGCATTTCTACTTCGAATGTGCGGCGTTCTTCTTTCTTGGAAAATCTCTCTCTATCGCTCTCTCTCTCTCTTCTCTATATATTATATTATTAATATTATATAATTAATATATTATATATTTTATATATAATATAATTGTACACTTTAAATTTATGTATATAATATATGTATATAATGTATTTTATTTATATTCTTATATATATGAGTAATGTATTCTTATATTTTATATATCTACATAGATGTTTTGTCTGTGTGTGTGTGTATGTTTGTAGTGGTGTATTTATGTGTTATTGTCCACGTAACTATCATACACCCGTACTTTCGCAAAATGAGTTCAACAATGGGAACAAAAGCTGGGTAACTCATTCTATCAGAAGTAAGCTCGTATACAACGGAACCCTCAAACGTATTGCACCAGAGTTACAACGCGGAAAAAATTCTGAGAAACAAATTGAATATCGTTGCAATGATTCCTTCTCTCGGTAGTCGTTCCCAATTTCAGCATCTAATTATTCATTCTGAGGTAAGATACCTTTATTGAAGAGGGAAGTACTGCATATGCGTTGAGCTCTTTCCAGATGTAATTGGAATTTCCAAAAGGGGGCTTCGTTCAAATGGCACATTATGGAATGAGTGTTGTTTACAGATTTTCTAATTGTCATTTTCTGTTGATAAATGTTTTAGTTGTTCGTTTGTTTTATTGGATCTCTGACTTGCCTTTTTTTCTGTTGGCAAATTTATCACCTGTAATTTTTATGTTCACAGAAGTTTTACCTGTTAGTTTCCGTGGACAGTCCTTTATCTGTCAATGTTTCACTAAAAAAAAACGAAATCCTTTGTAAAGAATTCATCAGACCCACATAGCTTGTCAGTGCCGTCAGTTGCCCACCTCACGCCGCCGGTGCCACTGGTAAGGCATTTCGTTAAGGCTTCTTTTGGCGGACGTCCCTTTGGGGCCTCCCTAGCTGCAAAACCCGCTTTTTATCCTTTTTACTGGTTTGTCTCCTTTCATGTTCGTTCTTTCCATGTTTTACCTTTTTCCCCTCCCTTTTTCTAACAATTTGTTTCAATAGTGCAAGCTGAGGAAAGTTTCCATCCTGGTGACACACCTTTTGTTAATCTTCACTGTCACTTTTGTCCCTAAATTTGGTATTATTTCTGTTCTGGTTAATTCATCTGATTGAATTAGATCCAATGACCTCATTTAGAATCCTCAATCAAAGGAAAAATGCGGAAGAATAGAGACTGATAACTTCGCATCAAATAGATTAAGTTTCTCAAAAGAGTTTAAATTGAAATGGCATCTTCTTGACAAGTTCACTCGAAGCCTTCAGTGGCAATTTGAAAAGGAAAAAGAAAGTTCATTTAAAGAAGGCAAGACACAAAAGACTTTATTCATTTTCTTCGTATTTATGAAAGCTAAAGTCTTCAGTAAATAGTAGATAGGTCTCAGTTCTTTCTTTACTGTTTAAGTTTTTTCTCTGTTTCCTTTTTATTTTTTAGCCAAAACCACACCTAAAAACTGTATGTTTCTTTTGTTTTATTCACTTTCTCATTGCCCCAACCATTCTGTGCCGCATTCCGGGTTTCTTCTTTCCCAAAGGTCGACCGAGGGACGGGTACCTTTATTTAGACCAGCCGTGAATGGTGAAAAAAATGTGCTAAGGTGAAGAAACAGGAATTTGCTTAACGATCAGATGAAAGATGAAATACTTGAAGAACCGAAGAAGGATTAGAGACCGAAAAGAAGAAGAAAATATTAGTAGATATAGTTATTGAAACAATAAAATAAAAAGCTAAGTAGGACATCTCGCCTCAGTAATAAAACAATGTTCAAAAGGGCTGCTAACCACGATTTGGTAAAAATATAAGGAAGGAAAAGTTAAATGTCCATTGAAAATTGCTTGGCTTTAGACAGGAACTCTAGGGGGGGGGACCAGTACTAAAATAATAAAATAAGTGAGTATAAATTAATTATTATTTTTTATTATTATTTTATTTTATTATTTATTAGTTATTGTTATTTAATTATTTTATATTATTATATTATTTTGCGAAACCAGGCTAGGTCCACATTTCTAGTTTCTTGTGGTGCCCACTATAAATAATTGTTCATCTGTTTGCGAAGAATATTTGACCATAGTAAATTTGAATTGGGTGGGAAGACATCTCGGTTGATGAAGCGAGTCCAGAGGGTCACATCAGGCTTCTCATTGACTTCAACACCTAGACCGCCACTGCACAAGGGCCATTGCTGGCATAAGGTCGGCCACATCTATGCCAATCAACTAACCTGTAAAAAACAGGAAACTGCAATATCTACAGTGTCGCACGCGGCGTACTGCAAGCATTTCCCTTCCTAAGGTCACCTCAATCTACAGCAGAGCAAAAGCCCTGCTGCACATTAAAAGGATAAAAACTATATGAAACTTATAATTACGAGGAGGAAAGAATTCTGCGGATTCGAAATAAAATACACGATTCTTCGGAAGAAGATTAGGCAATTTGCCAAGACTTTCTTCTGGTGATTAATGATGATTTCACAAAATTGCGTTTTCACGTCTTTTTATCGATTAAGACGTATTTCCCCGGCACGTTCTGGTTCCCAGAGAGAAAGAGAGAGAGAGAGAGAGAGAGAGAGAGAGAGAGTTGATTAGATCGCGGCTCCAATATTATCAAGGACAGGTAAGTGTCTCGTCACAGTATTTATTGCTCTTCTTCCTGTATTATATACCTTTCGTATTTGCCATTGTTATCAATTAACAGACATGACATGATCATCTGTTTTTGTTCTATGTTATAAATTTCAAAGTGCCCGTCATTGAGATAAAAGCCTATTAAATGTGAGATTGTTTAAAAGATCTTTGCATATTCATATATTCAGTGTTCATTTTTTTATTATACACATGTTTGCTAACACAGTTTACTATCTTTGTTTATTTACCTACCTTCTCGAGTTTCAACACGCAAAGTGTTGCCAATTTTGTATTCAGCATTTAAGCTAAAACATTGCGAGTTGATTTTGCAACATTAAGTCCGTGTTTACTGGGATGTTAAGTTTCTCTTTGTTTGTTTTATGTAGTTGAGGCTTCAGTGGGACCCAAATTCTTTTCGTTGATTGGGGGAGCCTTTTTTTCTCCCGAGTTTTTCTTTCTCAGTTCTTGTGCAGCTGTAGTTCCGGGGAGTTTTTTTCCGGATCCTGTTAATTCGTCCCTGTTTTGACGAACTGGCGTGTCCCATTTTTCTTAATTTTTAGTTTTCCAGTCTATAGCAAATCGAAATTTCAGCCGTCTGCGTTGTCAGATTTTCCAACAAAATTTCCTCAAAAGATGAGCCAATTAGAAGCTCGGGATATCAGAATCTTTGGAGCCTATTTTATCAACATGAGAAAAAAATGGCTTACGCCAGTTCGTCAAACTAATGACGAATTGTGATTTTTATTATTATTATATTTTTTTTTGGCGAAGCCGATGCCCTTTTAATGGATAAAGTTGTTGTTTTTTCAATGTTCTTATGGGTGGGGGTCTTTGATAGGGAAGTTACGAACATTTTTGAGAGATAATTCCTTACCTGTTTTCACTTACTATCTTTAAGAAGGGTGGGCTACCTAACAGTTTACCTGGTATGACCAAAATTGTTAAGTGTTGGTTTTGCACTGAATATTATACATAGCATACTTGATAATTTTCCTCTATGATGACAATTTTTGCGTTAGAACTTCACCTCAAAATCAAATAAAAAGATGATGGCTGGTTTTGTCTTTCGTTTCCTTAAGCTTATAAAGAGATAGCTGTAGGTTTAAGCAGTATTTCCTGAAAGTTCACGATTTCCTGGAGGTCAGCGTAAGATCATACACCAGCTATCATTGCACGTGAGCTTGTTAGGCGTAAACACCGCAGTCCACTTTGAATCAATCTATTAAACGATGTCTTTTTACCTTCATAATTGGCTTAAGTCACCCTTCAGAAAACCGGTTCGAGGGCCGTTGATTTCGAACACAGTTTAATCCAGGAATCGTCCGCTTTTGAAGGACGATCCCAGACAGTAATCCCATAATCCAATCAGCCATCAGCATAAACAAGTTAACAAGGTTCGCAACAGCATAAGTTTGCTTCACAGCCTTTGGATATTTGTCGTAAGTTGCCTCAAATAAATGGACAGCAAAGTGTTAACGTTGACGGCGATTGGCCAACGACAGTGTACAGGTTCCTCAAACAGCCCCTTTAGTGTCTGGATGCGTTATGTCCTGGCTTCATGTGCTTACTCTGCTAGTTCAAACCGTTTTGGTCTCGTAACATTGTAAGGATTTTACTGGTTCGGTATCTTTATAAACGCGCGCACACACTCACAGACAGACACACACGCACATACACACACCACACACACACACACACACACACATATAATATATATATATATATATATAATATATATATATATATATATATATATATATATATAGAAACTCTACAAAAAACATATTACATTCTGAACTATACGGTCTCAGTTAAATTTAACGAATATAAATTTTCACTGGAGTATCTTATCTACACGAAATAAATACACTTTGTCTACATTCACACACAAAATAAAAACGAATACATATCGTTCGCTTTTACTTTCAGCATCAGTGCCAGCGGATGTTCCCAAGACCTGGGAAAAGGGTCAAAGATAATTTCCACACTTCCAGTTTTTTAAACACACAGATTTGGCCGTTGCAAGATATACAGATCGAAGAAGAGAGGGAAAGAAAAAGAGAGGGAGATAGAGAAGAGAGAGAGAGAAGCGAATACTGCTAGCAATCCAAATCGGGAACCCGAATTTCCATCCCACCTATTCCCATTCCTACCGGCGTCCACCCTCTCCCCCCCTCCCCCATACAAACTAATCCACCCCCCCTACCCCTTACCCTCACCCAACCATTTCTCCCTTTTGAAAGATGGAATAGTCATGTACCCCGGAGCTGTGGCATTTTGTTTTTTATGAATTTTTTCCATGATATACCCCACATTGGATATTGTTGGAGAAGAGTTTAAGCAGTTATTATCGCAACACTTGTAAGCCTAGTCTTGTTTTTGTGAATAAAAGGCCGCTAGAAAATAAAATTACTGGGGAAGAAATGATTTCACTTCGAGGTTTTGTGGAATCGGATTTGAAAAAGTAGTTGTATTTCCATAGAAGTCTGACTTTCCAGGATGACAGCCTCTTACGTCACCGATGACTGGACGCCGAATGCGTTAGCGTCGGTGACACGATTAATCGATTTTTTTTAATATTGAATAGAGATCTGTATTTGTATTCCTTTTATTCTTTATTCTATCTGCCTTTTTATCTGTATTCCCTTTCGTTAATTTTATTATTTCTTCTTCCGCTATGGGGACATTTCCGCGTTTCCAGGATAAAAGGAACCAAACTATTTTGCCGACCTCTTTTTTTTTCTTCTTCTTCTTCTTCTTCTTCTTTTGTTTTTATTCTATTATTCGATACATCACACCACTGGCACCCATGGTTCCCGACCTAGAATTTTATAAATCCTTTGTATTTGGTGTGAGGGTCCAGTGATCCTTATCCAAATTGAATCTCTCTCTCTCTCTCTACTCTCCTTCCTTTCTCCTCTCTTCTCCCGTCACCTCTCTCTCTCTCTCTCTCTCTCTCTGAGGTTACAGGCATGTACACTACTGTAAGTGAAACTGGAAGTTGATTGGAGAACATGATCATTTTTTTTTAAGTGACCCTTCAAAATCACATTTCGAAAGACAGATCATTTTCCCCGGTTAGGTGACTTTGCTAGACCCATGACCGACTGCGCAGAATCCGAATTGGATCCTGATTAAAACGAGGCAAAGCACTTATATCCTTCAGATGGAAACAAACTGCGGGACTCCCGGGTGATTGGGAGGAATTTCTGATCTCGTCGAGTGTTTGACACTTGATTTCCGCAGTGGCCTCTCTTTTGAACGGAGGAGGATGAGATGTTCGTGAATTATTTATGTCTTGATCAGGGTTCAGACACCACAGTTTTCTCTCTCTCTCTCTCTCTCTCTCCTCTCTCTCCGTCGTGTATGTATGTATGTATGTATGTGTGTATATATATATATATATATATATATATATATATATATATATATATATTATATATATACATGTACAACAATACTGCATATATATGTACATATGTATATATGCACTACATCCATATAATATACACACACATAAACATATATATGTATATATATAATATATATATATATATATATATATATATATATAATATATATATATTATAAATTAATATAAGAGGTAGGAGCTTGAAAAGTCTTGGCCAGAGGGCGAGGTGCACCCTGCTGCCTATTGAAGGTTTAATCTGGCGAAACTTCGCAGTCATTTTTCCTCGTGGAATTTGATAAAGGT
>NC_087201.1:109861663-109875220 GCF_015104395.2 Macrobrachium nipponense
GTCCTGTTATGAAAATAATTTTTTCTGTGGCCCTTCTCTCTCAACTAGGCAACTGGGTCACAGTGATTTTGACTTTAGGAAGCAGGTAAATTTCATTAATTTACAAAGCGTTTATGATTGTTTAGTTATTTATTACTCACAGTCTACTGACAATTTACAAAAACATGGAATGGAATTTTTTTCAAGTAGGGGCTTGAAATAATTGGTCATGAAGGCATTGTATAAAAAGGAGAGAGAGAGAGAGGAAAAAAATATGAAATTCTTGTTAGCCTTTTCCGATGTAGAAAGCTGCAAATGAGACGTCGAGAATATAATTTGACTAAGTATATACATCGACACATAAGGCAAAATATAGTTTCCAGAAACTTACCTGGAACTTGCCTATAGATTTTCTTTAATCCTATTACCTTTGACACATAAGCAACTACTTCTAAAGTATGTAGGTGGTGATATCAGATTGTACTCAACAGTGATACTCCGTGTTTGAGAGAGAGAGAGAGAGAGAGAGGAGAGAGAGAGAGAATTATAGTTCACTATTTTTCATATATAAGTAAATAGAGAGAGAAAGTGAAGAGTGCCGAGTTTACTTGTTTTAATATACATTGAGGAAAAGGAAACAAACAGATG
The DNA here is from genome assembly GCF_015104395.2 of Macrobrachium nipponense. Taxonomy (NCBI): domain Eukaryota; kingdom Metazoa; phylum Arthropoda; class Malacostraca; order Decapoda; family Palaemonidae; genus Macrobrachium; species Macrobrachium nipponense. The sequence continues at coordinate 109,862,291 of NC_087201.1, forward strand.
ACTAAGTAGTCAAGTGCATATTCCATTATTCTCTTTTAAATGAATTAAATGAATTAAGCAGTTTATTGATAAACAATATTATAGTACCTGCCCAAGTGCTCTTTATTAGCAGATCTTATTTAACTGAATTACCATCAGAATTGAGTTTTCTCAGGTTATATATTTAGAGATGTATCGGACGTCTGGAAATGGGATTTGCCAATGCGGATGCGTGTATCAATTTTTTTTTAAATTTGCGGATGCAGATGCGGATATTTGGTAAGCATACCCTGGCGGACGCGGATGACGGTGCGGAGACTATAAATCCAAATAATTCAGATATATTTAATTGTTTTAAGACGATTTTCAGCCACATAATTCAAAATTGTGTGTTACTATATCTTGTATGATGTACTAATCGAAAATAGAAACATAAGTGATATTCATGTACCTATGTGTGTGTAAACATTGATATGAACTTACAAACAGTAACAGCGATTCATGGCACAAGGTTATATCATGCTCATTGCAAGATAAGGTAACAAAACTCAAAGCCGTTCTTCGCATTAGAGAGAGAGAGAGAGAGAGAGAGAGAGAGAGAGTTTCCTAAAATAGGCAATACCCTGCCTCTATAATTGCAACTGCTGTAGTTGACTTACAATTACTAAAACAAATATACTTTAAAACAAGTATGCTATAAAACTAATATGCTATAGCAGAGCTACTGATAATATATATACTATATGAAATGTGTAATTGTGTATCATGTGTTCTGTATAATACAATGAAAAAGACAGATTTTGCAATTATATAATTATAAATATTTATATATTATATATTATATATTATATATGTATACTTTTTAGTTGCTTCACAGACTTGATGATTGCCCACCGAGAAGATTGTGTGCGAAACGTTTTTTTAAGATAAACTTATGGCAATTTCTACTAATGTATCATTGGTACCCCACCCCTGAAAGTTATTAATTAGCTACGCCGACTGGTGAGTATATAAATTTATATATATATAATAATATATATATATAATAATAAATATATATAATAATATTATATATATAATTATATATGCTATATGGTAAATATATATGCATATGCATCTAGCTTGCAACCGTATGACTATGAACTATTGAACACTGTGCAGGGTGCAATATCCACATATCCGCATTCTCAAACTGCGGATATGGATGCGGATGTTGCTTGCAGTGCTAATGCGGATGTAGAAGTTAAGAAATTGTCAATGTGGATTTATAAAAAATGCGGACAATCCACAGGTGGGGATGCAGATATCATAGATATATATATATATATATATATATATATATATATATATATATATATATGTGTGTGTGTGTGTGTGTGTGTGTGTGTGTGTGTGTGTGTGTCTAGATGTAGGCAAATATACATACATTTTTATATATATATAATATAAATATATATAATATATATATATGTATATATATATATATATATATATAATATATAGTATATATATATATATATAATAGTTTAAACACACCCAAGAATTTGACCTGGTGGCTACAGATTGCGCGTATCCAGCCCAAATAAAACTTTATTGCAATGCATATTATAGCAACTTATCACTTAATCCGTGTAAATTCACCTCATCTATAGAGCGTGTTTCATTATCCTCTATCTTTATTTATTGTTTATTGCGATGAAGAAGAAGAAGCTCTTTGGCAGAATATGATGAAATTTGCATACTGCGGTGCTACAATGCTTTCATTACACCAGCCTAATTTTCTAGAGCATAAAGCAAAGCAACAGAATGCAGATTATCCGTGTTTGTGTTTATAAGTTAACAAAGAAATTTAATTAGATTACCAATGATTACAACTTTTTAATCACTTAATATCTTCCATATTGTGGCCCTTGATATTAATGAATTTTGTTTTATTACTAACTTCTTTATTAGTTCACATTAATCAATATCCTTTACCAAAAGTTTCCATAAAAACTATGTTGATGTCTCAGCGCTTCGGAAAAAAGGTTTAACTTACCTTTTATGTAATAAACGGATATTTTTCCTTCGCTAAGACATAATACAAAAGTAGCTGCTCCGTAAAATACGGGAGAGGGGAACTTCGTCAATTTCCTTATCATTGGCACAATTTTGGAAGACGCTCCCGTTTACTTTCAAGATTTATTCATTTTCTGCAGTTGACTTTCACTTTTGGTTTGCTTTTCATTTACTCTTTCGCCTGAACCATAACTTGCAGCTATACAAGGAAAGAGGAAAGTTTTACAATAAAAATTTGTTGTTTTTGTACTGGAAGCTGTTGCAGGTGGCTTTTTTTTCTTTTAATCCATCTGCCTTAACAAAACACCAAAGAATTCTAAGCCAATACGCTGTATGGGCATATTTTTTTTTTCTCACCACCTATATATTTATTCTGGAAATGAAAGAGGCAGAGCTTTGAAAGCTCCCGGCAGTATCCTAACCAATGTATTCTATTACGAACATACAACTGAGGATTTTATTTCACCAACGGTAGGTAGTCTGGTGTTCTCGCGAGTTGAAGGGAATGGTCTTAACCCATTGTCTTGAAAAATAATCCAACCCCTAAAGAACGAGGCGAGATGCTATAACTGGAAACGGTTCTCTTGATAAGCCTTAATGCTCTGGTAAGCTATGACAACCCTAGGTATGAAATTACGTCCCACACTTTCCAGGAAGGTAGAAAGAAATGAGTGAATATGGATGGAAAAGTAGATTCACATAAGAATTTCTATTATTTTTCACTTTATTATATACTTATTTTTTATTTATCTATTTATGGAAATACTTCTATAGTTTTTTATTTATTTATTCATTCATTTACTTACTTTTTAAGGCATCTCAGGATAACAAGCATTAATAGCTTATCTGATTTCCTTAGTTTGGGATTACAAACATTAAATACTTCGTGCATGTAGCTGGATTCAAATCACAAGCAGTACACTGATTTATCGTTTTCCTTCTGCAGTTGCTCTTTAATGATTATGCAAATATGAGTGAGGTGTTTTCGTAGCGAAGCGCTGTGTTTATCTCCCCTACTTTGCTTCTACCTCTCCGCGGTGTTACGCAAGAGCATACTTACTTATATACACATTAGATACGCTCTTACACACATAGACGCCTTAGTTAAGTAAGTATATCTTAGTTTTTCCAGACCACTGAGCTGATTAACAGCTCTTCTAGGGCTGGCCCGAAGGATTATATATTTTTACGTAGCTAGGAACCAATTGGTTACCTAGCAACGGGACCTACAGCTTATTACGGGATCCGAACCACATTATATCGAGAAATGAATTTCTATCACCAGAAATAAATTCCTCTGGTTCGGCGTTGGCCAAGACGAGAATCGAACTTCGGTCCCTTAGAGCTAGTACATAGAGCTAGAAGGCTTGATCGAATATCCTTAAGACTTTTTTTAGTTGTACCTTTGCAGTGATTTTATCGAAACATCTTGTAAGCCGTTATTCCATAAAAGGCTGAATCAGAGAGAGTGAGAGCGAGAGAGAGAGAGAGAGAGATTGTCCCTCCCCATTCTCTGTTAAGCTCGTCAGAGAGAGAGAGAGAGAGAGAGAGAGAGAGAGAGAGAGAGAGAGAGAGACCATCTCCTCCCATTCTCTATTAGTCTCGTCTTCAGGAAGAGGTCTTTATCGCGCCTAACCTCACCTCATAAAAGGTTGATAATTTCGCAAAAATTTCCTCCCGTAAAGTTCCGTGTTTATGGCTGCCGCTCTTATGGTCGGTAGAGTGATGCTGATGATGATGATATTATGATGAGGAGGGTAATGATGATGTGACGAGGGGTGTTTGTAATGATTCGCTCACCCACCGTCTGTCCTCCCTGCCCCATACATAATCTCTCTCTCTCTCTCTCTCTCTCTCTCTCTCTCTCTCTCTCTCTCCTCCTCCTCCTCCTCCTCTCTCTCTCCTCTCTCTCTCTCTCTCTCTCTCTCTCCTCTCTCTCTCTCTCTCTCTCTCTCTCTCTCTCTATTGTTCTTCTCTGCAGCGTTCCAAATGAATCCTCTATTTTCCCACCTCATCAACATACTGTTGCAGGAGTTTATACTTCCCTCAAATCCTGCTTTTATTGGTGTTTGTTTATGTTTGCTCGGATGATGAGCTTGCTTTGATGTCGTGCTTTTGCGTGCCTGTGCGCCCCAGCTGTAATTCGAGCATTAATATATCAGCGAGACAGATATGGAAATGTGCTCGAGGATAGAATTATCACTGATGAAAATACTACCGAATAGTTTGAACTCGTGTGAATAATTTCATTCCAAATCGCCCTTTGAAGGAGTTAATCAGTGATGCGAAAATGATTTTAGCGCAAATAATCATATTTCATTAAAAGGAAAGTTTTTTAATAAGCGTTGCCGTTGGACCAGGCGAATAGTTGTGACAACGAAAGAAAATACTAACCATCATTAGACATGGGGCCTTCATGTGTTCCTTTGGAAAATAGATAATATTGTACGTGGGGTTGTCTTTGAGTTCTAAGCTGCTTATATCGATAAAAGCGTTGTTGCTCTTTGTCGTTAGTCATTATGGGATTTTTTTTTTTTTTTTTTTTTTTTTTTTTTTTTTTTTTTTTTTTTTTTTTTTTTTTGTTTTTTTTTTTTTTTTTTTTTTTTTTTTTTTTTTTTTTTTTTTTTTTTTTTTGGGTCGGGGGTTGTATGGGGCTAGGTAAGTCATACAGCGCCCCCTTCCCGATGCAGTTTTTTTTTTCAATCTAATTTAATTAATAGTGTCCACCATAAATTACTGATGTCGATAATCATATTTATTGGATATTTAAAAAAAAATTTGGATACATAATTGTACTATTTTGCGATTAAATAAATGGGTGTCTTTATGCTATAAAATCTTTTAATTCGGATATTTATTTCCTTTGCCTCTTCTCTGCTTACCTACGGTTGCCCGAGTTTGAACCAGAAGTAATCCAATGAAAGTGGCTGAAGATATGCACAGGTAGATAAGAAGACAACTCTCTCTCTCTCTCTCTCTCTCTCTCTCTCTCTCTCTCTCTCTCTCTCCTCTCTCTCTCTTTCAAAAGCGATCACGCATACGAGCTGTGGCGTATTGCGTTTCACTGTTGAACTTCTAGTATTCAAATTTTAATCTCTACATTGAAGCATGATCATGTCTGGTCTGTTATTAGTATTCGAATAAGGTTACAAAATTTATACCTTCGCGTTTAGAGTGATTATCCTTTAATAATGATGATAATGCTCTTGCAGACGGTAAAAGTGATAGCGAATTAAGCGTTAATATTAACATTATTGTTGTTATTACGAAGTTTATAATGACCAGTAGAGAATTTGGCAATATACGTACATTGAAATATTTTGTGGATTCATATAGTGAGTAATTATGTAGAATTTCTTCATCCGTGGGAAACTATTAATACATATATTTTCATATTTTTCATCTTTTATGTATATTTAATTTGCAGAAACTGGAAATTCAGTTCAATTGGTAACAAAGGATAACAATTATCAAGACAAAGATTTTAATCGCTCCTTTTCTGATAGCTAACATTTAGAATAGGATTAATTCATTGGATTGTTACATGCCAAAATAAATTGTTTTTCCTTTTGATTTCTTAATTATCACTTTGTTTTGTGATTTTTCGTTTTTAGTCGTTGTAGTCATTTTTCAAATTTTATTATTCGAGTCATTTTATTTATTTTTCGAAGAAAAGGTTGGGAAAATTTTCATATCTTGCGTAGAAGAAAAAATTAAACTTTGGTGCTTTCAATAGAACAAAATTGATCACTTGCTTTGCAACAAAAAAAAATTTTCTCACTTTCATGAAAAATTAAATTTATTTTTATTTAAGGGTGATATTAGTTTTTGTAATAAAATAAAAAAGGCGGAGCAACCGAGTTTTTTTATACAGCATATAATGCCGTATGAAACTCACAGCCACGGCCAATGAAACTTTCAGCCACGGCCTGGTGGTGACCTGTGTTGCTGGCACCTTATCGGTACCAAGCGCACGATCCTGGCTAACTTTAACCTTAAAAAAAAAAAAAATAAAAACTACTGAGTCTAGACGGCTGTAATTTGGCATGCTGGATGATTGCAGGGTGGTTGATCAACATACCAATTTGCAGCCCTCTAGCCTCAGCAGTTTCTAAGACCTGAGGGCGGACAGAAAAGCCATCTCACAAGTTTTCTTTTACAGAAAACTAAAAGCTAACGTGTCATGTTAATAAATAGCTCGTTCATTCTACTGTTAAACTTGACAACTTGCAGATACCTCTCGAAGAATAAGCTGAACATAATTTAACTGTTGCTAACTGATAACTAGATTGAACAAACATTTACATCATTCAAACTTCCAGTCTGACCCAAACTTGTAAATGACCTCAAAATATGATTGCGTAAATTGTTGCTCCCTTTCTTTTTTTTTTTTTTATAGATTAGGGAAGGACTCACCGTCATCATTTGATTGAAAATATGTGGTTATTTACTCTGAACATTTCAGAGCTGGAAGACATCAGTCATATGTTCGTCAGTCACATTGGGAAATGGTGGCGTAGCTTTTATTTTTTCAACATGAAGTAAATAAAGTAAATGTTCATGGATTGCAAATGATTTCCACTCAAAAGGCAATGGTATTAAAGAAATGTTGGCAAAATAATTTTTTTTACGAGATCGTAGTGAGAAATACAAATTTTATATGCGGGCAGCGGTTAAAGGGCTAAATAATTAATCGCGTCGTATTCTGATGAGGTAGTGTTCATTATTTTTCAACAATATATAATCCAGGCTCTGGATGTATTCGTAATACGGGTATTAATATTATTAATTCTCTCTCTCTCTCTCTCTCTCTCTCTCTCTCTCTCTCTCTCTCTCTCTCTCTCTCTCTCTCTCTCTCTAATCTCCTAATCTATTCACGAAGGCTTCATTACCATGTGACACTATTCACATTTCTTTTCTTGGAGGCAATAAAAGAACTATTTATAAAGTTGTCTGAAATAGGGATAAACAAATCATTAATTTGTTAACCGTTGGGAAATATACCTTTATGAACATTTGTTACTCTCAAGTATTGAATTTTTATTGACATATTTCAGTGTTGCTTATATTGTTGTATTTAGTGATGTGACCCTTTGTGAGAGGGAAAGTAATACCAGTTTGATAGGGTGGTTGTCATGTCAGTGAGATAAACCGAAACATATTTCCTTTTCTTATTCCGCTTATTTTTCTAGTAATTCATTTCATTACAAGTGTCAGTATAGGCTGTGTATTAAGAGAAACGTATTTCCACGTGTACTGTATGAGTGAGAAATGGGATTTTTTTCTAGGCCCAAGTTAAAGCTCTTAACTTTTAATCTCCACAGGAAACAAAAAGCGCAGTATCCATCTTTCCACCTGATGATAGGTTAGATGACGCTCTACTCCATCATCTCATATACAGTTTATTCATTGTTATTTTTTTCTGATGAAGCAATGTGTTCGTTCATGACGATCGTTAAAATAATGCCTAAATTCGCCCAAAGGTAAATTATAATATTTGTAATGTCTAGCCCCCGTAAGGGGTTAGTGCCGTCAGTGCACCTGCTGTGGTGCCCTGTAGGCATTACTTAAAGGTCTTTGCAGTATCCCTTCCGCCCCTACCTGCAACCTCTTTCATTCCTTTTACTGTAACCCCGTCCATATTTTCTTTATTCCACCAGACTTTCAGCCCTCTCATAACAATTTTTTCATAGTGCTACTGCCAGGTTTTCCTCTGGTTACACCTTTAAAACCCTCTTACTGTCAGTTTCCCTTCCAGCGTTGAATGACCTCATAGGTCCCAGCGCTTGGTCTTCGGCCTAAATTTTAGATTCTATTATATAATATCTAGTGTCCAGTAATGAGCACTAATGGGTTTGCTGATGTTACAAGCGGTTGTTGCGTCTGCTTTAAATATTGGATATTTCATAGTATTGTATACCGTTGCCTTTCCTCTCAGCCGCATCACGTAAAAAATGTCTTCGTAGCTTTTTAGTTTTCTGTAAACGGAAACTATTGAGATGGATATTTGTCTGCCCGTCCGCACTTTTTCTGTCCGCCCTCAGATCCTAAAAACTCCTGAGGTAAGAGGGCTGCAAATTGGTATGTTGATCATCCACCTTCCAATCATCAAACATACCAAATTGCAGCCCTCTAGCCTCAGGAGTTTTTGTTTTAAGTTAACCATAATCGTGCGTCTGGCAACTATATAGGACAGGCCACCATCGTGCCGGGGTTTAAGTTTCATGGGCCGCGGCTCACACAGCATTATGCCGAGACCACCGAAAGTGAGATGTATTTTATTGGCCTTTATTATACGCTCTACAGAAAACTCGATTGCGCCTAAGAAACTTTGGCGCATTTTTTACTCTTGTGGGGGCGTGGGAGGTGATTTAAAAACAGTTATCTCATCTACAGTGAAATTGTTAAAAGTATAGAATCAGTGTTTCCCATCGCGTACCCTGGTAAGTGTCTTTTCTTCTTCTTCTTCTTCTTCTGCTGGAAAGTTGGTAAGTATTAGGATTGCTTCAAGAATTCTTCCCCTTTTTTCCAAAACGATGATGGCGAATCAGCATTTAACTGATGCATCATTATTTCAGGATTATTTTTCCAAAAATACATCGTTTGGTTTTTATGTCTTGGAATGACCAGTGATACCCTTCTCTCAGACGTTCCTCGTTTTTTTCTTTTGTCAGATATCCAAGCCTTCGTTAACTGGTAAGTTATATATATTCCTCTAATACAAAGAATAAGGATATTCATGAAAAATTCATGGATGAGTATTGTTTAATTGTTTATCCATTGACCACATTGGCGGCATTTCTCTCTTTCGTGACATCGTGACATACGTATTGAATGTATAGTTTTGTTTGGAGTTTTGGGGAAAAAGTATTTGATGACACGCAATTCCCTTTATTCATTTTTTATTTGCTTTCAATCAGAGTAAAGCGTAATTTAGGTCAATTGGGTTACCATCAAATTTTCTGACAAAAGTTGAATGTGATGTTTACACTCGTGAAAAATACACATTTGCCTGAATTTTTCGTGATTTCAGCAACAAAATATGAGTTTAGAGTTTTAGCTGTGTGAATATTCCAATTTGGCAATCCTGCCCAGGCACAAATATGTGAACAACTATCACATTGCTTCGGCAAGCGTGTGAATATGAATGTGTAGCGTAGTGTACAGGGATCTAGTTCCTTTTTCTGATGCGCTGGAAATACGAGCCGATATTTTCTTGTGGAATAGTCCCTCATGCATGCGTAATGATTGGAATCAGGTCCAGGAGTAAGAGGGCCAGCTTTAATTTTGAAATTCAGACGCGAGTTATTGGTCATAGCCAGATAGAAATCTAACAATTCCTCCAGAAAGTATCAGGTTCAGATTTTAAATATGATTCGTAAAAACTGGAAGTCAACTTGAAATGAAACGAACTTTTTCCATCTTGTTATTGCAACTATGGATATTCGAGACCCTTATGCAAGAAATACCTTTTTCTTTAAGGCTCATAATGGGAAATACATTTTGGAGAACGTAATCATCTACATATAATATCGCCAGGAAACTTCACTGTGGGTTCTTGAGGCAATGTTCAGGAGGTAAAATTCTATAGAAAAACGTCAACTGCCATAGTCTAGCCCGCCGCGGAATACCGGCTTAGATCTACCTCACGAAGATATAAACGCTTCCCACCCCCAACCCCCCCCCCACCCTCTCTCTCTCTCTCGTCTCTCTCTCTCTCCTCTCTCCCAAAATTCGTGCCATTTTTCGTGGTCTTAACATTCAACCCGTGCAGGCGTACTGATCTAGGTGGAGTGAAATGGAATGAAGTCGCCTTTCTTGTAAACATGACACGTATTCAAATGTATGCAATATACGGGCCTTGTATCAGGAAGCCAAAATCCGCCCTGACAATATCCATTTCTTTCGGGCTACGGGCCTGCCGTGGGACCACGGGAGCTTTTGTTTAATGCAAGCCCCCCCCCCCCCCCCCCCCTCCCTCTCTCTCTCTCTCTCTCTCTCTCTCTCTCTCTCTCTCTCTCTCTCTCTACTGTCAGCTATTGGTAAATCGTACGTGCAGTTTCTTTCACCTGCGGTATAACAGTGCGCAAAAGTTGTTCGTGATCGAGACATGCCTAAAAAATTTTTTTAGATTATTGCAGTATCTTGCTACTGTTCGAACACGTACCAGAAAAGATTTAATCGTTAGTCAGTTAGTATTTTACTGACGATAATTCTCAAAACCTTAAGGATGAATTGTAGATGGTCAACTATAACGGTCCGTACTTATTACGATAACTTCTTCGATGCTAAGGGATGTGTTATACATGGTTATCATAGATCAGTTGCCTTTGAAACTCAGCTGAAAAATGCAAAGTAATGCCCTTTTTGTGTGTTATATATTGTCGACCCCGCATAATTGTGCAATGGCCATTGCAGCGCGGAAATCTTTAAGGAATTCATAACATTCTCTTATCATTTTCACCCATTGGGAAATCGTTTCACGCAAATCAGAAACAACATTGAATGATGGCCATCGTGATTTGACAATTCGTTTACTCTCGGTTATCGTAATCCCAAACGTTCAAAAGTTTTCAATATAGTATATGAGGAATTTCTGTGTTATTCCGTTAATAGCAAAGTATTACTTCATAGTGCTCAAGCGCAACGCTATTAAGTTTCATTTTTTATTGTTTTATCCTCAAGTCACATAAATGTGATTATTTTCCAAAATTATGTCCACGGAAAAGCCATTTGTCCGGTCGACTTTTAGACATTCAACTTTCCTCCTACTCTGGGAATGTCCTCTTTCAGTGTGTTTGCATGTTTGTCTGCTTTCGCGTCACGTTATGGTTATTGTTTTGTATAGTTTATCTGTATTTGTTTTGATCTCTCTCACTCTCCTTTCGTATATAGGAATAATGTCTAACAATATATATATATATATATATATATATATATATATATATATATATATATATATTACAGCGTTGCACTGAGCACCCTGAAGTAATACTATTGATTTTCTTTTAAAACGGGTATAGCACGGAATTTGTCCTTATATGCTAAATTGGAAAACTTTTAAACTTTTGGATTACGATGACCGAGGGGGGGAGTAAAAAGTTAATTAAACAATTGTCAAATCTTTATATGCATGTATATGTATATTATATATATATATATACATATATATATCTATATATATTATATATATAGATATATATATATATTATATATATATATTAAAATTATATATTATACACACCAACACACACATATTAAAGATATAAAAAGATATGCATGTGTCTCTTTGAATGAACGTCGTCATAAATACACATATATAAAAAAAAAAAAAACAAACATGAGAGAGAGAGAGAGAGAAGAAAAGAAAAAAAAAAATCAAAGCTTATTCATGCTAACATAAACAAATGCGCGTAAATTCATTTTCCATCTCATTTCCTTGCCTTCTTCCCCAGCGCCGCCATCCCGAAAAAGAGCGGCGTAATTCCACAGCTATTGGTTCAGCCAAACATGTGGCAGAGCTTTCCATCCACGTTTCGAGAACAGAGAAAAGAAAAAATAAAATAAAAAAGGAAAAAAAATATTAAGAGTTTAAAGTATGAATGTCTTGGGAAATACATGTAAGTCCAGGAAATTAAAGTTGCTCTTTGAATGCTGTCTTGAATCCCGCTGTTAAATGGAAGTTGATTTTTTTTTTTTTTTTTTGTGCGTTAGAGTGTTTGTGTGTATGTTCGTGTGTGTGTGTGCGCACGCGTGTCATCACGATGTGAACGATATGTTCAATATTTCCTGAAAAATAGGATACATTTATGTTAAGGGTACATGTATGCTTCTTTTCGAAGAGTGGGTTTCGTACACAACACACTCACACACACACACACACATCACACACACACACACACACACACACACACACACACATATATATATATATATATATATATATATATATATATATATATATGTATATATATGTGTGTGTGTGTGTGTTTATTTGCAAATATAAAGAGAATTTTATCTTATATACATATATATTATACCTATATATATATATATATATATATGTATGTGTGTGTGTGTATGTGTGTGTGTGGTCTATATATATATATATATATTTATATTTATATTAGATAATGTATGATTTTATATAGAGAACTTTTATACATATCATATATATATAATATATCTATATATAATATATTATATATATATATATATATTGTGATTATTAAATATAATTTTGTGGTGTATTTGTATTGCAATTTCTATAGACGAAAGTAAAAAGTGATAAGATTGTAACTGAAGTTTTGTTGATTATCATTCTCCCAGAGGCGAAGACGTAACAAGAGGGACAGATGTGCCTTGTGTAAGAGAAACGGTTGCATCTTTTTGCGTATAATTATTTGCTGGGATGAATTATGGATTATGAATTGTGAATTATGGATGAATGATTGGAAAGACAAATGATGACACCGAAAGCTTAGCATCAGTATCATGTCATTTGAAATTTATAACGACAGTGTTGGTCGTCAGTAACTGAGAAATGAAACCCAGACTAAAACGAATAATCAACTAATCCATCAGGGCGAAGGTTGGTTGGTGGTGGTGGGGGGGGGTGGGGGGTTGAGATTAAGAACGCTTTGCAAGCTCGGCCCTTGTCCGAAAACAGTCCTGAAGTAGGTAGCGTGTAAAAGAGACCAGCAGACCTCTTTTGGACCTCAGGATTCATGACAGCCAACAGAGGCGATCAGGGTCAGGAAGCCTCTTGGTCTGCTCTCGAAATAGCCACACGATAATTCTGTCAATAAGATTAAGGCCTTTTGGTACGAGGAGGGAAATGGGAACTATGGTTGGCTTGAGGGAAGAGGATTGAGAGAGGGAGAAGTTCCTGCG
>NC_087201.1:109875720-109918220 GCF_015104395.2 Macrobrachium nipponense
AATTAACTTTTAAATAACGACTATATTACTCAGGGGGTGTTCGCTTCAACCCGTTACAATTTATTCATGACTCCTATGAAGAATTCTCTGGGCGCTCTCAAAAAGGAAAAGGTATTCTGGGAAGCCTGATTCAATATGTGATTATAAATCGGCTTCGATAAAGTCACTCCGTTCAAAATTACCATTTGTATTGGTTTTGTGACTCGGCCGAGCCCTTTCCAATAAATCTTTATCCCGGTTCTTCGTTATTGCTATTTTCTGAAGCCTCTCCCTTGATTTCTCCTCGCTTGTATCACTATTCCCAGTTTCATTCAAGCGTCTCTGTTTGTTCCAGTTATTCTGTATCTTTTTTTCCCTGTTTGTTGGGTTTCTCATTTTTTTTTTTTTTTTTCATGTCCGCTAGTCTATTCCTTCCAATTTTTCCTGCTTTTAAGATTGCTTTGTCGAGCTTCGTTCTCTTTTTCTGTATTTATCTTTCCCATTTACTGCCCATTTAAGTCTGTTAACAATTATTTTCCTCATTGTTTCTGATATCTGCTGCATTGGTTTGGATACGGCAAAGGTCCTCTTTTCTCTTTTAACCATATTTACCTTTAGTTTCTCTGATTGCAGAATGAAACCTCTCTCTCTCTCTCTCTCTCTCTCTCTCGTGTCTCTGATTGCAGAGTATAACCTCTCTCTCTCTCTCTCTGTTTCTCTGATTGCAGAATATAACCTTCTCTCTCTCTCTCTCTCTCTCTCTCTCTCTCTCCTTTTCTCTATTCTCCTGCTCGTCATTCCTCTAAACTCTCTCTCTCTCTCTCTCTCTCTCTCTCTCTCTCTCTCTCTCCAGTTTCTCTGATTGCAGAATATAACCTCTCTCTCTCTCTCTCTCTCTCTCTTATGGGTTTCTGGATAGCGTTCTGTATCTACCAAAGGTTGTGCTGTATGTATAATAGGCCCCTGTGCTGTGCACGTACACCGTGGAGGCCAACTCCAAAATAATTCAGTAGGAAAAGGTATTCCGCTGAATTTAAAAGCAAGGCGCTTCTCATATAATTACTTATTCTTTCTGCCCTTGTAGAGGAAAATAGGCCACTTTAGGTATAATTCTCTCTCTCTCTCTCTCTCTCTCTCTCTCTCTCTCTCTCTCTCTCTCTCTCTTTTGGAGAGCATTCATCTAATAGCCTGTTCACCAAGGATTCACAGACCCATCAGCCATTTTACTCGTGTTCATTTTTTTTTTAATTTGCATGATAATTTTTTTTTTTTACTATTTTTTATATTAGAGAATGAGCAATGTTTTTTTATATTTTGTATGTGAAAATATATCGTCAAGAATGCTTGTTACTCTCAAGGAGTGAATTTTACTTACATTTATAGTCTTTGCATTAAAATATGTGAATACAGTACATTCTCTCTCTCTCTCTCTCTCTCTCTCTCTCTCTCTCTCTCTCTCTCTCTCTCTCTCTCTCAATAATCATTTGCCTCTATTGCAGCTATTAGTTTTACTGTGCGAGAAAATTATTCCTCTCTGTCTCCTACTCTTTCTCTCTCAGTATTATATCTCAGCTCCGGGTACCGTTTGTTTCTCTCTCTCTCTCTCTCTCTCTCTCTCTCTCTCTCTCTCTCTCTCTCTCTTATAGAGATACTTGTAATTCTTTGCTCCCAGGTTCCCAATAGTCAGGATGCCAAATCTCATAGAAGTTTGCTGAGCCCATCGAATTTGTGGAGGATCAGATTCGTGTCTTTCGGGGATATATTAAGCTCGGATCCTTTTGAGAAACGAATCTGTCCTATCCCTCCTCGGCATTATCCGTCATTCGCGCCATGCGAGCTACGTCATCGTTTTCTTGTGAAGGCAAAATGGATATAAAAACAAGTAAAAAAAATGTTCCGTTGTTTCGTCGGCGCCATCTAGTTTTCCGTACAGTGTATAATGCTGTATGAAAGTCTCAGCCACGGTCCTCGAAACCCTCAGCCGTGTTGTTTTTACGGTGCCAGGCGCACGATCATGACTGACTTTAACCTTTAATCAAATAAAATCTACTGAATTAGAGGACTGCAATTTGTTTGTTTGTTTTATGGAGGAGGGTTGGATGATCAACCTACCAATTTGCAGCCCTCTAGCCTCAGTAGATTTTAAGATCTGAGGGCGGATAGATAAAGTGCGGACTGAGAGACAAATAGCCACTCAGTAATTTTCTTTTGCAGAAAACTAAAAAGGTTCCTTTGTTTGCTGATGTGGATCTCACGGCGTCACTTTGTGAACAACGGCGGAAGTAACTGATGCAGACGATATCATTATCATGCTTCTGCGGAACAGGTGTGAAAATGCACATGTGATCTTGGCAGAAGTGGTTATGACAGAATAGAATTTAAATATGAACATTTCTAACTCTAAGATAAAGTGTGAAAGTCTGTTTGTAAGTATCGCCAAGTCAATCTTACACGTCTGTAAACATGAAAGTCAATTAAAAAGGGGATAGAAAATAGAATACTTTTAAGAAATGTCGAATTCAAGAAAACAGGAGTGAATCGCTTCAGTACCGTCTCGGTTTTATCACTAACCAGCAGCGGATTTACACGGAAACGTACTTTTTTCATTACTAAAAGAACTATTGTCCTGAATATAAACACTATTCTTTCAACAAAAAAGTATATCTTAGTTTAACCAGACCACTGAGCTGATTAATAGCTCTCCTAGGGCTGGCCCAAAGGATTAGATATTTTTACGTGGTTAGAAACCAATTGGTTTCCTAGAAACGGGACCTACCGCTTATTGTGGGATCCGAACCACATCATATCGAGAAATTAATTTCTAATCACCACAAACAAATTCCTCTGATTCCACGTTGGCAGAGCAGGGAATCGAACTATTCTTTCAACGTATTCATATGCTAAAGACATCGTGTAATTAACTGGGTCGTGGTTAAGTTTCGAAGTCTCTCCAAGTTTCCCCCTTAGGGGGGATAGTACCGTCTGTGCACCATACGGGGTGTACTGTAGGCATCACTAAAGGTTCTTTGCAGCGTCCCTTCGTACTGTAGCTGCAACCACTTTCATTCCTTTTTTTGTACGTTCATTCATATTATCTTTCTTCCATGTTGCTATCTACTCTCTCCTAACAATTATTTCATAGTGCAACTGTGAGCTTTTCCTCCTGTTACACCTTACAAATCTGCATACTCTGAATTTCCTTTCCGGCGCTGAACGACCTCATAGGTCCCAGTGCTTGGCCTTTGGCATAAAGTCTATATTCCATTCCTCTCCAAGATCAGGGAAAATCGTACAAGAAACACGACCTGGTTAATAGGATGAATTCCAAACCTAAATCAATCGAAAAAAAAAAAAAAGGTGGCGGCAGTACAGTGAAAAAAAAAAAAAAGATGGAAAACGCGAACGTGATAAGTGAGGTGCTGAGGCTAAAATTCGAGAGGTTTTAAGGAACAGGAAATGTTGAGAATTTGTTGTATTCATCTGTAGTCTCTCTGGGAATAAAGTTCCTTGCGAAAGTTGCTTGTGATTATTAAGACTTACATGAAGCTGAAAAAGTTGTTTTGAGTGTGACGCGTGTTACGGTCGTTCTCTCTCTCTCTCTCTCTCTCTCTCTCTCTCTATCTCTCTGGTAATATATCTATATATAATATATATATTATATAATATATAACATATTATATATGTGCAATATATTATATTAATATCTAATATATATTATTATTATCTATATATAAAACTATATATATGTGCAAATTTATACTATATATATATATATATTATATATATATCTATATATATATATTATATATATATATATATATATATATAGATATAGTATTAATTATATTATATAAATCATATATATATATATATATATATAATATTTATAATACCTTACACATATAGCTTCATACATACTATATATATATACATATATATATATATATATATATATATATATATGTGTGTGTGTGTGTGTGTGTGTATAGAATCTGCTGGTCACTTTTTACCATATGCTTAATGTAATTGTAATAGCCACAATGCCCACCTAACTTTACGAATTCTTCTCGCTTTTTGGATACGCTTGTCACTACAAAGCCTTGGATCCAAGTGCAAGACATTTGGAGTAACTATGATGTCCGGTAGCGGGAAACGAACCCGCGTTCCATAATCACTACGAGGTCATGTTGCCGTGGTCAGGTCGGCAACATGACCTCGTTGTGATCATCATATATTTCTGACAAAAAGGTTCTCCTTTTGAATACCGTAGCCTACTTTATGTGTACTCTCTTCTCATTCGTAGATTTTGATGTCCCTTTTCTACAAGTTTTCATTCTTGCCTGATTATTATTATTATTATTATTATTATTATTATTATTATTATATTATTTATTCATATGAACAGGCCAACAAGGGCTACTGACTTGAAATTCAAACTTCCATGCGAGTATGGTGTTCATTGGAAAGAAGTAACGGGAGGTATTAGGAAATAAAGGAAGAAATCAGTAAAAAAAAATTAACTTTACATATTATTAATTAATAAATGAATATAAGCAAATTATTAAAATGTGTGGAGCCGTATTTTAGAGTAGTGACGCATTACTTCTCAGTTTGAACTTTCGAGGTTCCAATTGCACAACATCCTCTGAAGGGAGGCTGTTCCACATTCCAATGGTGTGAGGAATAAAGGACCTCTGGAACCGAGTACTTCGACAACGAGGCACATTCATTGACCTTTGGTATCATGTCAGTCAACCTTGTAACGCGGAGATTGATTGGTCTAGGAAAGTTTGGTCATAGAGGCAAGCATCGGGGCACTTCCAGCCAATCAGTGAAAAGGAGTCGGAGTAACTGGACTGCAAGCTGGGAGAAAGGAAATTGAGTGGCGGCCTTAACGTTCAGTTATGCCTGCACAGTCGGCCTGTGCTGGCAAAACTGAACCCACTAAGGATCAGTTTTCCCTGCACAGGCATAACTACGCAAGGTATAGCTGAACGATAAGGTACAACAATGTCACTAACTTCATCCCAAAACCCCGGGGAGCACCGGGAGTAAAATACAAAGGACGCGGTTTTCCTCACACAGTTTCTTTATTATTATCCTCATCTTGGGACCACCTTACCAAGGGCTTTCTTGTTACTTCTAACGGGACTCGACCTATAATAAACGTCGAAATAATGGCTTGGTTATATCTTATTAGATTTGCTCAAGACGATCCTTTTGACGAAATGTGGCAACTACTAACTTTTATCATTTACTTTCTTCTGTCTCTTTTCAGGTAAGGATGAGAAAATCGTGGGGCCTGATCATCGGAAATCTTAGTTGTTGTGAGTAAAACGTTGTTTGCTTATATGTAGATGAATTAAAATGATTCTATTTCATGCATTTTTGGTTTCGTGTGTAATTTGCTTTGTCGCGTAAAAGAAAAAATTTAATCAACATTAATAAGGTAATTCTTTCATATTTTTTATAAGGTATCATTAGCATTATTACAGTAACACAGCTCTATTTTTTCTTGGGACCGGTCGTGTTGTTTTTATTATAATAGCAAATACATCGGTGTTTTGCTCGAGAATTTTTTTTTATTATTTTTTACCCTTGCCTCAAAACCCAACTAGTGTTTTTTCCTCGAGCCGATTGCATTCTTTTTATGCATAAATACTTCCACGATTCGTCAAAGTTGGTGGAGTCAGTGCTGTTACAGAACACGTTATTGCTTTGTATTCGTTTTCGTCAGTTTTTTTTTTTCCTGGCCTTCAAAACCCAGTTATTATAATATTTCCTCGTACCGACAAGTTGCTGGCACAAATTTTCGTTCAGTGGAAGTGAAAGTACAGCTTTGTTGGAAAACGTCATTGATTTGTGATCCTTTCACTTTTTTTTTTATATCCAAGCATTTTTTTATATTTATTTTATTCTGGCCTTCAGAGCCCTGTTAAATTCTATTATTTATTCTGACAGATTATTTTCTTTTTTGCACTTTGACGTGTGTCAGGGGAAGACTGCGTTACTGCAAAAAAAAGTTATTGCTGTGAGGTCGTGTGTTTTGTTCATGCTTTACTTTTCTGATATTCAAAACAGCTGATGCAATCCTCTGCATGCATACATACATACATACATACATACATACATACATACACAGACCTAGCCACAGTCCCGCGAATTCATTAATAAACCTGAGTGCGGATGCATCCTCTTGAATATGATAAGGATATTGAGGAGATAACAAGGAGGGGAGGGGGTTGGTGATTGGAGTAGGGGGGATAGGCTTTAGTAGGGAGGTGGGATTAGGAGGGATGATTGTTTGATCCCTTGAGTGCCCGCTGATCTGCTTTTTGATTTTAAGCAATTTAGATGATTATTGAGAAATGGACCGTTAGTCACTTCCTGTTAAAGGATCAGCTGAGCTCTTCGTCGGAGGTGATCGGCGATCTTGTTCATCACTGAGATCAGGAGGAGAAGGAAGATGGATTGAAAGATAAAAGAGAGAAATGAGGGAGTCTGAGAGTTCGAGTTCATCGAGACGGACTTAGTTTGGATGAGTGATTAGCAGTCTTGAGATGAAGACTGAGAAGATAAGTGACGAATTTTGGGCTTTGGAGAGAGAGAGAGAGAGTTACAAGGATTAGGATGTCTCAAAGACTTATTAGTCCATCCGAGGAGACAACGTGTGCCCACTTATCTCTTGGAGCAGGTTTTACTGTTCATTCACAGTGTCCTACTGATTTTGTATAGCTTTCTTTTAAAGTCTTCCACACTGTTGGTGTTTACAACTTCTGGTGGCCTTACGAGTGGGTCCTACAGTTTCAGATTAACAAAAAAGGTGAAATTTTGATTGTGTGTGAGAGAGAGAGAGAGAGAGAGAGAGAGAGAGAGAGAGAGAGAGAGAGATATGTAATTGGAAAAGTTGTTAGCTCTGTAGGATAATGCATGTTTCAATGCTTTGCCATCATCTTTCAGGCTGAATCCCACGTTTTCCTGACCACACACCTATTTAATGAACGGTTACTGGAAAAAAGTTTTTTTTTTTTTTTTTTTTCTCACACCAAAAAGTGGTTCAAAATGAACTTCTCCATTACGTCAGTCCTGATGCCGATCTGCGCGCACCCCCGCGCGTAATCCTACGTCATTTTGTTTTCCATAATTTACCTGCACTTCATTCATGAACAAAATTCACCTGCTGTTCAGAGCTGCAGGGGATATTGACTAAATTGTGTGCTGGCCGTGAAAATAGTCTGTCAGTTACACCGAAATTAATAAACCTGACCAAAATATATTTCCTTTATACAGGAAAGGGAACGCCGTGGTCTACTATTTTGAGGGTTCAGTTTTTGATAGTTAAATTTTTAAAGTAACATTGGATGGACAATTTTTTTTTTATTTGTAGCTGCCATTAAGTTGGCTTTTCATATAAATATTTTGTTCACCATACCGGTTTTTTTTTCTTCTTTTTGTATTATTACACTGTCTTCTCGTCTCAAACAGATAGCCGTCGATACGATGAACAAACACAAGTATTTAAGAAGATTAATAAATGTACTTTAAAAAAGAATAATATAGCAATACTTTGAAAATAATAAGATAAAAATCTTGAAGCAAGATTAAGCTTTGAGCGTGAGTGAATGAATTTTTTTTTTTTAATACAGAAAGAGCGGACCAGAATTTACCAAACTCCCAAGTTGTAATTGCCTTAAGTCTAGCCTCTCTCTCTCTCTCTCTCTCTCTTCTCTCTCTCTCTCTCAAAGAAGAAAAAAATATGAAGTTTTGGTTTGCCTTTCATTATGAGTACAAAGGAAGACAAACTTCTGTTTGTCGCCAGCAATCTCATCATGGGAAAACTTCCTCCTTCCGCCCCACATTCTGTTCTTTCTCCCTCATATCCTGTAACTCTTCCTGACACCCACTCCACCCCTTCTCCCCTCCCACTCCCCCTCCCCCTCCTCCTCCCCCAGAAACCTCTCTTCAGCCTACTCCTCCTCCTTCGACTTTTACTCCACCCCTTGTTCTTTCCTCTTGGTCTTTTCGTTTCTCTTCTAGGTATGCGTCCCCCTCTCCCCACTCTTCCTCCAGCTACCATACCCCCTCCCCCTTCAAGTCCTTTCCTCTTTGTCTTTTCTCATTTCTGAACTGAATGTTTGTTTCTGTTGTTCTTCCTCCTCTCTCCTCATTTTCCTCACTCCTCTTCCTCTCTCTTCCTCATTCATCTAGCCTGCTTCCTTTCCCCCCTCCATGTTGTCCATCTCCTCGTCTCTCTTCCAAGAAGAGAGATAACATGAAAATAATACAAATGTCTCGGGAATATTGAACGGTGCTGACTGTTGCCTAGTGGTGTTATGAGGTTGGAATGAGCTTTGCACAGACGTTCGGAGAAACACGAAACGGAAAAAGACGAAATTAATCCCAGAAAGAGAATAGATGAAATTACGTTGTGATTTCCTGGGAGCTTTTTCTGCGCCGAGTTACATTCGAGTCAGAGATCCTCTGGGGGAAAGACAACGGCCTTTTTGTGTATTTTTTTTTTTTCTAATATTAAAGATGCCATGTTTGCCCAGCATTAGTGAAAAGTCATGATTACAACTGTGCTTGGTCTGCTTTCATTAATCAGTATTGTTGCCAGTCTTCTAAAGCAACGACCATCTTACTTTCATTTTCTCTGCTTCATCTCTCATTTTTAGATCATTTCTTCCTCATTTCCTCTGTCATCACTTCTTCAAAAGAAGAAGAAGAAGAAGAAGAAGAAGAAGAAGAAGCAAGTGCAACGGTTTTTATGTTCATGTAATTGAACGACTTTGATGTCTTTCTCTGTCATCATCTTCCATCTTGATAAGATTACGTGAAGCAGCAATATGTTGATTCCCAGGAATCCATAAAACTGATCATGCTTTCCATCGAGCTGTCTTTCATACAAGAGATCTCGCCGAGAGACTTCCCTCTTCCTATTGCTTCGTGAATCCTTAGGTTTAAAAACTAATCAGCAAACCCACCACCAAGTAGAGAGAGAATGTCAGTCTGGCCTGGTTTGTTGGTCGATCTGATACTGATCAGTTTACTGTATGGATGTCTGTTAAACCACAAAACCAATTCATATCGAATTCACTTTATCTTGAGAATAACTTAAGCCAAGGGGGAATTTTATTATTGTTTACCTAACCTGACCAGGGTTCGATATTATGTTGGGTTGATATCAACTTTTATATATATATATATATATATATATATATATATATATATATATATATATATATATATATATATATATATATATATATATATATATATATATATATATATATATATATATATATATAGTATACATAAGAAGAAAAGTAAAATAATGTGAGTCGATGTACGTTTTTCCATGGGAGACTAGCCATCTAGACCATGCCAGTAAACGCTACAGTTATTCAAAAAGTTCTTATTTTTTATCAATTTGGCTTCATGAAAGTAGTTGTGCATTTAAATTAACGGCAGTAATAATAATAACAACAATATATGCAGGGCAGGGAGCAGACCTTCTTTGATACATGTTTTGAGGAAAATAATGATTTATTTCAACGAATTAATTTTATACAAGGTCTTTTTCATTCTTCTGACAATTCTGACAATTCGTTTTTTCAGCGGTGAGTCAGAAAAACGAGTTAGCTGAAGAATCGAAGAGCCCTTGTATAAGAATAACTCGTTGAAAGCTGCCATTATTTTCAACAAAATGAATAATAATGATCATTATAATAATAACTAAAGCATCGATGATTAAGATCACTGCCTTAATATACGTTTTACTAAAAATAATACATGGTTACAGGACGTATCGGGAAGGTATAAGAATCCCTAAAGAATCTTTGAGGAAATGCTGGTCACGATTAAAAACTGTATTATCTTATATTTCAAAGCCGTGTGGAATAATCATAAATGTCTATCTTATTTCCAATTCTAACATATCATAACGCGCTTCAAATTAGATTCAAAAGGTCATAGTATCAGCGCCAAAGATGGACGAAAGGAAAGACTTATTTCATTGAGACTATTCAAACTGATTGGATAAGAATTAAATGAGTTTTTGTCGATAAACAACGCTGGGTGTGCTGGGGTGTAAAGAAAAGCAAGTTTTTTTTTTTCAGTATTTATTTTCACCAATATGTAGTGGATGTTTCCTACTGTCGAACTTCCTAGTTCCAGAGGTCATTCACCTCTCACACCGTTGGACTGTGGAACAGCCTCCCAGAGGATGTCGCCCAATTGGAACTTCAGAAGTTCCAGCGAAAATGCAATGCATTTCTACCCTAATACTATTCTTGCATTTTCATACATTTTTATCTGTTTATTAATTTATTTTTCTTTTTTAATAAGTGGTATCTCTTCTTTCTGTATTTCCCTTCGCGTCCTGTTACTTCTTCCTAATAAACACCATATTCTTTTTTGAAGCTTCTATTTCAAGTCAATGGCCCCTGTGTGTTTGTTCCATGTGAATAGGTTTCATCTACTGACTAATACTTTATAATAATGATAATTTTGTCAGACACATGGAAATGTATTAGTCAGGCATCTAGGATAAAAATTTAGGAACGTCTTCAAATTCTCCGGGTGAGGGAGAAGTTGCAAGGGTTTCGAAACCTTGCTCATGGACTATTTAGTCTGCACGCTGATGTCCTTTTCCTTGAGAGAGAGAGAGAGAGAGAGAGAGAGAGAGAGAGAGAGAGAGAGGGAGAGAGAGAGAGAGAGAGAGAGATGGCTGGTTTCCTATGATGTTTCTCGCCAACGTACGTACTTCATTTACGCTTAATGACAAATTTTGAGCTAAATGCGAAGATATTCGGTTGCCTTTTATGACCTCATTTGAATGGCTAGATTAACTGAAGCTCAGAATGGAAGCTGATGGAAGGGGGGGGGGGGGTGGGGGGGGGGGGTGGAAGCGGGCTCAACTTCTCCCCCGCCCCTCCCCCCATTTCAGTTATACTGTGCTTATCGATGTGAGTATCTGAGCCGCTGTTTGGACATGAAATCACATGAGGAGCTCCATTTTAGTTGCTTTAAGTTTTAAGAGACCAAAATTCTTAGTTGAACTGAAAGTTTCATAATGTCACAACTTCCAGGCCTTCAGTTATAATGATTTTTGAGATTTACCACTTAAAGACTATTTTCTCTTTACTCCGCGGAATTAAAAGAATATTCTTAATGATTAATATTGTTATTACGAATTCGTCAACTTCAATACCCATTTTAATGAAAAAAAAGAGGATTATAAAAATCTATTTGAATATGTATGTTGTATTTATGAAATTGTGCGGACAAGGCGGTAAAGTGTTGGAAAAGTAATTAGGTGCCGTAAAGATATGTTGTATAATGAAATTATTAAAACCCGCAATAGAACTACTTAATTCCGACAGCATTTCCAGCATTAAAAATTGTCTACATTAAACTGGATAACTGGATTATAAAAGGCATTGTTTGAAAGTTTTGGAATTATGTTAATTAAAACTATATTTATCTGTTTTTAAAACCACCTTTCGTATAAGGACATATTTTAGCTTCGAGCTGTTTGTTTGCGTGTGTTATTTAGCTGTTTCGCCTGTCTTATTTGGATTTATATGTTTACTCTTAGCCATTGATAATTTTTTTACAGTCTCATTTTGTATAGCACCCTGAAGATGTACACAGCAAGAAGACACGAAAGTCTAAGATGCCGATTCGTGTATCAATAACACCTCGAGTTAACCAACTTCTGTGTCGATTAGCGACATAGGTAATTATTTTACTGTGCTGCCTCTTCAGATGTGATTCGTTTTCAGGTAAAATTCTTCAATTCAACTTTAATAGTAAAGTGCAGGTTAATTTAGGTTAGGATTTTATATATATATATATATATATATATATAATATATATATATATATATATATATATATGTGTGTGTGTGTGTGTGTGTGTGTGTGTGTGTGTTTATGTGATATACTATCACAAGGATCACGTGACTAAACGTACTTCAAGAGTCAAAAATAGATATTAAAAGGATGAGCACTGTCGTGTATTCACACACACACACACACACACACACACACACACACACACACACACATATATATATATATATATATATATATATATATATATATATATATGTTTGTGTGTGCGTGTGTGTATGTATGTATGTATGTAGTATAGTGTGTGTGTATATATATATATATATATATATATATATATATATATATATATATATATATAATACACGAGACATTGCCATTTAGTGAGAAAAGGATAAATGACTTGTAAAAAAACTCTTGATTAAATTCAGTTGGAGCGAATGAAAGCCGGTTTTGATCCTATTTCCTTGAAACTAAGCGGATTTCGGGGAAACTCCGAAATCCCCTGCCCCCCTCTTTTTCCCACTCCACCATTCGCCACCCCCACCCTCCCTGCCACCATCTTTCCCCCTCACTCTCTCCTTCGCTCTCTCTCTTTCTTTCCCGAAGGCCCACTTCCGTCCTCCCCTCTTTCTCGAATACAGTTAGGACGAATCGTTATTCGGTCCAAAACAATATTGTTCTTTATCCTTTCCTTCTTATTCGGAGCTCTTCAGGCCAACAGCCTCTGTGTGAACAGACGCAGGTAAAGGAATGTGGTGTGTTGAACTTTTGTAGTTTTAATGTCACTTTCTTCTGATTTCTTCGCGTCTTTATTGCGCCATTTCTCATTCCTTTGTTTCCTGATTTACGTTCATCATTTCAATTTACTACTTTCTCTTTCATTTCGAAATTCATCGGTGCCCTGTCGATCATTTTATGAGACCCCATTTTGTTTAATAAATAACAATGTCGTCTAGGTATTTATTTTGGCAGAATGAAGGGGATTAATTATGCCGGATTTTAGGCATTGCATGTGAGAAAATCAACTCTGATAATTACTGTTTACGATGGTTGGGAAGTAATCCCATGATTTCCACTTCATTAAAAATGGTTACGTGTTTACGTATCCATAACTAGATAATACAGTCATTCCAATATGAGCAAGCTCAGGACGTGATAACTTAGCCATACGATTTGCATTCCTGTAGATAATATCTGTAGGTTGTTAGACAAAAAAAAAAAAAATCCCCAATCGCGTCTGTCTCTTCATGAGGGGTTTGCGTGCCAGTGGAAAAGCGTTATCATTCAGACACTTTCTTCCTATTATTTCTTCTTTGCTGAATTGAATTGAATGTAGAATTTAGGCCAAATGCCAAGCAATGGGACCTATGAGGTCATTCAGTGCTGAAAGGGAAATTGACGGTAAAAGGTTTGAAAGGTGTAACAGGAAGAAAACCTCGCAGTTGCACTGGAACTATTGTTAGGAGAGGGTGGAAAGTAAGATGGAAGAAAGAGACTATAAATGGAGGTACAGTAAAATGAACAAAAGGGGCTGCAGCTAGGGGGCGAAGGCACCCTATAAAGAACCTTAAGTAATGCCAACAGTGCACCGCATGAGGTGCTCTGACGGCACTACCCCCCTACGAGGCTTTCTTCTTTGTGTTTCGTGTGACCGCATAATTTATATTTTTATTTTTATTGTAGTGGTAATTGTCAGAAAGATCAGTATTCAGACATTTTCTTTTTTGTTTTTGTTTTTGGTATTTGTGTGACCGTATAATTATGTTATTATTGATACCATCGCCATTATCATTAGTAATAGTATTGAGGCATTATCTTCGATTTGCTCCAAGTGTTTGTGGGACCACTTCATTTTTATCATTATGATCGTCATTGTCAGAAATGTTAATATTCAAAACAGACAAACTGCAAATTGAATCTAGAATAATGTTTTTGTAGGAATATTAGACTAGATAAAAAACGGTCGTTTTTTTATATAAATAAAAAAATAGACTAATATCGCTGTTTCCAATTGTGTTCTGTCACCTACCTCTCTGCTACTTAAAGATTATCGTTAATTGCATTTCAATCTTACAACATCAGACTGTTAATTGTATGACAAACGATACAATGTGAAATTATACTTTATAGCGGAAGTGAGAAGAGGCAGTTTAACCAAGCCTATTATTCGAGAAATCTATCGAATTTGGTGCTGAAATCATCAATTTTGGGAAAGTTATAAAGCAATAATTAAAAAAATTTAAATGTGAATTTATGACATTTCAAATACAAATCATATATGGGATGAAATTTAAAGATATAAGATTTTATCTGCCGAAAGAATTTTCCTTTTATCTTCAGTGCTTTTGGAGATATTAGCATTTGAATAGCGTTAGGGCCGGGCCTGGTCGAGTTGGGCTGGCTAGGGCCGGGTCGGGCTGTGTTGGGCTGGGTCAGGCTGGGTCGGCCTGGCTAGGGCCGGGTCGGGCTGGGTCGGCTTAGCTAGGGCCGGGTCGGGCTGGGCCCCCTGAATGAACCCGTTTACAGTATTGACTTCGATTCGCTTGTAATTAGAATCATTATTATATTAGTAGTAGCAGTAGTAATAGTACTAGTCATAGTAGTAGTATAAACGGGACTGTTATCATAATTATTAATCTACATGATTTTCATATTTACTTTCTTTATTATTAATTTAATTTCATATCTATTATTTTCAGTATTGTAGTTGTAATATTTGTTTTTTGCCTTACTTATTTTTCACGATATTTAAAGAAGCGGTTATTGGCCAAGCTCGACTGTCCTGTACCTAAACAATAGTCTCTCTCTCTCTCTCTCTCTCTCTCTCTCTCTCTCTCTCTCTCTCTCTCTCCTAACACATCTTTTCCATTTTGAAGGGCGGGTCCAGGTGTTTCCCACCCATGCAATTCTCAGCTATCGTTTGGAATGTCAATATGATTTTTTTTTTTTTTTTTTTTTTTGTTTTTTTTTTTACATTTTTACTTCGCATGCAACCAATATAGTCGACTACCAACCAGAGTAGCTTGCCAAATTGACTCCTTAAGTTTTAATATATATAAAAGTATATGTGTGTGTTTAAATATATGTATATATGTGTATATATACACATACATACATACATATTTACACAGACACACATACACACTCAATGTAATACATCCAACAGCTTACTACCGAAAGCCTCTCTCTCTCTCTCCTCTCTCTCTCTCTCTCTCTCTCTCTCTCTCTCCGTGATGCGTGCGTATAGCATAGGTACTTCCCGAGGACGTCACCCATTTCTGTCTCATTTCCGCAGATAAAAAAAAATATTTCTTCAGTGCCGAGTGCCAGAGGGTAAAAGAGATATTAAGTTTCATTGTCTGTTGGAATCTTTGTCATCACACATAGACATACGAGAGTAAAAATAAAATTATCATTTTATGGAAGTTGTAGTTGTATCCTATGCTTATTTCATATTGCCATTCAATTATTCTCCCCATTCTATTACTATGTACTTTATCGTGACTCTCTCCCCACTTTCTTTGAATCCCCTAGGTTGTCGTCTACATTTCCACGAAGTATTTATTATCTCATGTCTCCGTATGCCTCCTCTCCTTTTTTTTTTCCACCATTAACATTATTACCTTTTTTATCTGCTTCCCTTTGATTCCCTTCTAAATCATCTTCCTTTTTAATCTCTTAGCCTACGTTTCTGTGCGCTTAGCTTCATTTTGTTTTGTGCTCTTGTTTTTCGTTTCTTTCCATGTACCCCCTTTCACCCGTTCTTTTCCTGCTTGTCTTTTCCTCTTTTTTTCATTCTTGGCCGGGTCTCTTATTCCTTTTTCCAAGTTATTTTTTCCTCCATCGGCTCCATTCTCCTTTATTTAACATTCAACCACCTCACTCTCTTTACACTATTTTCTTCTTTCTTATGCCCCACACACACACTCTCTCTCTCTCTCTCTCTCTCTCTCTCTCTCTCTCTCTCTCTCTCTCTCTAGTGTGTGTGTGTGTGTGTGTGTGTACGAAGCTGTCATCTGCTATTCCGTCCCATCTCCTTCCTTACATAAAACAGACGGAAAGCGACATTTGAGCGCTGCGTTTCGCTTTGCTCGTCTTATAAGAATTTTTTTTACAAAATTGAAATGTTGCTGGTCACAAAGGTTTCTCTCTCTCTCTCTCTCTCTCTCTCTCTCTCTCTCTCTCTCTCTCTTTTGTTTTCATGTAATCTTTTGGTGTACTTTAAAAGCCATTCAGTCTGCTTGGCTGCAACTCTCTCTCTCTCTCTCTCTCTCTCTCTCTCTCTCTCTCTCTCTCTGAGGTTTCTTTTTACTTTTTTATTCCTCTAGTCTTGAGATGTACTACTTAAAAGTCATTCAATCTAGCTTGGCTGCAGCATCTTGAGAATTTTTTAACGCTACTTTATCTCTCTCTCTCTCTCTCTCTCTCTCTCTCTCTCTCTCTCTGAGGGAAAAAGAGAGAGAAAGAGACGGGCTTTCTCCATATTTCCGCGTCACCGAGGTGACATTTTCATTACCGATTATTGTATGACATTTACGCTGCTCCGTCGCTCAGATCTTGATGATAAGTTTTGTCAGGGATACGAACCAATATTTTTGCCCTGACTCGTGTTCTTTTCCTGTAAGTTTCTTGTATGTGTTTCTTGTTCGTGTGTTCTTTGGCATGTATGTGTTACTCGCTGATTGAAGAAAAGGTAACATTCTTATATCGTATCTGACACATAATTTTTAATTCTCTCTTGTCATTTTGTTTCGGTAAAATATTTGATAAAAAATCAGATATTCCCGATTCGTTGCAAGACATGGAAATATTACATACGAAAATGTAGGACACGATTTTATTTAGTTGAAAGTATATTACAATAATTCAGAGTAAAAATAATGTCTAAAACTATAAGAAAAAGAAAAAATGGCAAAGATTCAAAAGAAACTTCTTTTTCTGGTTCGTAGCAAGACGAAAATTTTACATAAGGAAATATAATAAACTAGATTTTATTTTGTAAAAAAAAAAAAAAAAAAAAAAAAAAAAAAACAAAAAAAAAAAAAAAGGGATATTCCAAAAATGCAGAGCAAAAAAATTATTGAAATTATCGGGAAGAGTAAGAACAGCAATTATAAAGATGCCAAAGAAATATTTCTGCGAAAATATGAGACGATTTAAATTGGCAGCAAAATGTTCCAGTGATTAGCGTAAAAATCTCTATAAAAAAAGATATATCAGGGAGAGTAAGAATAAAAATTGAAAACAGAAAAAGAACTGAAATCCGTTACGCTTCTAGTTTGGAATTCCTGTCAACTTCAACTCGAGCAAATATTTTCCTTGCATCGTTGAAGGAACAAAGACTTGCAAGCTTAGCCAAGAAAAGGAGATTTCCAATCCGTCCATCCATCGCGTATTCGACCAGAAGGGGCCTTCCTAAGCCCTGGGCTCTCCCCAAGTCAATATCCGTTGGAGATATCTTCCTCCACCTCCTGCTCCTCGCATCCTCCTCTCTTCCTCCTCAACGTCAAGTCCTGTTACCAATACTCTCTCTCTCTCTCTCTCTCTCTCTCTCTCTCTCTCTCTCTCTCTCCTGCTATTCTTCCATTCAATTACATTCCATCGTATGGACAGACCCTTCCTTTCCCCCTCTCTGTGCCGTTTTCATAACAGGTACTGCCGAAGGTTCAGAGATCAGTGATGTTTCCAGATATGTTAGGCGTCAAAATTAATGCTCTCAGTCTTTGTCTGGCACAAACAGACTCAGTACACACTCCAACACACGCACGTACAAACACCACGCACACACGCATTCACACTTTCCTCTTCAGTCCTCGGCTGGAATCCCCAGCGATCGCTTTCGAAAGCGCGGCCATAACCAACGAAATGCTGCAGCTCGTGATGTGTAAATTGTGGCAGGCTTGTCTTCGAGGCTTAAGAAGACCGGGCGATGTCCAGGGACCCAAAATCATGCCAGGGACAGTTCACAATGGCGTTTGGAAGTGGACAAACTTAGAGGCAGGGATATCCGCATTTACGACGGCTTTAATATGAACCACGGAAGATTATAGATTAAATGGCCTCGATCTTGCGTTGCATAAGAGGAGCGGTTGTAGGATATATATTATTGGAATGTGCTTGAAGGACTGTAGGCCCTTATAAAAAATGTGGTGTTCTGGTTTGGTAGAATTAAACCTCACACTAACAATTTATATTTCCTTTTTCCCTCATTATTAAAAAACTATCCACAATTACATACGTATCTGATAAAAGTTGCCAGTAAGTTTATATACACACACACACACACACACACATATATATATATATATATATAATATATATATATATATAATGTATATGTATGTGTGTTGTATATATTATATATATCATATATATATATATATATATATATAAAACTTACTGGCAACCTTTTATCAGATACGTATGTAATTGTGGATAGTTTTTTAATACTGAGGGAGGTTTGATTTTCTCTCTATTCTGACGACTGGCTCTAGAGTTCGTAGTTTCTTCACCACTTTAAATCACATGGCAAGAAGCAGATACATCGTGAAACCAATAACTGTAATTCGTGTAATGAATATTACTCAAGATTCTCAGTTACAGTATAACCATAACGTTGGCCAATTCCAACGAAATACCCGTACATCATAAGCGTACTTAAACACGGGAGAAGGTGCACAGTCTTCAACCCGAATAGCATCATCGAATTCGTTCGGTCTCTTGATGGGCGTACGAAATCCGACGGCAACCTCCCGGGGTTTTCAAGAACCTTGGATGACCTCGGCTAACAATAGCTTAACGAATCCATTCCCTGCCTTATCTCACTCATGTTTTCCTTTCTTCGTCTTTGACGAGGGTGTCGATTTACTTATCCCCTCGGCCCCACGAGGGTAGGGGGAGCTTCGTGTTAGATGACTTGGTTTGTGGTGTCCCTATCGGGGAGATCCTATCTCTCATCGCCTGCTAAGGAATATATTCTCTCTCTCTTTTCCATCATAATTTGATACGTAATGCATCTCTTGGAGTCTCTCATGTCTTCTGGACTCCCTCTCTCTCTCTCTCTCTCTCTCTCTCTCTCTCTCTCTCTCTCTCTCTCATGATCTGTTTTTTTTTTACAAGTAGTGTTTGCATTGATAGAGAAATGCTAATACTCTTTCATCGAAATTTCCAGAATAATGTTCAAGAATATATTCTTATAAGCGTTCATAGAATCATTCTTTGCCATTTTTGCCTTTTTAATTGAGTACATTAATTTCGGAATTGCAAACTCAACAGGCGTCGTAATATATCAGAGATTCTAACCTTTGCAACTGCTTCTTTCGCAACTATTTCTTGAGGATTTGAAACATCTTAAAATTGTAAATACTGTTACCAGTGTTGTCCACAAGGGAAGTTAATCTCGTTTAATCCAAAGTTTAAGGCTTAAGGGCTATAAATATGCGTTAATAAGCAACGACATTTTTAATTATTTGAAAGCAACTTTAACTAATGTGTTTTCTCACGTATTTGACAAGAGCAGTAAGAAGTTAGTTTCTTCAAGAAAAGTAAGCTTCAAACGAGCAAAGGATTTTTACCCTCGGGTGATATAACAGTTTTCCCTCCGAAACCTCTTATGTTTGCCGATAAAACGCAAAACTCTCAAGTTGTCGAGAGAATGGCAGACTTGATAAAAAAAAAAGAAAAAAAGCGGGGCTGTCAGTCATTCCTCCGCTTGTGATCTTCGTATAAAAATGTTGCGGTATAAAGCAAGGAGCGTGAACGCCCAAGGAGATAGGTCCCGGGTGAAAATCTGACGCGAATACTAAGAAGAAATCTCGTAACGCACCGCTCTTTCTTTCTCTTTCTCTTCTCCTTTTACGGAGAACTACGAATACCCTTCAGAATTCTGGTGAAGTTCCGAAAACATTTAGTGCTTGGGTGACGAGGAGATCGCCTAGCCATAGCAATTCAGATGTTATATAAATCATTTTGGAAGTTGCAGTTAAAATTGTCTCTTAGATGGAGATTTTCCGAATCGTGAAGATGATAGGATATTGTAAAAGCCAGGAGCTTATTGCGTGGTTTTAGGATCAACGCTCGACAGACAAGACATGAATGGAAGACTTGTGGGCAGCGGAAGACATCATACGGGTCAGGCATGTATGGATGTAATGGGATCAGACAGGTTTGTAGCAGGTCTGATCAAACACGTAAGTAATATATATATATATTATGATATGATATATATATATATGATATATATATATATATATATATGTATGTATATATATATATATATATATATATATATTATATGTGTGTGTGTGTGTGTGTGTGTGTGTGTGTGCTGTCTGTCTGTCTGTCTGTCTGGCCATTCAATAAACCTCGTAAATAAATAGAATGAAATAAGGACGTCTGTGATGTACATCTTCAGTATTGACTTCCGTCCATTACGAGTGAACCAGATTTAAGGAAATATATATTATTTATTTCTGATAGATTTTTGTGGGTTTCCTTAAATCTTATTCACTCGTAATGGACGGAAGACAATACTAAAGATGTGCATCAATCACTGCAGTCCTTATTTCATTCTATTTATTTACGAGATTTATTGAAGGGCAAGACAAGGGTTGTGAATTATGATTTTTGTTGTTGTTATTATAGGTAATCTATCCTTCCCATGTTATGCTTATATCAATAACTTCCAAATCTTCAGAGACGTGTAAATATAAAAATGACCCCTAGGTCATATTAGTCCTAGATAACGACCCCAAAAACCCTCTTGGGTCAATACCTAGGAGGATCCCAGTAATCCTTTCAAAATACCATGTCAAGACTTAGTGCGCCTCATGTGATGGTGTCACTGAAGCAGCGTTTCCCCACCCCGGGATTCAATTCCACGGGGGAGAAACGAGACCTTTGTCTGTGTGGTCACGGTTGTTGGAGGTCTCTTGTTCTGCGTGGAATTAAATGCCATCGGGCCTCGTAAGAGGCTAGTTTATTGGACACCCCCCCCCCCCCCCCCCCCCCCCACACCCCCTTGCTGTGTGAGACTAGCATCAATAAGCGATATATATATATATTCAGAACGCCCAAGAGGGTTATTTTACGTTTGGTGTGGTCAGTGCTTGGATGGGTGACCGCCTGGAAACACCAGATGTTGGCGACCACTGTTTTGGGGGAGGTCCGGAGCAAATGCGAATGAGCACATTCGTACATCGCGATTGGGACAACATACATTTTTTTCACAAAAAATTTTTCGGTTAATCGTAAAGGTTTGGCAAACTCTGACCTCCATCTTCGATCGTTTGAAAAATAGACCCTTCAGATCGATCGGTTCGACCTAGAAACAAGGAATACAGTACCTTTGGGATAGGTCCAATCCTCCCACCCCCCCCCTCCCATCAACCCCCTGTTATCTCCTCATTCCACCCCACTTCTGATAGGTTGCTCTTCCCCACTCCCCACACCCACCCCCACGTACCCCCCACCCCATCCTCCTCTCGTCCAACGATGCCTGTTGACTACATTCTTGCCTCCAGTGACAACCCCCCTCCCCCCCCCCTCGCCCCCTCCTCCATCACCCCTGATCCCGGGCCAATCCCATCCCCCTTCCCATCACGACCGCTTGCCTTTGATGCTTGCGAAGCGAAAATGGGAGACTAAAACGATATTGAAAACTTTCGATGCATACTCACTCGCTTTTATATGAATTGCATATTGAAATGGAATGTTTCTGTTTAGTTTTTTCTCTATGTTTCGTTTTTTTTTCTCGCTTTTTTTTCTATGTCGTCATTATGAAAGGATGATGCGGTTGAGGGATCAAGCTGAGATGTTGTTTGAGAGGTGTTTCGGGAATCTTCGTTTTAATCGCGTATTTTAATCATCAGCTGCTACTTCCCTCCCTAGCATTTTACGATTAAGAGCTCTCTCTCTCTCTCTCTCTCTCTCTCTCTCTCTCTCTCTCTCTCTCTCTCATTACTAATTTTAATTATCTGTTGCTACTCCCTTAGCTCTTTGCCGGTAAGATCTCTCTCTCTCTCTCGCTCTCATTACTAATTTTAATTATCTGTTGCTACTTCCTTAGCTCTTTGCCGGTAGGATCTCTCTCTCTCTCTCTCTCTCTCTCTCTCTCTCTCTCTCTCTCAGGTACTGAGTTATAAATTAATTAAAAGTCGCAGACCTGGAAAACCTACAAGAGAAAGCGAACGTCCCAATTAAGCTTTTTATTAATGAAAGTAAAACTGAATCTGGTGTGGAAAAAAAAATTAGAAAAGACTTTTTTTCCGAGTATTTTGAAAGTGCTCAGGACTTCTTCAATGGTATATTATATCCTTTATTTTAGAAGTACAATGAGTAAAATGATTTCAAAACTAAGGAATGATAATCTTGGTGATAACATCGGTTGTTATTATTGTCTTTGTTGATGTCTAGATTAGAATCACCTTGGATTATAAGTGATTATAATTCCATCAATAACCAAATGAATAACCGTACTGTCAGCAACATACCTACAACGATTAGAATCTTCTTACTAACTGTAATGAAAATTATTATAATCATTATTATTCGGTAGTAATTTCATACTAATTATAATAATTTTATTATCAATATTATTATTCCTTGGTAATATTTTATTTTTTGTCTTCAATAGTTACAGAATAAGAGTATATATCAGATAAAATTCTTTGTGTGGCTGCAAATAGCGTTTCAACAAATCTCTCTCTCTCTCTCTCTCTCTCTCTCTCTCTCTCTCTCTCTCTCTCTCTCTCTCGTAACTGCAATTTCTAATTATCTGTTGCTATTTCCATAGATCTTTACCGTTAGGATATTCTCTCTCTCTCTCTCTCTCTCTCTCTCTCTCATCTCGCTCTCTCTCTCTCTCTCTCTCTCGTAAATGCTAATTTTAATTATCTGCCGGTGCTTCCTTAGCTCGTTGTCGTTAAGATCTCTCTCTCTCTCTCTCTCTCTCTCTCTCTCTCTCTCTCTCTCTCTCTCTCTCTCGCAGGCACTAAAGAGGAGAAAAGAAGATAAATTAGAGTTGAATTGCGATTTCTTTTTCCTCCTGCCTCGCCTGGAGGCCAAGTGATACCAAATCGCCTTGAGCAAATTGATTCCAACGCGATCCCAGGTCGTTTACGACGTCCCTGCGCACAAGTTTAACGATGCTCTCTCTCTCTCTCTCTCTCTCTCTCTCTCTCTCTCTCTCTCTCTCTCTCTCTCTCTCTCTCTCTCTCTGATGGGGTGTATATATAGGTTTATGGAGTTTTTATTGTTCATGAAAGGTTAAATTCTGAATGACATTTATACATTTTCCTAATTATTAGCGAACTTATAGTTTTTATTATGTAAATATACTTTTTATACTTTTATATATGCATATATTTAAATATGTGTGCAGTGTGTATATATATATATTATGTGTGTGTGTGTTTGTGTGTGTGTGTGTTGTATGTGTGGTTATATATAATATATATACATATATATATATATATATATATATATATATATATATATATATATATATATAGATATATTATAGATATATATATATGTATAATCTATATATAAAATGTTCTATTATGTTACGTACATATTAAATTATGTTACATAACTTTATCAAGTTTCTAAACCGAAGACGGAAAAACATGACTTACATAATGTTTTACCCTTTGTGTTATCGATGCGGCATAAGAAAAATGAATGTAATAATAATAATAATAATAATAATAATAATAATAATAATAAAATAATAATAATAAGTAACCTACGTACCTGAACAAGAAAGAAGAGGCCAGTATTGGAAACCTGTGACAAGGGCATTTAATCATAGTTACTTAGTACTTACAGGGATGTGAGTTTTCTTTCGCTATTACTTAATTGTTAAATTTGAGTCCACGTCAATATTGAATTATCTGCCTCCGGAACTCGGTCAATATTTTTTAAAAAATCAGAAATCTAGACCTTTTTTCATTTGTAATTACGGAGATAAACAGTCTACCAAACCAGTTATTTTTATTGCGAATTAATGCTTTGTATACGGAAATGTTAAGTTTTATTTAGTCGACAATTTTTTAAGCAATAAGATTTCTCTTGGAAAAATGAACTCTCGTGCCATAAGACAGATATCTCTAAGGTATAGTATGATTTTCTCATGCAATATTAGAACATCTAAACGAACCCCAAAACCTGTATAGCAAACTTAAAAGCCTTTGCAGCCAAAATAAGAACTTTTAGATTGGAAATGAGAGCCACATAAGCAAAATAAGAACCCTCTAAATTAAAGTAAGCACTAAAACAAAGACTTGAAATCTGAATGAAAGTAAGAAAATATAAAATCATCTATAGCTAAATAGAAATCCACAGAGCAAAAATTAAAACCTTAAAAACAAAATCGTGAAATAAAATCAAGAACGTCAAAGTACAACATTGAC
Source organism: Macrobrachium nipponense (assembly GCF_015104395.2). Classification (NCBI taxonomy): domain Eukaryota; kingdom Metazoa; phylum Arthropoda; class Malacostraca; order Decapoda; family Palaemonidae; genus Macrobrachium; species Macrobrachium nipponense. The sequence continues at coordinate 109,899,971 of NC_087201.1, forward strand.
CACTGGAACACAAATAAAAATATATAATCCAAACTTAAGAACCTTCCAAGCTATACAAGAACATCCGCACTGAAAAAGGGAAGTTAAACAAAAGTAAGACCTCCCATGGTACGAAAAATTTACCAACAATAAGAACCTTTAGAGTGAAAATGAGACCATCCTGGGTAAAAAAAAAAAAAAAAAAAAAAAAAAAAAAAAACAAAAAAAAAAAAATGGAACTCAAGTGGAGGATTTTCACACCAAATTAAAGAACCTGTAAAACTAGAAAAGAACATGAAAATTAAAGAATAAAGAAAAGTCGCCTGCTAATATATAGTATATATATATATATATATATATATATATCTATATATATATATATATATATATGTGGTGGTGTGTGTGTGTGTGTGTGTGTGTATGTATATATATATCTATATATATATATATATATATATATACTAAATAATGATATATATATATATATATATATATATATATTATACTATTATAATGCTAAAACATTTCCAACCCAAAAATCAAGAACCTTTAAAACTAATGAGAATCTCCAAATTAAGAAAAATAGAGAAAATTTGTATAAAGAATAACCTCTAGAGCAAAAATAAGAACTCGCTTGGTAAAAAGAAAAGGAAATGAAAATTTCCAAATCAAAATAAATAACATTCAAGTCAAATAAGAACCCAAAAACAAAAGATAATGAAATAAAACCAAAGTATGCCAAAAATAAGAACCTTTAAAGCGAAAATTAGAACTCACTTGACCAAAAAATGGTGGTGGGGGGAATAAAAAATTCCAATCTAAAATAAAGAACCTTTAAAGTCGAATAAGAAAAATAAGAACTTCCAAATAATAATAAAAAAAAAAAGGAATAATACCAAACTGTACCAAAAAGAAGCACCACTAGAGCGAAAACAGGGAGTCTCTTGGCCAAAAAACTTGCAAAGAGAAAATAGAAGTCAGGCCTCGTGGCTCCTGTCACGATAAAGTAGGCCTATGTCGAAAAAGGTGAAGATTCTTCCCTGACATCCGTAGTTACGGGTTACTCTGTCCTCCCGCACCTTCGTAAGACCCTTTGTAAATCTCGGGATGATATAGAATGGGAGAGAGAGAGAGAGAGGCAGTTTGCTGGGAGACTGGTGTATTGTATCTTTCGTTTCGTTGAATATATATCTTGCTGCTTTGAAGGATCCAAATCCATAGGCATTTTTGTATGCTGATGTACTCTCTCTCTCTCTCTCTCTCTCTCTCTCATATATATATATATATATATATATATATATATATATATATATATATATATATATATATATGTATATATATATATATATATATATATATACATATAATATTTGATTTTCCTCCTATGGTGCATATTACACACACGTGTCTGTATGAATAATTATATCCTTATAAATACATGTCTGTGTATAGAAAGAGACAGATCGACAGTAAGGAATGTGACACGCACACAACGCAAACTATAGTGAACACTAAAACACATGAGAGGCGCGGAAATCGTTAGCCTTAGAAAACTGCAAATTTAAAATTCAAAGTGAATTGGAGAAGGGTGCGCGAACTCTCTTAACATTTCCAAACTGCCACACACACACACACACACACACACACAGAGAGAGAGAGAGAGGAGAGCGATTGAGAGAGAGCAGATGAGAGCATTAAAGGTGTTTAGACAAGCCGGAGTGAAATTTTAGGGAGTGTTGAGTTCCCGTCTGCCAGCTCTTCGGAATTAGGTAAATTCCCGTGAAGTCTAAAAGCGCGGAGATAGGAGAGACGCTCTTTTTGTGTAGCCGTGTAATGCTGCCATTACCACATGAGAGCGGATCTTTCCCTCCCCAAAATCTCACCGAAAAGTTTCCTTATGAAGAAGTCGCAGCCGTCTGTAAGGCAGAGAGATCCGACAGACCTTTCCCTTCTTTTTTTTTTTTTTTCTCTCTCTCTCTTTTTTCCCTTGTTACACCTCATTCTCCATTTGTAGCTTTCCTCTTCTTGTATTTTCTCCCGACGGATTAGCAAAGAGGGTTATGATACGAGGCAGAACTATTTGTTTCTGAGGGAGGCGTCCTTTGGAAGTCCTTTGGAGAAAAAGAGGAATGGCTGGGCAAAGGGAATGTCTCGATAAGTAGTAGTAGTAGTAGTAGTAAATATCTAAAAATGAAGTTAATGCGTAGAGGAAGTTTTTGCTACATAGTTAGCATTTTTCCTTTTCTTAAAAGGCTTTTTAAAAGTTCATTTTCGTAAAGCGAGATTTGTTTTGCTTTGATGGCAGAGGTATGTCTAAAATTTTATCAAAGGAAACATGAAATTTCAAAATATGAACAATTGTACTCCAATATACACACTGTCGGTAGATTTTGAGGTGTGGAACGGCTAATTCTTGACTTTTTATTAAAAAATAATATTCAAAACTCGAATGTTTTTTTTTTTTTTTTTTTTTTTTTTTGTTTTTTTTTTTTACAATACAGCAGTATAGGAATCAGGAGAGACCAAGAAAAACAAAAGGATTATTTCTTTCCTTTCGTATCTTGCAGCTGAATAAAAAATGGAAGAGACAGGGAGAAAGAGAGAGAAACGAAACTAAAACAAAAGAGGATTTTTCTTCGCATACCTTGTAAAAGGAATAAAAACAGAAAGTAAAGAAAATAGAAAAAGTATTTTTCTTTCGCACTCTGTAACGGTATATGAAATAAGAGTCGCGTGATAAAAGAAAAAACTATTTTTTTTTTAATCTATAAAGTGGGGAGTTTTCTCGGCAGCTCTTCAGTTGCCGACGTAATCCATTGCTTTCGCTGCTAAAGGCCATTTGTCTGAAAGCTTCCTTCTCCTCTTCCCTTCCCGTCTCTCACGGAACCTCCTCACTATGAATCATCCGGAGCATCGCCGCCCCATTCATTGAACGTGTTCTTCCTATGAAATCTTCATCTGTGTGTATTGTATCTTGTTCGTAGGTAAGAGAAAAAGAAATAAAAACAAAGTATGAGAGAGAGAGAGAGAGAGAGAGAGAGAGAGAGAAGAGACGAGAGAGAGAGAGAGAGAGAGATCGTACATGACTTTATTGTTTTTCTCTAAGAATTTTTTTTCAGAAGAGAGGGGGAGAGATAGAGGGTTGCAAGGAGTTACAAGGATTAGGATGTCTCAAAGACTTCTTAGTCCATCCGAGGAGACATCGTGTGCTCACTTATCTGTAGGAGCAGGTTTTACTGTCCATTCACAATGTCCTAATGATTTTGTCTAGCTCTCTTTTAAACTCTTCCACACTGTTGCTGTTTACAATTTCTGGTGGCAGTTTATTCCAAGTGTCACATATCTTGTATGTAAAGAAGTTCCCACAGCGGGATGTGTTGTATCTCTTCAGTTCTAGTTTCCATCCATTATTTCTTGTCTGGTTTTCGTTTAGTGTAAATAGGTTACTGTCCACTTTTGTTATGCCTTTCAGTATTTTAAATGTTTCTATTAGTTGTCCTCGCAATCGTCGTATTTCTAAGCCATACATGTTCAGAGAAATAAAAACAAAGTATGAGAGAGAGAGAGAGACGTGAAATTTTCGTTTGGTTCATTACATCACCATTCTCTCTATGAGATGACACTATTTAACGTAAAGCAACTGAAAGAGAGAGAGAGAGGAGAGAGAGAAAGTTTTTCGTTTCATTCATTTTATCGTTGTTCTCTATGAACTGCCTCGTGTAGGGGAAAAGAACTAAGAGAGAGAGAGAGAGAGAATATATGACTTCCTTTGTTGTTTTTCTCTAAGAATTATCTGTTCAGGAGAGAGAGAGAGAGAGAGAGAGAGAGAGAGAGAGAGAGAGAGAGAGAGAGAGAGAGAGAGAGGACGCAGAAGACTTAAAATTCATATATTATTTTTCTCTGCTAAGAACTATATTGGTTCAAGAGGAAGAAAAACACGAGAGAGAGAGAGAGGAGAGAGAGAGAGAGAGAGAGAGGAGATGACGAGAGAGAGAGAGAGAGAGAGAGATACCGTAAAAAATACCTTAGGATTCACTGATCGTTATACTCTCTAAGAACTGCTTATTCGTAAGAGAGAGAGAGAGAGAGAGAGAGAGAGAGAGAGAGAGAGAGAGAGAGAGAGGTTCAAAACATTTACTTTGTATTCACAGTCATTAAATTATTGCATTTCTTTTTTAGAACCGTTTTGTTCGCGCAAAAGAAAAATATGGAGACTAGAAATTGCTATGGGGTCATTTACTTTTTACTCTGCAGGAACCCTGTGATTGTGCAAGGGAAAGAGAGTGGGATAAGAAAAAATCGCTTTACTCTCTGAAAGTGGCGCTTTTGCGCAAGAGTGTGAGTAAGTGTGCGCAAGAATCAGTGAATGAATGTGCAAAAGACTATCTTCGGATTCAATTGTCGTTTTTGTAAAAGTTGCTACTTGTTTATTTAAGAAAAAGAGCGAGAGGAATTTTTTTGAATTCGTTTATTTTTATCACAAAGAACCGATTTTGTGCTAGAGAGAGATCATAGACTACAAAAACGTTTTGTCGCATTCGTGTATATCTGTTCTCTAAGAACTGCGCGTTTGTGTAAGAGAGAGAGAGAGAGAGAGAGAGAGAGAGAGAGAGAGAGAGAGAGAGAGAGAGATCAAAGGATATTTGTTGTCGTATTTTCGATGGAGGAAATCAGATATATTCTATCCCGTGTTTTTTTATAGAGAGAGAGAGAGAGAGAAGAGAGAGAGAGATTAAAATATTTTCAGGGATCAAATGAGATTTTTTAATTAGGAATAAGTTAACAAAGATTCATTTGTATAATTGGACAAGATAATTAATAAATGACCTGTTATGATAGAACATCATTACAGCGATAACTGTTAAAAATACACTAAAAGTCAGGTTGGAAAAAAGGCTGGACCGCCATCATTATCGACCTCCACTTGTCCTTTTTTCTTTCCTTGAACTCCCAAACGATACTCCACCACAGCCACCATGAGGAGATAGATAGTTGGTGGATGAGAGCGAGCCAGGTATATCACCACCCATCGAGTGGCACCGGTGCCGTTGGTACGAACCTTGAATGGGTAATTAGGGATTTGTATTTGGCAGTAGTGGCGACGGTTTATGTACTTGAGTTGTTTGTGGACGATTGTTCCTTCCCCTCGAACTCCGCTAATGTATTCTGTTGATCGTAAATGCTGTCATCCACACCTCGCTGGTAGTCGCCATCTTCTGAAAATGCCAGTACCCATTGTCCTTGCCTTGGATTCTAGTATAGATAAATTCAAAAGTCCCCAGACAGCCTGCAGTGTAGGTGAAACCAGCGTCATCTCCTCACTGTAAAAGTAACGGTCAGTGAGTGTCGGCTGACTTTTGAATTAGACTGAACGTGATCATGAAAACGGTGGCTTGTGTCATTGAGCCTCTCTCCCTGCCTCCCTTTTTTGGTCATCTGACCTCCTTCATTCGCACCCTTTTCGTTACGCGGGGTTTGTTCTAATGTTTAGAACACCGAAGTCAATCTAGGAAGAGCCAGTAGTGATTTGGCTTTTTTAAGGGAAAATATTAAGACTGCATGTCACTTTCCGACTTTCCTGTTCAATTGTGTGTACGTTTCAAATCAAAAGCAAGAATCTCTCTCTCTCTCTCTCTCTCTCTCTCTCTCTCTCTCTCTCTCTCTCCAGGAAAAGCAAATAAGGGCTAGAATGTATGATATGGCAGTCATCGCACACTCGCGACTTCATTGGCTCCTCCCTTTCCCTGTTTATTGGATGCGTTCGTTGTAGCTGTTGTTTCAGTGTTGCCATGTCGTCTGCCGCAAAGGGCCCCTCGCTTCCCCCATGAACCGTGTTCCGTTTCTTCCCCCCTGTTACATCGTCGCTTCATTTCGGTAACTTTCCGTTCGTTGTCGCTGCTCTCCTTTTCACGCTAGAGTTCATGTTCGTACATTAAGATGTCGCCAAGAGATATATATATTTTGCAAAGCTAATACTCTAAATAAGCATTTATCAGTATAAATTCCATGCAACGTAATTTCGGACATATTCCAATGTTAGACTAACACATATTCCAATGTTAGACTAACCCGCCATTTTTTGGGAGAAGATTTAGTAATATTACAAAGGGGTTCATGCCGAAGGGAAAAAATGTTCAAGTGGCGGCCAAGTTCTTTGCAGTTTGTCTTTCGTAGCGCCAAGGAGAATGGCTAGATATCACTGTTATGAATCTTCAAAAAGGTTTGGATGCTCTCTCTCTCTCTCTCTCTCTCTCTCTCTCTCTCTCTCTCTCTCTCTCTCTCTCTCTCTGAGGGTCTTAAACATTAAATGTAGGTGAGTTGTTGTATAAGTTGCTGTTATTACTGTTCATTAAATTACAGATATTAGACTAAAACTAATCTATTTTCACTAGCAATTTTTGTAGTCAGAAAGACAGAAAAGTGTAAACTTAGAATTGAGATGGAAGAGTAAGAAGTGCAGTGTCCCGAAAGCAATGAGGTTGAACCCAACTACTTTTTAGGTTTTAGTTACGGTGTCGGAGTGATTTGCAGTCAAAGGAAGCATGGGTAATTAAGCGATAAAAGAATTACGCAAACCCTAAAGGAATTCGAATCCATTGCCATTGAAGGTGAAGAGGTCTCTGCACTCACAACTTGACCTGTTACAGTTTCTTGTGATTATAAGCACGGAGAAATTAGTTATCAATGTTCGAAATGGTTCCTTGATAAAGCTTAATTTCATTTTGCTTTCAGCAGCACAGGACACATTTATGTCAAAATCAAAAAATTAAATTACAAGAATAGCTATGATTTATAAGGTGTGATTGCCTTGAATTGTGCCAGAATGGAGAAGATTGTAACTCCAGATCGATTCTAAAGTATAATGTTCCGTTGCAGATACATCACACCCTGTTCTCAAGGATGGATTCGTCTCCTTGCCCAGACACCCACTCCCTGTTCGCCATAGTGGGATTCGCCCATTGGAGTCTAACACTGTATTTTTTTTTTTTTCTTTCTTTCTTTTAGGTAAGAGAGGGCTTCGTCCCCTTGCACTTAGCTCCCATTCCCTGTGCCCGTCGAAGGATTCGTTTTTTCACACTTCCACTCCCTGTTTTCGCGGAGGGATTCGTCCCAGCTTAAATGTCTCCCACTCGTCCATGTGGAGGGGGATTCGTCTCATCCTCTCGAATGATAGTCGACGTCACTCCCCACTCCCTGTGACAGCTTCTCCCTCGTGCTTCAATTATCACCTGATTCCCCCTTTAGGGGAGATTATTGCGACTTGTTTTTCCTTTCGCGCTCTCTTTCGTTCTGGGAAGAGGAAGAGAGATGATGATGAAATGAAGTTTCGTTCTCTTGTTACAAGGGTTCACGAAAATAGAGAGAGAGAGAGAGAGAGAGAGAGAGAGAGAGAGAGAGAGAAGATGGTTTCACTTGAACTTTTTAGTGTTCAATTTCATTAGCTTACAAAGAGCTTATATTTATGTATGTATGTGTGTATATATACATATATATATGTGTTTATATATATATATATATATATATTATATATATATATATACATAGGCTACACATACATGCATACATACTTAAAGAGAGAGAGAGAGGGAGAGACCTATTTTCTAGCCTTCCCGGGTTGAACAATAAAAAAAAACTTCACGAAACTTCTCTTCAAAAACGGCAACTCCTTTGCTTTTCAACATTTCTTTTCGTAGATTTTTATTTTGTGATAAAGAAAATCAAGTTTTCTCAAGGGTGATACACAAAGTTTACGGTGCACTAGTGATAACAAGAAATAACGAATTTTTTTTTATATTGTTTTCTTATTTGGAAAGTATCGTACTTTTCAACAATGACTTTTTAGATATTCTTTAAGTTGATAGCGTATCTCTAGTAGCTCGGAAATATATATATATATATATATATATATATATATATATATATATATATTATATATATATATAGTATATGTATATGTATATATATATATATATATATATATATATATATATTTACACATTCATAAATATACATATATATGTATGTATATGTGTGTGCCTGTATATGTATATATATATATATATGATATATATATATATATATATATATATATATATATATATATATATATATATCCTTAAATCCTCGGTGAAATGGAAAGGTGAGTCAAAACTGGGGACGGAACAAGTACTTTCGTAGTTTATTTTATACATTCTCATGTTCACACTTTCTACCGTGGATTTCAGTATCTTCTCAAGCACGCGTTCCTTCGCTCTGCATTGGATATATATACACACACATATATATATATATATATATATATATATATATATATATATATATATATATATATATATATATATATACATATATAGATATATATATATATATATATATATATATAATATATATATATATAATGATGGATAACTTGGTCACGAAGTATATAAAACGTGATGCTATGTATAAATAAAGGTTTTTGCCACGAAGGGAAAAAAAGGAAAAGCGAGATAGCCATGCATTTTCGGTCTAGTTCGACCCTTTACTCAGGCCACAACTGTCTTACAGGGGAAAAAAACATAGTCAAGGTAGGCTTAATATCCAAAACTGACACTGCAAGATTAGCAATAAGGGTCGATTTCACTCTACAGAAACGAGGAAACGCCTGAAGGCAGCCACCACCTTGGAGGATACACACACGGTCAACAGATGATTCACCCAGAAAACAGTACATTTTGAAAAAAAAAAAAAAAAAAAAAAAAAACAAAAAAAAAAAAAAAAAAAAAAAGGAGGCACATACAATTAATTATCATGAAATTTACAAAAATGTTCCCAAAAAATTATTAATGAAAAAAAACGAAAAAAAAAATAAAAATTAAACATATTCGAGCAAGAGAGAGAGAGAGAATATCGAGCAAGAGAGAGAGAGGAGAGAGAGAGAGAAATAATAACTATATACATGTGGGACTAATTTTATTAGTAGTTCATTTATTTTAAGGTCCTTCATAAACATTTTACCATTTTACAAATATACGGGTCCAAATGGTACATTCCCGGACTAAGATTTAGGTTGTTTTCATTAGTGATTTGTATAATTGCTGATTCCAGTAAATTTCTTGAAACATAATCATTAGATCTAGAAATTACCGAGGTATCACCCCAATTACTACTGCTAATCTTGTAGTGTCAGTTTGGATATTAAGCCTACCTTGAGTATGTTTTTCCTTTGTAAGATCAGTTGTGCCTGAGTAAAGGGTCGAACTAGACCGAAAGTGCTTGGCTATCTCGCTTTTCATTTTTTTCCTTCGTGGCAAAAACATTTATTTATACATAGCATCACGTTATATACTTCGTGATCAAGTTATTCATCACGAGGGCCACGTCGACTTTTGCTATCCTGTACCACTGCTGAGCTGCTTCGTCACCTCTTTCTCCAAGTCCTTACTGGCGGCGCACTCTACCAGAATTCGCCTGAAATTCCAGAAAAAATGCCTGGCGGAACAAGTGTTACCCAAATCATTGCTACCACGCCGCATAAGAAGATACGATCAACATCCTTTTAACGAATTTTCTTCAATGATGTTAAACGTCACATTGCTGCCGCGAAAATGGAGGAAAGGAGAAATTTAAAGAACTGGTAAGCCCGACGTAATTTCAAACTACTCGATTCCCGCTGATTGGAAACACGCATTAAGGCAAGAAATATATGGAAAACTTCATAGAACTACAGACACTTTGATTAGAAAACTGGACAGAAAATTAAAACAACCTAATCAACGACAGTGATTGGACTAATAATGCAAAAGAAGTGATTGTGTAGTGAATTTATCAAGCAAGCAAATAATGTGAAAATGCAGTGCGTGGCATTAGGCTTTGGGTTGTCTTTCTTCATTTGTAACAAACCCTCAGCTTGTCAATAGCGACATCTCTATATAAGTTTGAAAAATACTGTGACCTACCACAAAATCATTTAGACATTATCAAAGGCATGACATATAGTGCTACGCATGCCTATCATGAAAATAACTTCCCTGCTCGCTACAGAAAAAGTTTAAAACAATTGAAGAATGATAATAGCTTACACATTACTAAGGCTGATAAATCCAATAGTTTAGTAGTTCTGGACAAAACTGACTACATATCACGCAGGCATACCTTACTAGAAGATGAAATAACTTACAAAAACTCGCAAAATCCGTTGGACCAAGTAATAAAAAACTTTAATATCAATATCAAACAATTCTTAAAGATAAAAAAGAACTTTTGTGTAAGTTAACTGTAAAGTGTCCCTCATTAACCTTATTTATATGCCTGGTCAAAACTCACAAGGAAAACAAAACCTATGCGGCCAATTATTAGTACTGTAGGATCAATTCTTAATAAACATCTCAAAATATCTTACTAAATTGTTATCCCCGCTACTAGGAACTGTATCTAATTCACACATCAGGAATTCGCTTGATCTTGTGGAAAAATTAAATAACATTGTACTAAACCCTAGCGATATCTTTGTCAGTTTTGATGTATGTTCCTTGTTTACAAAAGTCCTTATTGACACTGTGCTAGAATATTTAAGTAATGAACTTATACTGCATGAATTGCCTATGTCCGTTAGTCACATAATTTCATTGATTAAGTTATGTATTTGTGATTGCAGATTTATTTTTAATAGAGAATATTACCAACAAATGTTTGGTATGGCCATAGGAACCCTTTATCACCTCTCCTTTCAAACTTATATATGGAATTTTTTTAAAGACAACACCTCCCGGATATCACACTTTTCCCCTTAAAATGGTACAGATATGTAGATGACATCTTAGTTGTCTTACCTGTTGGTATCGATGTAAATGATTTATTGTCTAAATTGAATAATTTAGTGCCATCCATAAAATTCACTATTGAAATTGAAAATAACAATGTCATCCCTTTCCTAGATGTATTAATACTTAGAGAATCTTTCCAATGTAAAGTCAGTATTTATAGAAATCCCACAAATAATGTAACATATGTACATTTTTATTCTGGCCACCATCTTAATATTAAAAATTTCCATTTTTTCTTCTATGTTCCTACGTGCTTTGCGTATCACGAGTCCACAATATCTTGACCAAGAAATAGAATACATAAAAAATAAAAGATAGGAATCGATCTCTGCTACCCACCTCATTTAATTTATTTATGTTATCAAAAAGCTCACAAGAAATGATAAGAAATGCCTAAAAATGTACTTAGCTTACCTTATTTTCGTGGATTTGAAACCATAAAATCAATATTCAAATCGTTTAATGTTAATGTAGGTCTCTTATCACAATACCATTAAAGAATGCTAATTAAGAATAGTCCCATAACAAATAACAACATCATTTAAAAAAATTCCTTGTAAGGATTGCCCATCGTTTTACGTTGGTCAGTCAAGTAAAAATTTATTTGTACGTATTAAGCAGTATGTATTCAGTTAGAACAGCCCAGATTCAAATGCAACTGTTTATCCTCTGTGTGAAAATCTCATTGTATTAATTGGGGTGATACCTCTGTAATTGCTAGATCTAATGATTATGTTTTCAAGAAATTTACTGGAATCTGCAATTATACAAATCACTAATAAAAACAACCTAAATCTTAGTCCGGGAATGTACCATTTGACCCGTATATTTGTAAATGGTAAAATGTTTATGAAGGACCTTAAAATAAATGAAACTACTAATCATTAGTCCCACATGTATATAGCTATAATTTCTCTCTCTCTCTCTCTCTCTCTCTCTCTCTCTCTCTCTCTCTCTCTCTCTCTCTCATGCTCGATATAGTTTATATTTTTTCGTTTTTTTTCATTATTAATAATTTTTTTGGGAACATTTTTGTAAATTTCATGATAATAAGTTGTATATGCCTCCTTTTTTTCAAAATGTACTGTTTTCTGGGTGAATCACCTGTTGACCGTGTGTGTATCCTCCAAGGTGTGGCTGCCCTCAGGCGTTTCCTCGTTTCTGTAGAGTGAAATCGACCTTATTGCTAATCTTGTAGTGTCAGTTTGGATATTAAGCCTACCTTGACTATGTTTTTCCCCTGTAAGACAGTTGTGCCTGAGTAAAGGGTCGAACTAGACCGAAAGTGCTTGGCTATCTCGCTTTTTCTTTTTTTCCTTCGTGGCAAAAACCTTTACTTATACATAGCATCACGTTTTATATACTTTGTGATCAAGTTATTCATATATATATATATATATATATATATATATATATATATATATATACATATATATATATTATATATATATATGTGTGTGTGTGTGTGTGTGAATCTGTGTGCGTGCGTGTTTGTGAAGGCCTAGCATATCATTCTCCTTTAGAAGAGTTGGCTCCAGAAATCAAATCAGATTTGCTAGTCTCAATGGCTCTCTACCCTGGTTTGCCACCCACCTCAGCTAACTAATTCCTGGTATACAAAATTCACTGTTTTTATTTACAGTCATGCCAGGATTTCACGGATATGACCTCAATTTCTACGCCTCTCCGGTCCGGGTAATCTCTTCTCTCTCTCTCACTCTCTCTATCTCTCTACTCTCTCTCTCTCTCCCCTCTCTTCTCTCTCTCTCTTCTCTCTCCACCCTGTGTACATGAGTACATGAGACGATTATTATGATAAACTACATAAGCGTATGTTTCGTATGTGTATGTGTGCGTATGATTCATTTTTATAGGTTTGTGTTAGACTCTACACCTAAAAAGCATTAGTTTTACAACGTTGTATTTCCGGTACGATCTAGAATATACAATTTTTTTTTTTTGAGTCAACGTGGCCAGCTGTGCTCCAGTGGTGTCGAACAATGCTATAAAAGTATTTGCCATGTGCTTGTAAAATCCGGTTCCACAAATAAACTTTTTTGTCTTACTTATTTTATGTGCGTTAAGCGTAAAGAAATTTTAAATTGCTCGGTTTTATGTCTCCTTCACCCAAACAGAGAAGAGGAAATAATCCAGATTCCGTATTATCTAGTTTACATATGAGAGAGAAAGAAAGAGAGAGAGAGAGAGAGAGAGAGAGGTTCCTAATAATCAAAGTGGTATCTCAACACTTGTTCTTCTGTGGTCGTGTAATTTTAAATTGCTTGCTTTTATGTTTTCTTCGTGGAAATAAATAGCAAAGAGTAAATAATCACAATGGCACATTATCTAGTTTACGTAAGAGAGAGAGAGAGAGAGAGAGTTTCCCAAATAATCAAAGTAGTATTTGAACAGCTGATCCTCGGTGGCCGTGTAGAATCTCCGCCCACCTACCACCCCATGCACCCGTGCCCGGCTCCCACCCCTCTGAAGGAAGGCCTCCATCCCATCTTCCCACCTTTCCCTTTCTTTCCTCTTCCACACTCCCATTCTCTCCGATTTCCCTTTTCCCTCGACTCATTCGTCCTCTACCATGAGATAGCTCAGAGAACCCTTCCACACCTGAAGTGCCCACTGGCTCGCGGTTCAGGTTTCCTTCTTGAGTCGCCTTGAATTTTTTTTTTTTTTCATGTCCTTTCTTTTTTTGTTTCAAGCTTATCTCCGTCTGTTTGTGTCAGATGAAAGATGCATTGTTGCATAACTTCCGATGCATTTGTCTCTTGCCTATTACCTCGCTGTCGTAATTCTTGTCCCATTTTGAGTGGTTAGTAATCTGGTACGGGAATAGTTTACCTAATCTGATTCAAGGATGACCCTACACCCCTCAAACCACCTGCACCTCTCTCTCTGTCTCTCTCTCTCTCACAGAGGTATGTTTTCTACAGTTCTTTACCAGTTCTAGGTCTAGAATGCCCCCCCCCCCTCTCTCTCTCTCTCTCTTCTCTCACAGGTATGTTTCTCTGTTCACATCAGAACGGAATCGCCCAGCTGAAGTAGAGGAAAAGGAGATTTGTCTGATTCACGGAAGACTCATAATGAGAACAGGAAAATAAGCAAGCATTGGATTTTACCTTCGCTCCGAACCACATTTGCCCATTTAATGAAGGGCCGTAGCATCTATTGTCTTCATTTTAAGCCTTAATCGCCTTGGGGAAATAACAATCGCCTCTGTCCTTGGGCCATTCTTTGTGATGTTTGTTGTCATTAGGAAGAAAAATTTAGAAATGGAAATTGCTGGCTGAGCGAGAGAACCTGAAAATGGGAATTTTGAAGTAGTTTATTATTGTTTATTCCTCTTTCAGAATTTTGTCTTGCCTGTGAGTAATGCATCGTACAAAGGATTTAGGGTCTGAAAGTACTCGAGTTTTAAGTAAAATACTATGTAAGTACTTACAAGTAAGCAAGTTATACTCAGTAATCTTGTGGGTTTTTCTCTCCATCTGCAGAAGGAAACTGAAAGAAGTTTCTGTTTGGTCCAAAGGATTTTATTATTATAATTATGGTGATTATTATTATTATTGTTGAAAGTTGTTGCCTGATCAGCTGCATTCAGTTTATATAGAGTTTTCTCTATTTTTCTTTAATATGATTTCTCTTGGCTACTGAATCGGGCCAGTAACGTACCGATGTTCATTTCCTTAGAGGAAAAATTGTCGTCGATCAGGCAGTAGTCTTATTTGTATTTTCAACTGGTAACTCAAGTGTGGATATCCTTATCCGTAGTTTTTTTTTTTAAATTAGATCAAAGACAAATTGAATATTCTGTTGTTATGCCAACGTACGGACACAGCAGAGGGTGAGAGTCGATTGATGTCAATGATTATTATTATTATTATCATTATTATTGTGCTCTATCACAGTCCTCCAATTCGACTGGGTGGTATTTATAGTATGGGGTTCCGGGTTGCATCCTGCCTCCTTAGGAGTCCATCACTTTTCTTACTATGTGTGCCGTTTCTAGGATCACACTCTTCTGCATGAGGCCCGGAGCTACTTCAGCCCTCTAGTTTTTCTAGATTCCTTTTCAAGGATCTTGGGATCGTGCCTAGTGCTCCTATGATTATGGGTACGATTTCCACTGGCATATCCCATATCCTTCTTATTTCTATTTTCAGATCTTGATACTTATCCATTTTTTCCCTCTCTTTTCTCTTCAACTCTGGTGTCCCATGGTATTGCGACATCAATGAGTGATACTTTCTTCTTGACTTTGTCAATCAACGTCACGTCTGGTCTGTTTGCACGTATCACCCTATCTGTCCTGATAACCCCATAGTCCCAGAGGATTCTTTGCGTGATCGTTTTTCTTTTTATCACTCTTCAGGTTGGTGCTCGTACCACTTATTACTGCAAGTAGCTGATGTTTCTTGCACAGGCTCCAGTGGAGGGCTTTTGCCACTGAATCATGCCTCTTTTTGTACTGGTTTCGTGCAATTGCCGAGCATTCGCTTTGCTATGTGGTTTATGGTTTCAATCATTATTATTATTATTATTATTATTATTATTATTATTATTATTATTATTATTATTATTATTATCTCTTTCCCAGAAACCGGGGTGGGGGTGGGGTGTGAGCGGGAGGAAGGAAGGCATCTGCTCTTATTAATCATTTTAACATACCATCACTTCCTCCTCTTTCTACTCCTCTTTTCATTCATAATTTTATTCCCACTTTCTTCTCAAAAATCGTAGAGAAAAAAATTGTTTATAACTCAGCATTTCATCCTCTTTCTGCTTCTTAGTTTTCCGAGAAACGGAAGGAGAGGGCCACGTAATATATATATATTTTTAATCTTCAACAGTTTCTTTCTTCTTCTTCTTCTTCTTCTTCTTCTTCTTCTTCTCTTAAAAAAAATTACTAAGCAAGCTAATGGTCCAGGTTGAACCAAGAGATGCTTAAAAAGACCGACAAAAGAAAAAGTGATCGTTATATCTGTTGCAATTGCTATTATTTTCTTTTCTTTTCTCCTGATGATTCTTTTAAGCCCTCTGCCGGCAAGTTTAGCTTCTGGGATAATGACGATCGAGAAAAGGAAGCGTATTTCCTGCGTCTTGTGAGCGTGTGTGTTTATGTATGTATATATGTATGTATGTATGTATGTATGTATATATATATATATATATATATATATATATATATATATATATATATATATATATATAAAGGACGATAGAGTCGAAAGGCCTTGAAGCGGTACTCCATTGTTTCACTTTCCTTCGTGGCTTTTGCCTTTATTTATATATTCATCACGTTCCAAGATTTCGTGATTCAGTTATATAAGTATGTGCGCAGTGAGACCAAAAGAGCATTTTTCATGAATCCAAAGGCTCATCTATAATCTGAGAGCCTTGATGTACACTTATTCATACGGGTACTTTCTGGAAGCGGATTCTGGACTCACACCCTTCTAACATTGGCTGCGACCCGCCACAGTCCAGTGGCCACCAGGTATATATCACGGCTAAGGTCAAGAGTGATCTAATGAGTTTTAATGAACCCTACTTCGCTATAATCCCATTGGCCCTCTCACTAATGGAACGAATATCTCATAACCACTCGACCACGAGTACCAGCAAGCCTTTTCGGTATGTGGTTGCTATAGTAGATTCAAATCAACCGTGCATTTGATGTCTAGGCCAGTCCCTTACGACGCTCTGATTGGCTGTTGATAAGCCAATCACAGGGCTGGATACTCTCAGTCTTTCGAGAGAGTTCACTTGGGTAGAATCTATGTTCCACCGCTCCTGAGGGATACGTCTTTCAGGAGAGGTGGAACATACATCTGCCTATGTGAACTCTGGAGAGAGGACTGAGTTTCCAGCCCTGTGATTGACTTATCAACAGCCAATCAGGAGCGTCGTAAGGGACTGGCTTAGACGTCAAATGCACGGTTGACGTGAATTCTACTATAGCCCCTTAACTGTATCTACCCTGGCTGCGACCTGTCACTGTGAACTTACCACCAGGTACGTACATACTTCACTGATTTTTAGGGTTCTATGAATTTTTCTGGAGACGAGCCCAAAGACGCTTCCCCTCAATGGGATCGAACTCGGGTGTCTTTTCTGAGCTGGTTGTAAGATGTGCGATTATGCTTATAACTCTTGTTTTAAATATATAGTTGTAAGATGTGCGATTATGTTTATAACTCTTGTTTTGAATTATATCCATGCATTTATATACAAGGTGTACGTACAGGATAGAGAGAGAGAGAGAGAGAGAGAGAGATAGAGAGAGAGACGAGTAGAGAGAGAGAGAGAGAGACTATGTAGTAAAGGCAACGATTTTTCCCCCTGAAAGTTTCACAGATTTTCCGGATAAGATCTAAGTGTTTGTGAGGGTCTTCGGATTTGTAGGTAATCGGATACTGCCTAGCAATGCGTGTACAAGGATCCTAGAGCTGGGCGCTTTTTTCTTTTAAAAAAATTCATATACCCGATGAAAAACAAAAGAAATTTCCTCAGGTAAAATTTAACACCTTACGTAACTGATTTTGCATAATTTGCTTATGCTCTGATTCATGTGTTGTTGCGAGATATTATACCCCTTTTTCTAATAATATTGCATAAGAATTGATTTATAATTATATATATATATATATATATCTATATATATATATATATATATATATCTTCTTCTTCTTCTTCTTCCCAGCTTTTTCCATTTTTTATATGGGGTCGCCGTTTCGATGAGCCGTTTCCCATCTATTTCTATCTTGCGCTTCTGCCTCATCAATTACCCTTCTCATGTAAATCCTCCTCACACAGTCCTTCCATCTCTTTCTTGGTCTCCCTCTCTTTCTTCTTCCTTGCACCTCCACTCCCATAGTATGTCTCCCAGCGTGGTTCCTCATCTCTCCTCAACAGGTGTCCCATACCATCTCAGCCTCCCCTCCTGCACTTTCTTTGATACTTCCACCACCTTAGTTTGACCCCCTTATGTAGTCATTTCTGATCCTATCCACTCTTGTTTACCCCAGACATCCACCTAAGCATTCTCATTTCTGCCACAATCCATCTTCTTCTGCTCTGCTTTTCTCATGCTTGCTGTTTCCGTACCATACAGCATTGCTGTTCTTACCACCGTCTTGTGAAATTTTTTTTCCTTTTAACCTAAGCGGCACTCTTTTGTCACAAAGAACTCCCGAGGGCCGCTTCTCCAGTTGTTCCAGCCTGCCTGTACCCGATGTTTTTACTTCTTCTTCCATACTTCCCTCCAGCGTTAACAAAAGATCCCAAATACTTAACCTTATCAAACTCTCCTTATTTGTCTCTCCACCAAGCTGAATACTTTCTCTATCATCCCCTCAGTGGTGGTACACATATATTCTGTCTTGATCTACTTATTCTCATTCCTCTGTCCTCCAGTACTTGTCTCCATCTTTCCAATTTCACTTCCAGATCTTCCT
>NC_087201.1:109923220-109925720 GCF_015104395.2 Macrobrachium nipponense
CTAATGCAACATTAACAAACTTCTTCCTGGATGGAGTACAATTAACTGTAGTTTAAGCTGGTCTTTGGTGAGCGATGTTTCGCCATACAAACTCATATCTAATGTCAAAACTTTATTCATATGAAGACATATTGTATATAGCATATGATGCAAGAAAATATAAATGTTAAGATACTAAAACATATTATGCTGTTCAAGTTTCAACTGAATAAGATCATTGATACCTAAAGAACTTATAGTCTTCTAGTTGCACACAATCCAAGTTGGATAATCTAAATTTCTTTAATATCACTGCGGTTTTATTAGTATTTTTTTTTTCATTTCTCCTGAGATATCTCAAAATTATTAGTTTGTTTTCATTTCTCCTGAGATATTTCAGAAATATTAGTTTTTTTTTCTATTTCTCCTGAGATATCTCAAAATTATTAGTTTTTTTTAATTGATCCTGAGATATCTCAAAATTAGCCAATTTCCTTTCAACTTTGGATGAGGTCTCGAACAGCAGGTTAGTGATGTTTGTATCTAAAACTCTCGACCTAAAGATGCCAAACATCTATTCAGATGCAATAGAGCTATTATTAAAACTGGTCTTTGTCGAGCGCTTCCATGGCATGTGATATGCGTTTGAGGTAAATGTACGACAACCCTGAAGACACGAAGGAGCCTTCTCTCGTCATCTATTTTCGTCTTTCAGGAATGTAACAAATAAAAAGTGTTTTATATCCAGTGTGGCACTGGTATTAACATTATATCTGAAATTACTTTGTGTAGATAGCAGACGGCGAAAATGGTTTACGAAGTATCTTTTGGAGTTGAAAATGTTAGGTTAGATTGTGCTTTTGCTGATGGAACTATTGCCACTTTTCATCATGGTATGCAGATGGTTTCTCCTTTTGGAACGATAATTATGCTTTTTTGTTGCAATTCCCATTTCTACATTATTATCATTATTTATGGCAAGACAGGTTTAGTCTTATTTCTTGCTGAATGACAAAAATGTCTAAAACTAAACTCTCTCTCTCTCTCTCTCTCTCTCTCTCTCTCTCTCTCTCTCTCTCTCTCTCTCTCTCTCTGTGTGTGTGTGTGTGTGTGTGTGTGTGTGTGTTAGGTAACAACGACACTGCTCTATAAATGAAGGCTGCGAAACATCCGGGTCTTTCATTTTTTCGTACCTGAATCTCAATCAGGAAGCCTCACCTGGGAACAATCACTGTGGCGGTCGATAGACTATTTCTGCAGAGCAAAGCTAGAGTCTCTTCCCCTCAAATGAATCTTATGGGGAATAACGAAGCCCGAATAGTGAATCACGCGTTGGGTCAGTTTGTTCCTTCGTGTCTAACTTTGGTTGTTTTTCCTTGAAGACTTTTCCTTGGGTAATGACGATTTCTCTTCACTCGATCGACGGTACACATTTCAGGATACATTCTTGGTACATATTATTGCTTCCCCTTTGTGCATTGTAGGTATTACTAAAGGTTCTTTGCAGCGTCCTTCGGCCCCTAGCTGCAACCAACCTACTTTCATTCTTTCTTCCATCTTACTTTCCACCCTCTCCTAAAATTTTTTTGATCGTGCAACTGAGAGTTTACAGTCATTTCCGTATTAGCGCTAAATGACCTCGTAGGTCCCAGCGCTTGGCCTTGGCCTAAATTCCATATTCTATTCTCTTGTATATATATTATTGCATTGTATTTTTTTTTTTACTGGCAGTCATGTGGTTCAGGTGTTTCCCTGTGTATTGATAATTATGCTGAAAATATACGCACACTCGCATAAAAATATGATAAATGTATGTTTAAAAAAAAAAAAAGTCAAATCTCAAAAATAAGAAACGGTTGCTTGTATGAACATCCACGATTAATGCTATTTAATTTTGAGTTAACTCAGGTTTTTATGTTTCTTGTTTAGTTTCACTTTGATGTTACCGTCATTGCCAACTGAAGGATGATTGAATGGTTGTCTCTCTCAGGACTATCGACATGTTGAGACACTCCTAAAGCACAGATTATCACACCGAGACAGTGTTTAAAGAAGTCGAGTAACCTTTGCGCTTGATCTACGTACATATAGAGTCATCCTTGCATGGTATTAGGATGTCGGGTCTTGGGAAGGATGAGTTTGAATGTGTTTAACTTCCTGCGAATGAGAGTGAAGGGCACATTGTGAAAGACAGTGCAGATTGATAATGGAAGCATAAGTAATGTTGTGAGTAGTAATAAAAGGTTGAATTAAAAATGAAGATAATATTGTGAATGATAGTGAAAACAATGCTGTGATCATTGAAAAAGGAATTATGTGAATATGACCGTAATGGTTGAGATTATAGTAAAAACAAATGATTATGAACGACATAATGGAGGAGGATCGTGAAGAGGGTAATTTAAAAGATAGTGAAGTCAGTGGGTGACCTTCAAAATAATACTGTGACTGACATTGAAAGCTGTGAATGATTGTGAAAAAGATATATTTTAAATGAAGAAATGATCGTGACTGAGGGTGA
>NC_087201.1:109928220-109940720 GCF_015104395.2 Macrobrachium nipponense
AATACCTGTTTATTTTGCATATAGCATGGTCCATTTATAATGAATTATGTAAGCTATAATAGTATAGGATGCCACATCCATCGTTGTATTTATATAAGCATACGTAAATACTCAGTGTAAATCTACGTAAATACTCAGAGTAAATTCATTCTAATGAATTTCATATATAACTCATACCGCCCATTCTGCAAAAATACTTACACCTCGTGTGCACGTACACATGCATACTTGAATATGTGTCCATTGGGTTGAAAAAGAAGATTAAATGAAATTAGCGGAAGTGGCCGCATAAAGTAAAAGGGAGGGAAGGGGTGTGGGGAGGGGTAGGGAAGGGGTTGAATGAAGGGGTTGGGGGAGGGGTTTGGGGAGGGGGGGGGGACGGGAAGAGATTAATCCGGGGAGAGGAAAGTTCTGATGAATTGAGGGGATTTAGGAACGACAATCCGATTGGGGAGGTAAAAATGTCTGCTCTCCATCATAGAAGGGAAAAGAGACCTTTGCAACATGGAAGCCCAGAGGTTCTCTTTTGTTTCCGTCCGTCTCTTACGTTCTTTCTTTCCCCCTTTCTTTTTTCGGCTCCGTTCAACTGCAAAGCCGTTGCAATGATGCCCTTCAAAAGAGAGCATTCTTTCTATTGCGTTGTTCCGATTGCTTTCGATGAGACGTCAATTGAATTCATATTATTACTCCTTTTTTTCCTCTTCTTCTTTTCCGGTTCCAGGGAGCTATGTGTTTGGATCCGCGTACGCCTCGACTAGACTTTGAAGCGCATTTGATTTCATAATTTAGTTAGAACATCGGCCCCCTCGTTTCTTAGTGCTCCCTGACACAGGTACTTTTATATTTACCATTTCTAATTATCAACAAATTGTTGTTTACTCGTTTCGAAATTTTCTAAGAATGTTTATTCAGTCTTGAAGATGATGTTTTGCATCTTAAGTCGTAAATTTCTTCATTTAAAAGACGATTTGTCTTACACCTTTCCATCAAACATTTTAGGCAGCAAAGGAAACCAGAATATTTCCACACTACTTTCTTGCGATACTTCAGTAAAACACTCATAATTATGCGAAAACACATGAGTAATGAGAAGTGTATTAGTTTTTTTTTGTTTTTTTTTTTTTATGTCTGACATTCCGAGGTAACTGAATTATATGAGTGTGTTTGTCCGTGCTTCACTGGGTGTAACTAGGCCAGTAGGTATTAATCACATGTTTCAAAAAAATTAATGTGTGTTGGTGCGCATACGTACGTTAGTGTATATATATATATATAGTGTATATATATATATATATATCTATATATATATATATATATATGGATATATATATTATATATATGATAAAACATCAGGAAAATCGTTGATAAAACATTCAGGAGTCCCAGGAAGACAGCAGTCTAAGAAGCATGCTTTATTTATATGAGAAACGTTTCATGTTGCTTCAACACATCATCAGTCTGCAAAAATTAAAATTTTACTTGATAAATTAAAAGTTAAAAGTACAAATTATTACCAGTAAAAAAATCAGCTAAAAATAATTCAAAACTTTAAAATAAAAACAAAACATGAATGAGAAAGGCTACCTATTCAAGGTAAAGAAAAGAGCCAAGTGACCACAACAGTTCATACATGCCCAGACAACACTTAGGCCAGAGAGAGAGAGAGGAGACGAAGAACATTAGAGTTTAAGCCTGGAGAGAGGTGCTTGATAAATAAAGACTCGAGGGTCGTTAAGTAGGCTGTTTGTTTAGTAGTGCCTATTATTGAAAAATGCCTTTTTTCCACATTAATTTTGCATTTGGATGCTTGAGTCCTTATTTTTGAAAATTCGGGATTGGATATTCTTGACCCTGTCCTATAACTAAGACCTAGATGGATATAATAACGAATCTGCAACAGCCTTCGAGAGGATCCAACGTAACTACCAAGGCATCTTGGGCATAGAAATTTATATATTATGTTGGATCTCATGAAATCCTGAAGCTTGTCCTTATAACTTAAGAAGCTTCCTATTTTCTTAGGGTTCTTAGGAATGAGGTTTAATTTCAAAAATCTTAGCTCGTTTTCAATAATTTGTTTAACCTTGGAACGTAAATTGTCGGAGTGAATGAAGGAAATTGGTGCATACAAAGTTAATTTTGGAACATTAAAGTTCAATGTAGGTTTGGAAACAAACCTTGCTAGCATTTTGTTGATAATGCTAAAAACGAAATTTCTTGGGAATGAGTTTTTAGTGAAATACTCAAGTAAATATTCAATTTCATTATGAAAAGAGGCCCAATCTGAGGTATATCTAAGTGCTCTAAAAACAAGAATGGTGATTGCATTTATTTTAAAAGAATGGAAACATGAACTAAAAAAAAATTGGTGCCTAAACCTGTAAAGGTATTTTTCCTGAAAACAGAAGTACTAAAACTATGGTTGTTTCTAATAACCTTAACTTCTAAAAATGCAAGAGGGTTGTCCTTCTCTTGTTCTAAAGTAAACTTCATGTTAGGATGTATGTTATTAACATATTCCAAAAATAATTCCTGGCAATGTCAATTATTTCTGGAATATGTTAATAATATACATCCTAACATGAAGTTTACTTTAGAACAAGAGAAGGACAACACTCTTGCATTTTTAGATGTTAAGTGTTGTCTGGGCATGTATGAACTGTTGTGGTCACTTGGCTCTTTTCCTTACCTTGAATAGGTAGCCTTTCTCACTCATGTTTTTTTTTTTAATTTTTTTTTTTTTTTTTTTTTTTTTTTTTTTTTTTTTTTGTTTTGAATTATTTTTAGCTGATTTTTTTTATTGGTAATAATTTGTACTTTTAACTTTTAATTTATCAAGTAAAATTTTTATTATTGCAGACTGATGATGTGATGAAGCAACATGAAACGTTTCTCATATAAATAAAGCATGCTTCTTAGACTGCTGTCTTCCTGGACTCCTGAATGTTATAATGTTATATATATATAATATATATATATATTATATATATATATATATATATATATAATATATATATATATATGTGTGTGTGTGTGTGTGTGTGTGTGTGTGTGTATGTATGTATATATATTTGTTTTTCATAGTGACAGTAACCTCTTAACCTCTAATTCCTGGTGTTTTTAAAAAAAACTTCAAATTCGAGATGAAGTGAAAGAAGTTTTTCCTTCCAGTGAGATTCAAATTCACGTGGAGCATATGGCGGTAATTCACATAGAATGCGCACATATAGATGAGTAAGCATACATAGTTTACGTGATTCATGTGCTTTCTCTTCCATAAATCTCCAATTATTTGCAGCCTCTCGTCTCGTAGCTCTCGGTCAAGTGAGGACTTCTGGATATTGAAAACGAAATTTGAATCCAAAATTGCCATGCATTAATATCCGTCTTTCAGCTAGCATGGGTTCGAATTCGACCTAGGAAGAAGGTTTTTTTATTCTCTTCCTTTGTAGATTCCAAGGCTTTCATTGGAAAGGTGTCAGCAATATAGAAATTAGTATGGCATTGTGCCATTAAAAATACATATCTAGTGAATGTGACAAGTATTTACAGTATAAAATAATACAATGTTTATTATGTAGCAAATCCCCATGCCTTCTATGAAGGCATCACGAACTCCAAGCCACGATTCGTTCAGTGTAAAGGAATGAGATGTTTAAATTGTTCAGTCTACAGTGAAGCTCTACGTGAGTAGTTTTCCGACCGGCGTTCAAGTCCGCTGCAAGTAACGGATAAAAGAAATCTAGTGTTTACTGCAATGGTGTTCGTGACTGAAAATACTGACGGCAAACATTTCATATAGAAACAGTAATCACATTTTGTACGGACGCATCAAAGACTTCCGCGTTTTTCGTTAGAATTTCTTTTTAGCAGATACTTCCGCGTGAGTACTTGTCAACTTCTCTCTTTAGAAAAACGAACTTCGGTCTTTGAATTATTATTCTTAACCAGCCGAGTTGTAGTTTTTATATTTATTTTTTGGTATCTAAAATCAATAGGCTTTTTAAGCGGAATGTTTTTAATCATTTGAGAAACCTAAGTTTTAAGAATCTGAATCAGCGTTTTTTTTTCTAGATATTAAAAGAATATGTTGCTTTTAAATGGGACTCTTCCTATATATTCTTCCATGGAGCAACTCGCGGATTTGATCGGGCAAGACGACTGAAGCTGAGATTCACAAATTAGTGTACCGTATCCCACAAGTGCGTAATACTGGATTGCATGAATTTATTGACAGATTTATTATCTAATGAATAAACTGACCGTATGTATTATACTTAATTTATCTAATAGGATCAGCGCATTAGGTACATTTGAATGGAATATTAATCGAATTTTAGATATATTGAAATGTAATCTGAATCAGTTGAAATCGAAATCATGTTTTTCTTACATTCTCAACCTTAGAATCTTTAAATTAAGGATACCTTCGTGTTCTTTTTAAGGAGTGAGCAGATAATTTTCTCCTTTCAATGATGGAACAAGTACGGTACTTGTTGTGTACCAAAGTGAACCTGAACTGAATGTATGTGTTTCTCCACAAATGGGTAATATCTAAGTCTGACCTCTTTCATAAAAATGAGGTCATTGACCTACTTCCCATAAAGGAAGTATGTAAAATTGCTTTTCCTATCGAAGGTAGTGGACATTGTCTGACATTACAGGAACTAAATATATTTTTTCCTCTAAAGGGAAAGTATTGCCATGTCTTACGAGGCGAAAGTATCCTGTCAAAGTAGGTAGGTATATTGATTCTCTAAAATGGAGTGTGGCCCAATTTTTCCTCAATAATTGTGATGGTCTTTAAGTTCCTTATCATATGATGCTAAGTTTCAGCCGATTTTTGTGATAATGCCTAACATGAGTCAGTGCTTAATATTCGTCTTCAGTATTTTATCTTATGCAGACAAAATATTTAAAGAAAAATGATCAGTTGCCTAGCACATTTCGAAGTAAGGTACAAATGGCTTTTAATGTTTGATATTATCAACACTATGGCATCTCTTACGACCTTTTCCGGCATCGCTATCTTATTGATTATTGGAATCATGAAATTTAGAAAGACTTGAACTTTTGAGACGATCTTCAGTTAAAAGTGAAATGTTTTGAGATAGTTATTTATGATAATTCATTTCACCGGCGAATGTGCATCATTATAACCAGAGGAAACATTTTTATTTTATGATCAGTTTATCCATCCTCTCAATTGCCGTGAGGATAAAGTATTAGTCATTAACGACTGAGCCACTATTTTTTTCTTTTCATTTTTCGATCCGTTCTGTGTGAGTTACGAAATTCAGTCTATTTCTGGTGGTGAGCTTTGAAGTTATCGAACTCTTTCATCGCTATATCTCTGCATTTTGCGTCATGTTTTCTCGTCGTTTTGTGTCGAATATCAAATAAAATTTCAGACTTGATATCGAGCTAAAAAAAAAAAAAAAGCCCCCCCCCCCCCCCCCCCCCCCCCCCCCACCCCCCCGTCTCTCTCTCTCTCTCTCTCTCTCAGTAAATTGCGTTAGGATTTTACCATATTCTGTTGATGGCTCACTTAATTTCGACAGATTTTTCAATGGGCAGCAGTAGATTTTCTTAATACGCATATTTCTTAATGATATACTAGGATATGTGCAGTAATTACCCTTTTATCCACTTAAAATATGTCACTGTTCACAAGAGATAATCGCAGCTTATTTATCATTTTTCCTCTTTTATTTTTTCTTTTAAATCTCCCCAACGTAATTCTTTCGTTTCGCCCTCCAGTGTTTGATACACCGCAGTTTGTCCCTTGTTATTTCATAGTTATTCCAGTTTATTTTACTTCCTCTTTCTCCCCTTCTCTCCAGAGGCAGGTTCTCATACAAAGGTATTCCCATACAGTTTCTCATTCCCATTCTTATTTTTATTCCATTCAGAACTTCAGTTTTCTTTCCTTTCTTTTTTGCCTCGTGTTCATTCACCTCCCTCGTTTGCAATTTATCACCCTTCCCTTTTTTTAATCGCTGTCTCTTCCCTTCCTCACTCTTCTCCACCTCTCCCTCTCCCTTCTCCTCATTACCCTTCCCCATCCCTTCCTCCCCCCACCCCTCTCTCTCTCTCTCTCTCTCTCTCTCTCTCTCTCTCTCTTCTCTCTCTCGGTACTATAATTCCCTTGCGTAGTCATTCCAGCCCACGGATCCTCTATAGACGCCATATCCCGCGAATCTTGTATTTGGAAGTCCTCATTAAAACTAATGGCCCTTACCTTTTTTATGTTAATTGTGTAGCATATCTCTCTCTCTCTCTCTCTCTCTCTCTCTCTCTCTCTCTCTCTCTCTCTCTGTGTGTGTGCCTCTATTTCCCTCGGGAACTCGGAAGCTGATGAGTCGCGTTATGTTTTATATTGCTAAAGGGAAATGCTTTTAATTTTTATGACGAAGAGCAATAAATGAAGAAGTGGTTCTCTCATTTTTATATTTCTTTGTTTTTATTTCTCTGGTTCTATGATACAAGGAACCAAGAACAAAAGGAAAGCATTAATAGCAAGGTGTTATTTTCTTTCTTTTAATCACATTTTTTTTTACTGGAGCTAAAGATAATTCATAAAATCTTTTCGGTTATATAATTTTTACTGATATGGACATTTATGCTCTCTCTCTCTCTCTCTCTCTCTCTCTCTCTCTCTCTCTCTCTCTCTCTCTCTCTCTCTCTGTACTGACTGTAAAACCATTTAAGTTCTCGACATTTGAATTTTATTCTATTGGTAAAAGAAGACAACTGAGTCCATGGCAGCTTTTTTTTTCACTTTTTTCAGAACCCAGCCCCTTTTAGGGGGAACCATTTTTTCTCGATGAAGATCTGGATTTTTATGTGGGAGAGAGAGAGAGAGAGAGAGAGAGAGAGAGAGAGAGAGAGAGAGAGAGAGAGAGAGAGAGAATTTATTTTTTATGTTAACTACTTATATTTTCTCTTTAGTTCCCCCATTTATGATGATGTACTGATATTTATGTTTCTTTTCAGGTAAGAGAAATTTCGTCAGCGGAATTTGCGACGTCAATAATCCTGCAGGGAGAGTAAGTGGTCTTTTTTTTTCCTTTTCTTTATCAGTTTAATGAATAAATAATTGAGAATTAGTATATTACAAACTATAAACCCTATTTGGTTGGATTGGGACTTGAGATATGTTCGGAAGTCAACTGTTTTAATCGTTAATTTGTGTCCACATTTAAAGGACGAATCCATTACGTAGTATCTCTTGAGGAATCCAATAGTCTTTTCATGAGGAAAAACCAGTATTTCATAGAGAACCCATTAATACCCTTTTTTAAATAGTCTTTTTATGAGGAAAAACCAGTATTTCATAGAGAACGCATTAATACCCTTTTTTTTAGTCTTTTCATCAGGAAAAACCAGTATTTGGTAGAGAACCCATTAATACCTTTTTTTAAATAGTCTTTTCATGAGTTAAAACCATTTTTTCATAGAGAACCCATTAATACCCTTTTCTAATAGCCTTTTCATCAGGAAAAACCCGTATTTTTCATAGAAAAAAACCAACCCTTTGTTTATAGTCTTTTTCATGAGGAAAAACCAAGTTTTTTTCTATAGAACCCATTAATCCCTTTTTTTTTTTTTTAAATAGTCTTTTCATGAGCCACTGAAAAAAAAAACCCATATTAACCCTTTTTTTTTTAACTACCTGTTTTTTTTTTAAAAACAGTTTGAGAAAAGTCATTTCTTGAAGAAACCCTTAGCCAAATCTTGACGAAATCAGTTGGTTTTCATGAAGAAAATCATTGTTATTTAGTGAAATTTTGCAAATGATGAGAAGAACAATCGCATTCTTCTTCTAATGAAACCTTCGTCTTTTTCTGAAGGAATATAATCCGTCCTTCAAAATCCTGTAGTCTTTTATGAAACCGTATTCTTTTCCAGAAGAAAAATTTAGTTTTTATTTTTTTAATCAGCCTTTTGGTGAAAAATATGCCGATAAGGTTTCTTGAATAACACAAGAATTTTCTCAAATAAAGCCGTAGTTTGCAGTTGTAAGAAAAACGTAATAGTTACTTTAATAGTCTTTCTTAAACAATTGTGTCATCTTGAATAAAACCTCAGTTCTCTTTTGAAGGTCGCAGTCCCTTCTTGAGGGAAACCGTAGTCTTTAGTTGGAGAAACCTATAGTCATTTCTTGAAGGGAAACGTCGTCTATCCTTGAGAAAGACCATAGTCTTTTACCGATGAATCTAGAATTATTTCTTAAACAACTCCTTAGTCGTTCTTTGAATAAAACTATAATATTTTTTGTGAGGATATTCATTCTTTTGCCAGAGAAACCCAGCCTTTTCTTCGGGGGAAAAAATAGTGAAGGGGAGGGTTAGTCATAACAGTTTATTGCAGCCAGGCTCTGTGAAGCTTCAACGGTTTTCATAGAAGCTAATCGAGCAGTAGATATTGACAATATTTTTACCTCTCTCCCGTCTTAATGTGTATTTCCACTTTCTCTCTCTCTCTCTCTCTCTCTCTCTCTCTCTCTCTCTCTCTCTCTCTCTCTCTCTCTCTTCTCTAGTCGTAAGTTTCCCTGCCTCATTTCTTCTCTCTCTCTCTCTCTCCTCTCTCAGTCCCTAAGTTTTGCCTGGCCTCTCTCTCTCTCTGTCCTCTTCCTCTCCTCTTCTCTCTTCTTACCTCCTCCCTTCTCTCTCGCTCTCTCTCTCTTCTCTCTCTTCCTTCTCTTCTTCAGTCCAAGTTTTGCCCCTGCCTATTTTCCTCTCTCTCTCTCTATCTCTCTTCTCTCTCTCTCTTCTTCCACTAAGTTTCTGCTCTCTTCTCTTTCTCTCTCTCTTCTCCTCTTCTCTCTCTCTCTCTCTCTCTCTCTCTTTCCCCAGTCCTAAGTTTCCCTGCCTCTCATCTCTCTCTCTCTCTCTCTTTTTCTCTGCTTCTCAGTCCTAAGTGGCCTGGCTCATTTCCTCTCTCTCTCTCTCTCTCTCTCTCCTCTCTCTCTCTCTCTCTCTTTCCGAGAAAATCAATAACTCACGAATAAATCAGGTAAGAAATTCGAACGTGTGGAAGGCGTGAAGTGAAGTGAAGAACATAAAAAAAAGAAAGAAAAGCGAATGGCGTGCCTTGTAAGGGTTAGCAGGGCAGATAGAGAGACTTCTATTGTGTACTGAGAGGTCTTTCGCAGGGAAATTGTTGTTTATTGCTCCCTGTCATGGAAATATCCCATTACAAATACTATTGTTGAGGTGGATGGCGAAAGGTCATATTTTTTCTCTTGTTTGTCTTTTTCCGTTCTGGAGAGAGAGAGAGAGAGAGAGAGAGAGAATAGAATAAAATTAGACAGACAGGAGCAAGAAAGATAAGAGACATACTGACAGATAGAAAGAGAGAGGGAGACTTGCATTAGAGACCGCCAGATAAACAAAAGGAAGAGAATATAGATACAAAGACAGACAGACAGGGTAGAATAGATTAAAATTTGACAGACAGGAGCGAGAAAGATAGACACATACTGATAGAAAGAAAGAGAGAGGGAGACTTGCATTGGAGAGTGGCAAACAAGCAGAATGAATAGAATATAAATGCGCAGAGAGAGAGAGAGAGAGAGAGAGAGAGAGAGGCTGTTAGAAGAGAAGCTAAGAGACTGACTGGAGAAGACAAATACAAGAGTGACGCATACAGAGAGAGAGAGAGAGAGAGAGAGAGAGAGAGAGAGAGAGAGAGAACTGAGATTCTCAGGCACACAAACAGACGTAGATTGAGAGAGGGAATGAGATGGGTCCGAACATTTCCTAGTTCTTTGTACCCAAATTCCTTTTACTAGGCGCGGAAGGTTCCTGGCTAAATGGCTACTTATCAGTTGAGTTATGGCCCTGCCTTAGCCCTGATCGCCTCAGTCGGAGAGCACATTCATTTGTTTTTCCTCGCCAGAATCTTTTTCATTTCGGGAATTTTTTTTTTTCTGTTCTTTTCTGGTGCCATTCGTCGCTTATGTTCCCATCAACATTATATACATATGTATATGCATATATATGTACGTATGTATGTGTGCATATATATATATATATCACATACATACGTACATACATACATACTTACATACATACATACACTTTGCACGTGTTTGTATAAATGATAAACTAGCTTTTTATATAAGACAGAATACATTCTTATCATAAATATGCATCGAATGCTACCGTAACTCATCAACTATCAAGTCATGATATTTTCCAGATTGCGGTTTACATTATTTTATTTATTTTTTTTTTTTTTTTTTGAAGACGGCGGTACTGGGACGGTTGATTATATTATTTTCATCAGAACTACTGTTTAAAAAAATTAGATTCTGGGGTGGAAGAAAGAAAGTAAAAACGAACCTCTAAGAAAGCCAAATTTCTGCCTTTTAAAGAGGAGAAGGCTATAGAAAGTATGGGTAGCTGGCACCATGCCAGATCCTTCTCAGAATTCCTTTTCCTCAAATGTCATTCCTCAGTAGTGTCCTCTAATCCTCCAAGAGAAATACCCATTCATAAATTAGCTGCCAAATGATTTTTTTATTATTATACTCTCTCTCTCTCTCTCTCTCTCTCTCTCTCTCTCTCCCGAGAAGGCACCCTTATTTTGACTTCATGTTTCTATACCGTAGATGATATAAAATCAATATTATTCAAGTGTCTTTGAGTTATTTAAGGAATACTACAAGTTGGCTGAATGGGTTACCTTGAAGGTTGTGCGGTAAAATATACAGTTTATAAATAACTTTCCTCGTTGTAATTCGAGATAATGTGACTTTATTCTGAGTATCACATCTAGTACCCGTACCTGGAAAAGCAGTTTTTTGTTTTTTTTCTCATCCATCAAATGGCTTGACTTAGAGTCCATCATCTTCTCTTTACTTCTCTGAGTGGACCCAAATGAGGGGAGACCTCCTGAGTGGAAATGGTCTCCTGAGGTCTTCTTGCTTCAAGAATGAAGACACGCCCTACTGTAACGAGGTAATAATTCAAGTAGCCTGGGCAAACCCTATCCCCTTCCTCCCACCCCAACCCGAACCCCCCCTTCCTTTTGGTAGGGGGTTAAATGGTGGACCGGGAATGGTATGAGCATCTTAAACGTATTTGGGAGTTTTTTCTTTCATGTTGTTACGTTGTTTGGTTTTGATAAATGCCATGAGGCCGTACAGTCCCTATCTCCTTCCTTTCCAGTACGATCTCTCTCTCTCTCTCTCTCTCTCTCTCTCTCTCTCTCTCTATTAAAATTCATGACTTGTATAGAGAGTGAAGCGACTGAATGATTGATTTTCGTATTCTGGTGTTCCAGCTCTTGTGATCATTGACACGGGAAATGGGTAGCTATCCATTATTTGAATTTTGTCTCAGAAGAAACGTACTTTTAATAACTAACTTGCTTTTCATTATGTAGATTGTAACTTGAGGAGAGAGAGAGAGAGAGAGAGAGAGAGAGAGAGAGAGAGGGACGGGGAAATGGAGGAATTGGATAAAAGCCAGTGAAGTGGATGAGCTCTCTAAGTCCCTCCCTCTCTTTAACTTAAACCCGTGTGAGTCTGAGAGTCCGCGCGACGTTCGGAGATCCATAAATGCTCATGAAGTCCTTTTATGAGGCAATAGAAGGTGCGCGCCGTTGCGTGGCCATGTTGAGCTAGTAAAGCCGTGGAAGCGCCGTTCAACGGTAGGAAGTTGGACGTCGAATTCGTCTTTCTCTCCATAGGTCTAGTAAGCTAAAATATAGGTCTATCGTCTCTTCCTAACACATTGTCATTATATAAATCATCATGACGCGATTTGGAAGTTTTGATGTCTTTACTCCAAAGTATCTCCATTTTTAATTTTCTACAAAAGAAAACTATTGAGATGGCTAATTGTCTGTCCGTCCGCGGTTTTTATGCCCACCCTCAAGATCTTTTAAACGACGAAAGCTAGAGGGCTGCAAATTTTTATGTTGATCATTCACCCTCCAATCATCAAACACCAAATTGCAGTCCTCTAGCGTCAGTAGTTTTTATTTTATTCAAGGTTAAATTTAGCCATCATCATGCGCTTGGCAACTGTGTAGCACAGGCCACCCCCGGGCCGTTATTGAAAGTTTCATGTGCCATGGCTCATAAAGCATTATACGCTGTACTGAAAATTCGCTTACGACGAAAAAACTTCGGCGCATTTTTTTCTTGTTTATATTTACTTTCATTCTTTGTTAATTAACCTTCATTTGTGTCTGTTTTCTAGGAATAAATAAACTTTCTTTGAGGATTTATCAGAGGGCGACCTCCCATTCAACTTCTTCTTTATTTGAAAGAGACTCACCATTTGAATGACGTTAGTAGCTTCAGTACTCGTCTGCAGGGATTCAAATGGAAATGAACGCCTGCATACATTAGTCCCGCCTGGGATGTATTTGTTTTTGTTTTCCATTGCGTCTTCAGCTCTAAAAATGCTGTAGTGGGAGTATTTTATCATTTCACCCAAAGATTTATTTATTTACATAAATGTTTGATTGCCTGTTTATGACAA
>NC_087201.1:109943220-109975720 GCF_015104395.2 Macrobrachium nipponense
TGTACACGTATCAATCATTAATCTCTCTCTCTCTCTCTCTCTCTCTCTCTCTCTCTCTCTCTCTCTCTCGTCTTTTACCTGGGAGATTTATCTTTTGGGTTTGTTATGCTGTTTCCTTTTTGAAGGCTTTCGTTGTACTTCTTTTTCGTTACTTCTTTTTAAGATATAAAAGGAACTCGTGTCCAGTTTTTTTAATGTTAGAAATATTAGGTTAGTCGAACTTCATGCTCTGCGGGAATGTGTTTTTTTGAGGCCTTGGCGTCTTTCTCGGTACCGCGGAAAACAAAGAGAGGGAGAGAGAGAGAGAGAGAGAGAGAGAGAGAGAGAGAGAGAGAGAGAGAGAGAGAAGAGAGCACTTCACCATGAACCCTTATCACTCGATTTGTTTATGATCATTATTATTATTATTTTTAATCATTATTATTATTATTCAGAATGCCCACAAACCAAATAGAACCTCAGACACCAATTGGTTCCACAGAAAACGAGTGAGAGGAAAGTGGTAAAGTCGGTGACATTATTAAGTCATGAATAGACTAAACCAACTAATTTGTAGCTATCAGCGCAAAAAGATGATTCCATACATTTTTAAACTTGTTTTGTTTGAGATATTTTGTGGAAAAGTTATTTAACTGCTTAAATTGATATTACTGCTACTATTTTCGGATTGGAAAAGTTGAATAAGACTCACCTTCAGGAATACTTAGCTTATGTTTATT
This sequence comes from Macrobrachium nipponense, assembly GCF_015104395.2. Classification (NCBI taxonomy): domain Eukaryota; kingdom Metazoa; phylum Arthropoda; class Malacostraca; order Decapoda; family Palaemonidae; genus Macrobrachium; species Macrobrachium nipponense. The sequence continues at coordinate 109,943,940 of NC_087201.1, forward strand.
ATTATTCGTGTCGTCCATTTTGTGTGGCAAAGAGTTTTTTCAAGTTTTTAGAGAGAGAGAGAGAGAGAGAGAGAGAGAGAGAGAGAGAGAGAGAGAGAGAGAGAGAGAGAGAGAGAATTATTAGGCAAGTTGCAACCGAAATGTGGCTGTACATCTTCGGCTCTACGGTGGCAGTTGTGAAGATTTAAAAGTATTATTACTTTTTATTTTCAGAGTCATCCTATTGGCTGGGTGGTTTTCTAGTGTGGGGTTCAGAACTGCATCCTGCCTCCTTAGGGGTCCATCACTTTTCTTACTTTGTGTGCTGTTTCTAGGAGCACACTCTTCTGCATGAGTCATGGAGCTACTTCAGTATCTAATTATTATTATTATTATTTTATTAAAAATAATGGCAGAACTCACAGAATTTATTTTATATAAAATTCTTTCAATTCTCCTTATTATTTGTCTTTCGGGCAGGCTGGTATTATAAAGCAGCTGTCCAATATTCATCGTGCTGTAGGTCGTTAACGGAATTTCAGGCTGGTATTATCAAAGGCAACTGGTTATCAGGTACAGGCTGGGATCGTCAACAGGTATACAGGTGTGTCTCGTAGGTCAGGAACAGGTCGTAGTCGTCAGGGATCTATCCAGTATTCCTTGTTTTTCTTCTTTTCTGAATATAAGGAGAATTGAAAGAATTTTATATAAAATCAATTCTGTGAATTCTGCCATTATTTTTAATAAAACATGTTTGAAAGAAGGTGTGTTTCCAGCATACACAGATATTATTATTATTATTATTATTATCGACAGATAGTTCTTTTCTTTTTTTGCTCGTATGTGTGATATATAATAATTTTACCCGTGTTTGTCAATATCTGTCTAAACACATCATGATTATGGCAAAATATATCCCGTTTAAGGACCTATCAGACATTTAATTCATGAAATTGAAATATAATACTCTTCCAAACAACCCTTCCCATGGGCAGTAAACTTCAGAACTTTGTCTTTCTCTACTTTTAATTACTCGGAAATTATTCTAAAATCCTCACTGACCTCTCAACTTTTGTGATTTTTTTTCTAAGTTTGGAGAAAAGGTAGGAAGTTAGTTCTCTCTCTTTGTGTACTCAATTGCTTGTCAGTTCTCTTGTCCGAAAGCTTTGTTTTTTCCGTTGTCATTTTTGTGTGTGAGAGTGTGTTATTTTATTTTGGGGGATTTGATTTACGTATCTGTTATTATTTAGGGGGAGGGTAAATGGTCTTCATGAGTAATGTAAATGGTAGGAATTCTTTTTTCCTTCGTTTTCTAATATTTACTCAGCTCCTCTTGGCTCATTGTAACTGTAAGAGAAATGAATATTTTCATTATTAGTCTCTCTCTCTCTCTCTCTCTCTCTCTCTCTCTCTCTCTCTCTCTCTCTCTCTCTCTCTCTCTCTCTCTCTCTCTCTCTCTCTTTCAGGAGACTTTAACTTTCCTATCGTAGACTGGAAAGAACGAAGAGGAGATTGTGGTTGTATTTATACATATAAAAAAGAGTAATAGTAGTGCAGAAGATAAGAGGCAATTCGAAAATCTATTAGATATGCTACTAGAATACAACATTCAACAAATAAATCACCTGCCAACAAGAAAGGAAAATACTTTAGACCTAGTATTTGTGAACTAGGTAAATTATGTTAAAGAAATAATAGTTTATAATGCGAGTATTTCAGACCATAATGTCATAAAATTAACAGTCCATTCCCAAGCAAGTGAAAACAGAGATAAGCAAGAAATGAAAAAGTGGGAAGGATATGGAAAATACAACTTCTACAGTAAAAAGATAAAATTGTCATAAATAAATGAATAATTAAACAATAGTTGGGATAACATTTTCGTAATTGATTTATATAAAGGTTAATAAACGGGGATATTATTAAAATAATTAGAAAAATAGTGGATAAATATATACCAAAAGAAAAGTAAACATCAGTCATGCATACCAAGAGACAGAAGGATCTTGTTCCAGAAAATCAGAAAGTGGAAAAAAGGTCTTGCAAAAGAAAAAAATGCATGGAAAGTGATCGAACTAAAAAGTAAGATAGAAAATGCAGAAACAAAAAGATTGAATACAATTCTCAAAGAAAATGAAAAAACGGGAAAAACGTTGGAACTTGAAAAGAAAAAAACCTAAGTAAAATAGTTAAGCAAAACCATAAAATATTGTACTCGTGGATGCGAAAAACCCAAAAGATGAATAAAAGAAGAATAGAAATAGGCCCTTTAAGAATTGAAGGGAGATTAACTAATGAAAAAAAAGGAAATATGCAACATATTGGCAGAACGATATAAGAGAGAATTCACCCCATAGAATTGATAATGAAGATAATGATATAGAAGTTAAGGGATTGAAAATAGTAAATATTTAGCAGACATAGATATAATGAAGCTGATATTGTGCAAGCTATTAATGAATTAAAAATGGAGCTGCAGCAGGGTCTGATTGGTGTCCCTGCTATTTTGTTAAAGAAAGTAGTTCATTCTATCTCAAAGCCACTTGCAATATTATTAAGACAAAGTGTAGATACAGCAAGATTTATGATGAGCAGAAATTAGCATATATTACCCCTACTTTCAAAAGTGGATCAAGACTAGAGGCAAGTAATTATAGGCCTGTGAGTCTAACATCACATATTATGAAAATGTATGAAAGGGTAATGAAGAAAAATATTATGAAACATTTAAAAAAACTAATTTGTTTAATATGGAAAACATGGTTTTCGTACCCGGAAAAAGTACACAAACCCAACTGTTAGTCCACCGTGAGAACATATACAAAAATATGAAAAGCGGAATGAAACAGATGTGGTTTATCTACACTTTGCAAAAGTTTTTGATAAGGTAGATCATAATATATTAGCGAAGAAAATTAGAAAACACAAAATCGTGGATAAAGTAGGAAGATGGTTAAAAGAATTTTTATACAACAGAAAACAGATAGTTATTGCAAACGATGAGAAATCAGATGAAGCTAAGGTAATATCTGGTGTGCCACAAGGTACGGTGTTAGCTGCATTACTGTTTGTTATTATGATTGCAGACATAGACAGTAATGTTAAGGACTCGGTAGTGAGTAGTTTCGCCGATGACACAAGAATAAGTAGAGAAATTACTTGTGATGAAGATAGGAATGTGCTACAAAGAGACCTTAACAAAGTATATGATTGGGCAGAGGTAAAACGTATGGAATGGTTATATTTAACTCTGATAAATTTGAATCAATAAATTATGGAGACAGAGAAAGAACGCTATATGCATATAGGGGACCTAATAATTAGACAATCACAAATAAGGAAGCAGTTAAAGACCTTGTTGTGATGATGAATAGGAACATGTTATGCAATGATCAAATAGGAATTCTATTGGCAAAATGTAAAGCAAAAATGTGAATGATGTTATGGTACTTAAAAACAAGAAAAGCTGAACACATGATTATGCTTTATAAAACATATGTTCGTGGTCCACTTGAATATTGCAATATGATATGGTACCCACACTCAAAAAACAAAAGATATTGCACAAATAGAGATGTACAAAGGTCCTTTACAGCTAGAATAGAAGAAGTTAAGGATCTGGACTACTGGGAAAGACTACAATCCTTAGAATTATATAGTCTAGAAAGGAGAAGAGAACGCTACATGAAAATTCAGGCATGGAAACAGATAGAAGGAATAGCCGAAAACATCATGGAGTTAAAAATATCAGAAAGAGCAAGCAGAGGTAGATTACTAGTGCCCAAAACTATACCAGGAAAAATAAGGAAAGCACACAGGACATTAATCCACTACGCACCAGCATCAATAATGCAGCGTCTATTCAGTGTGTTGCCAGCTCATCTGAGGAATATATCAGGAGTGGAGTGAGCGTAGATGTGTTTAAGAATAAGCTCGACAAATATCTAAGCTGCATCCCAGACCATCCAAGATTGGAAGATGCAAAATATACCGGAAGATGTACTAGCAACTCTCTGGTAGACATTAGAGGTGCCTCACACTGAGGGACCTGGGGCAACCCGAACAAGATGTAAGGTCTGTTAGGTCTCTCCCCACATCCAGAAAACGTTGGTTGCTATACAGATGTATTTGATATTGGTTCTTGTGGCCTGTTCTTTGCGTGCATAATAGGATGTAACGATAATAGATAAAATATGCATAAAAAAACAAAAAATGTTCTCGGTTTCCAGACCGATTGTCCTTTTCTGTGAATTCTGTGAGTCCCACATTGTTTGTTTTTGTACCCTTAACCCATGGAATTTCACTAGAATTTGGTTTGGTGCTTTGGGCCCTTAAACCATGATACGCTCTTATTTAACAGGGGATTTTTGCACATTTTAGCATCACATAAAGGTTATTGGCTTATTTTAGAGAATATGATTGTTGTATATGATATCAACAAACAAAAGCACCAAGACTTTATTCCTATTGTATTTAATGTCAATAAACAAAAACACCAAGACTTTATTCCCAAAGCTAAATCACATTCTAATTCTAGTAATTAAATTAGAACTCGTAATGGTTTAAGGGCCCGAAGTACCAAGCCAAATTTAATTTGTTATCGTGGCATTCTATTATCAATGCAGAGAACACCCCAGAAGATTCAATATTAAATTCTTCTTTATAGCAACCCAGTTGAACCCACGTTACGTACTGGATGTGGTGAGAGAGAGAGAGAGAGAGAGAGAGAGAGAGAGAGAGAGAGAGAGAGAGAGAGAGAGAGATAAGTAATTCAGTACAATACTTCAGACTAAAAGTCATTTCTTATGTGCCAAGAGGAGCAGAAGTGGTATTGAAAAACAAAGGTAAAAAGAATGTCCCTCGTGTATATTTCTCTTGAAGACCATTTACTTACCCTGCCCGTAAACAATAACATTTACGTAAATTTAATCCCAAAAAATTAGAATAACACAAAAACGAAGAAAAGAATCGTTATCAAGACATCATACCCAGAGACAACAGACCCACCAGGAGCTTCTCAGTGGAGTTCTTCTTCTCTTCATGATTAAGCGAAGCGTCGTGGTGACGTCACGTCTCTTCGTGTCGCATGAATGAACCATGTTGACCTTCTGCCTATTCTTGAAGGTCCTCATACAGGAGTCCTTAATTAACCTCGGATAATCCTAATCTGAACCCTCAGTGGTAAATCCCTTCTCTCATTACGTATTTATTTGGGACCCAGAAGCCTGGCTTCCCGTGACCTGCGATCAGCCAATATTTATGGCGTACCCTGCCCTCCCTCGGGACCCCTTCGCATTTTGTAAACTCAGGGCGGGAGCAGACGATTAAAGTCTTGCGTACTTTTCCATAAGATGACCTACTTTATTGTCCTGTCTTTGCGTTGTTGTGGAATTCCTGTGGCCATTCACGTTTGCTAGTTTTCAACTCAAACACACACACACACACGCACACACACACACACACACACACACCACACACACACACACACACACATATATATATATATATATATATATATATATATATATATATATATATACATATGTTAAAAATCTGAATGTAAACGCGGTGTTATTATTGAGCGTATTGCTGTTGTTTCCTTTTAAACAATCCTCGTGAATCGTGACCGACCTTTCAAAGTAATGTGCCTTTCCAAGTATAGCCGAGCTATGATCGGTAGTGGGAAATAAATGCATCATCGTGTGTCCTCTCCTTTGTTTTCCATTTATTTCTGGAATTGGTGGTAAGAGGAGCAGAAATAGCACTCGGTAGTATAGAAGATCAAAGCGATGGCCCAAAGGCCTTCCACAAATAGAGAGAGAGAGAGAGAGAGAGAGAGAGAGAGAGAGAGAGAGAGAGAGAGAGAGAGAAGGGGGGGAGGTGGTGAAGGGAGATTGTAGCTCACAGCTACTGGGTAAATCAGGCTTGTAATTACAGCCTCCTTTTTCTTCTCTTTAGCTGTGATGTAAAAACTTGGAACAAAAGAGCTGAAAAATAAAAAATGAGCCTCCCGAGAAAAAGGACATAGTATGATTCCCGACACGACCATCCCTGGGGTATAGGAGACAATATCGCAACTGTAAAGTACAAGTACGAAAGTACATATGATGTGTTAAATGCCGCGTGCAAAAAGGAAATGAAATCCTGGATTGCAACTAAACAGGAATCCAAAGAAGAAGAGTCGAAAGCTTGGAAAATGAAAATTGGTACATCGGAAAGACTTCCTAAGGATTATGGGAGTGTCCACAGGGATCTACACACACACCTTGCGGCATTTAAATGAACGTTTATTGCTGCATTGAAGCGTAATATTCTTTAAGTATTTTCGCGCATCTATATCAATATGCCATGTAAAGCCACGTTGTGTGTGTGCGTGTATATATTTATATATCTATATATATAATATTAATATATATATATATATATATATATAATATATATATATATTATATATATATATATATATATATTGTACCTATTTCTCATGTTATTTATATATATATATATATATAATAATCTTTATATATATATATATATAATAGAAATACTATAATCAATTATTATAATTATAGTTTAACTTCTGTTCTATTATAAGATTCTATATATTATCTCTCTATTTTAGCTAATCTATCTCTCTATATGTACTATCTCTAATAGGCGATGAGACTAGTAACATAGATATATAGATATATAATCTATCTATTCTATAATATATATGATATATATATATATATATATGGATGAGAATAGTATATAGATATATATAATATATATATATATATATATATATATTATATATATATATATATTTATATTAGTATAGATATATATTATATATATATCTATATATATATATATATATATTAGTATATATATATATATATTTATATATACACACTCACACACACTTGGCTCTTTATTGGCATATTTGATCTAGGTGAGTGAAAATACTGAAAGAACATTACGCTTTAATGCAGAAAAATTTCTTATAATTATTAATCGATCCTTTTCCCTTCAACTCTGTTACCATTACTGTCTTCTTTGCACAGTCCTATCGTCTTCCTGTGTCCATAACCAATTGAAACTTGAACATTTGTTTTAAACACATCTTATGATTACGAACCTTATTCTTGATTAGAGGTCATGAGCTTGAGAGAACAAAGATGAAAATGCTGAAATGGGTTATGGGAATATCGCTGCTGGAGAGATTGGAAAATGATGAAATAAGAAGGGCAGATGGGCAAGTGCTGAGGATGGATGACGAGGAGGGAGTGAAGAGGGCTTGGGAGGAACCTGTTAGAGGAAGAAGATCGAGAGGGAGACAGAATTTTGATGGCGAGATAAAGTGAAGCAAGATATGGAGAGAAGAGGTTTGGTGGAGGATGATGCCTTTGATAGAAGGCAGTGGAGAAGGCGCATCAGGCAACCGACCCCTTAATGGAGGAATAACGGTGTGAAAAGAGAAGCTAGTTCTTACATAGTTTCAGTATATCTGACGCAAGGTGATGTACACTTACACTCGAGTTCATCTGAATGAAACTTTGACTCATAAGAAATAGAAGGATCCCACGACTTCAACGGTCTTAGTTATCTTGAAGAAGTACATTAAATATATAATCTGGAAAATTTTATGAGCTTGAAAGAGATTGTGTGAACACAACCATAAGGAATGCAAATAGAAGAGTTTGTAAAGTCCTAAGAATTCTTAACTTTGGAAATACTGCAAACAGTAAAGATTGCCAAAAAATGGAGCGTATTTCTCTTAGCTGGAATATGGAATTCACAACACGTATTTTTCAATCAATTTTATCGGGGGGACGTAAAACCGTAAGCAGAAGATGCACCTGCAACCAGGACTTGAGAACCTCACCTAATGGAGACTTTGATGTATGACTCAAACGGAAAAATATAATTCATTTAGGCCACGCTTGTTTCTCCACTTCCCAGCCTGCCATTTTTAATCCCTTCATCCCCAAATACCCGTGCTGCATACAAGCAAAAGCTGCTGTTGACGTAAACGTTGCAATGACATACGGCCTCGGCAAAATAAAGCAAACAATCTGTATTGAGGCAGAGCAGCATATTGCAAGCACCACGCAAATGATTGCCTTTGCATCAAAGGCCGAAGAGAAGTAGGAAATAGAATTTTTGTGGCTCTCATTTTCATATTCCCTATTCTCTGCGGATTGGCACAACAGCTGAATAGTCCCCATAGAGAATGTAAGGATAAGGGGACTGTCGGCACATCATTATGGGTCAGTGTACGAACGTTGAATGTTACCTGAAATGCAGGTAGATTGTTTGAATGTCCTCCTTTGCGACTTCCATTTGATCTAATTTAATTCTAAGATGCATATTATGGCAACAGGTGTCGCTAGGAAGAGAGAGAGAGAGAGAGAGAGAGAGAGAGAGAGAGAGAGAATCCTTCAACTTTCTTAGCCTATCTGGATGAGAATTACATCGAGGATCTTCATTTATGATATACATTTTGGCGGAGTCACGTCTAGAGTTTCTCTCCTTCAGTATACTTGCTCACCACCACAAGAGTCATCTGACAACTAGGTAACTGATCCACAGTTTAGGTCAACATAGGCAAACTGGATTTTAAGGAACACGCCCATTCGTCCCTGTTTGTGAGGTTCGAACAAAGAATACCGGTCCCTTTGACTGTGAGCTGGGCGCGTTTACCAGTGCGCCACGAATGAGAAAGAAGGAATGTGGGGTAGATAGGTAGAAAGATAGATGGAAGATAGATAGATAGATAGTTGGAAATTCCTGGTATCACACAAAGCACATAATCTCTGCTTCATATCTTGCGTACCAAAGAAACAAGCAAAGGTTATGTTGTTTAGCCGAGAGCCTTATCTGGGCTGAGCTGTTTGGACCACGTGAGGAATTAGCATGAACGCAACATTATCGCCCCCAGAAGGCTAAATAGCAATTGTTTATGCATAGGGGAACCAGCGCACACTTTAGCAGCCCCCTTTTGAATCGTAATGAGGAACAGTATCAGTCAGTACAGGAAGCTTCTGTTGCTTTTGTTGTTGATGTCATTTATTTTGAACTTCGAAGTGAGGGATTAATACCTCTCGATCGGCTCAATTTCATGGAGGATTTTATTGTTCTTAATGTTTTTATTTGTTCTTTTTATGAAGCTCGCGTTTCTGATAGTGTAATGTTTACTTATCTGTACGATTTTCACTTTAGACATAATTATATTGATTTTATCATTGTTTTTGTTGGTATTGCTTTCTTGTTTGCGATTGTTATGTCCCTTGAGCGGGTCATTTTTAATCTAAAAATTATGTATTCCCTTTTGTAGATTGCTCTTATCTTGGTAATGGATTGTTTCATATATTTATCTATTGAAAAGGTGATTTTATATATCACAGGCAAGATGAACCTTTTCTCTGTTGTTATTTATACTCATCTTGCTCTGCATCACTCTCTAGAAAATGTTCTATGCATCCTTTCGATCTCTTTAAGGAAGTAGCCACTGACTTGCCAGCAAATACTGAAATATTGTCTCTGGGGACTCATTAAAACTTCATTTTGAACTTGTGAATAATAAGGTGGCTGTTTAGATGCCAAGCTCTCTGTGCATTTCAATGGCCTGGTTTTGTCTTTTGATTACGTCCTAACTTCTGTCCTTTGAGTTTTGCTTCTTTAATAACTTGATTAAAGTTCGGACTTGCGTTACTCATTTTCGTCTTACGTTTTCTATGCATCGTTGTTTATCGTTTTTATCATTCACTAGACGTCGTTATTTCCCCAGATACTTCCCCTTGCAAAAAGCCTTATCAAAAGGGGTGTTTTGTTTTTATGTCAGTCTGGAGGAAAACAACTGTGCGAGATAAACTTGAGAGAGAGAGAGAGAGAGAGATTGGGGGGTGGGGGGCGCTATTCTTCCATTATCTCCCTTTTCAAGCTTGAGTAGCCTTAGTTGGGAGATGAGGAGGCTACAAACGAAGACGGAAGGAAGGAAGGAAGGAAGGAAAAAGGAAGGGAGATCATGGCTTCCTGCTTTATCTTGTGAGCTTCAAACCCCTTCCCCTGCCCCTCCCCAAACCACGGCTTGTTCCACTATCCTATCCACTTTCTCCCTCCCCCAGCTAACATCTCCCACGCTCTTTCTGCTCGAAAGGAAGATACAAATACTTCAGCCTGAGGTGATATCCTATGTTGTGGCTGATGGCGATTTCTTTTATTGAATGCGGTTGTGACTGCATGAGCCAGGTTTCTCTCTCTCTCTCCTCTCTCTCTCTCTCTCGCTCTACTCTCTCTCTCTCTCTCTCTCTCTCTCTCTCTCTCTCTCTGTAAGGTAAGGTCATGCACAGACATACTGGATATGTTAGAAATGTTTTTTTTTTCAGGTCGGGTATTGTTGAAGTTAAGTAGAGCAAAGTATTTAAGAGCCGCAGCCATGTTTAGGGATAATTCCTTTACTGATTTGGAATTTGTCTAACTGTATTTGACAAAAATATAGAATTTATTCATATAGACTTAGTTTATCAATATTTATACTCATCCTGTTGGAATAACTATTTTTCAATGAATAATTAAGATTCCGTGTTAAATATTGTCTGAATTCATAATCCCATGCAGATGTCAGTGACGTAAAAGTACACCATCTCTTTCCCAACAACCGAGGTTTCTCTTAGTTCTAGGGAAGCCCCGAGGAAGGGCCCCAATGTCCTACCTGGGTCTCTGAGTTCCCCATCTAAGAACAAGGAGAGACTCATTCTGTAGAGCAGTCACCTCCAGGTTCTCAGAAGGAACGTGAGAATACTGTCCCCTTTGCTTGACCGGGCGCCCAAGGGTCCCTCACGAATTCCCTTAAGGATTTCCAGTAATAAATTTGATTTACTCTGATATTAAAGAATGGCTCAGGACCCATCTCCTTTCTGTGATTCCTCAAAGAGCTTTTGATTCATGCAACAATCCAACCTGAGACCATTTTGGATCTCTTCGGTAATCCAAAATTGCCTCAGGTATTCACAGGTCTCTTTGACGCCAGGCTTCGATTTCAGCCTAAGTTCCTTTGAGGTTGTAGAGCAGGCATTGAAATAGTCCTATTGTTTATATATATATATATATATATATATATATATATATATATATATATATATATATATATATATATATATATATATATATATATATATACAGGTTGAAGAGGTAAAGCATGTCTTTCACAAGTATCGTTTATTATGCCAACGTTTCACATCACATGATGCATCCTCAAGGCTGGAAAATTACATCATGTGATGTGAAACGTTGCATAATAAACGATACTTGTGAAAGACATGCCTTTACCTCTTCAACCTGGATGTTGGTCGGGTCTGCTGCCCCTATGATTCTCTCTCTCATCTCTCCTCTCTCTCTCTCTTCTCTTTCTCGTCTCTCTCTCTCTCTCTCTCCCTCTCTCATCTCTACTCTCTCTCTCTCTCTATATATATATATATATATATATATATATATATATATATATATATATATATATATACACATATATATAATATGTATGTATGTATGTGTATGTATTTGTGTATATATATATATATATATATATATATATATATATATATATATATATATATATATATATATACTACACACATACATACATACTTACATATATATTATATATATATGTGTTTGTGTATTTAAACCTTTAAAGAAATCAAATTTCATTAGGGCACTCCTCTGGGATCTCCAGAAGGACCAGAGTGTCCTTGCTTCAACAGAGGGGTCCTTCTCTACTGCTTCTTAAAGGCTACTGTTCTACAGATGTGGATTGAACTGTTCTCCGGCTCAGCTAGGGAACGCAGGGACCCAGATATAACTGAGAGGCCTTTATTTCATGATGATTTTAAATTTTCATTATCTGGCAACACTTAAACATGTTTTCTTATGAGAGGATCTATCTTGATCACTTTTATAACCTTATTTTTTAAAACCCTACAACCTCTATAGTCGTCTTAACACCCTTCCGTAGCGTCTGCTGAAATACTTAAATGTTTGTATTAATCTGGTCTTTAGACAATCTTTTCGTGTATTCATTGTAACCGACTGGAATAACTTTGGTGTGGGGGTAAAAGTTATATTCATATGCTTAAATTTATACGCTTTTTTTTTCTTTTTTTTTTTCAAGGAAACGACCTATGTTAATTCTCGTATGCATTTAATTAATCCACCCATATTATATGATGTCATATTTAAGGGGCGAATCATCTATAGACTTTGTGGTTTTTGTCCATCTTTGGTTCGTCAGTTTTGGCCTTAATTGGTTTGGTTTAATCAAATTAACAGAGAGAGAGAGAGAGAGAGAGAGAGAGAGAGAGAGAGAGAGAGAGAACTTAAATCAATGTATACGCATTATTTATATATATACATGTATATGTATATATGTGTGTATATATATATTTATATATTTATTTATATTTATATTTATTTAGAGAGAGAGAGAGAGAGAGAGAGAGAGAGAGAGAGATTGAGTAATTCAGTGTATGTATGCATTATTTATATTTATATACATATACATATGTATATGTATATTGATGTATACGTATAGTATGTACTATGTAATATATATATATATAATGTGTGTGTGTGTGTGTGTGTGTGTGTGTGTAGAGAGAGAGAGGGGGGGGGGACCAGTTCGGTATGTTTACATCTTATGTGGGTCACGTAAGGGAAGCCCTTTTTCCTTTCAACATGATAATAAGATGTACATAATTAATCACCCAACAACAGGAAGGACAATTTATACCGGAGTTAATTCCGTTCCCTTAAGTTTAGAAGTAACTTTCATAGTTTTAGTTTTCTGTAAAAGAAAACTTGTGCCGGCTTTGTCCGTCCGTCCGCACTTTGTCCGCAATTTTTTTCCTTCCGCCCTCAGATCTTAAAAACTACTGAGGTTAGAGAGCTGCAACTTGGTATGTTGATCATCCACCCTCCAATCATCAAATATGCCAAATTGCAACCTTCTAGCCTGAGTCATTTTTATTCCGTTCAAGTTTAAAGTTAGCCATTGATCGTGGATCTGGCAACACTTTCGGGAGGTGTTGGGCGCACCCTCACTCTACCGCATGTGGGGAGCAACCGAAGCGCTACCGGTCGTAGGCTGATGGTTTTATATGGCATTATATGTTGTACAGAAAACTCGATTGCTCAGAAGAAACCTTCGGCGTTTATTTTTTTTATTTTTTATTTTTTAGAGCCGTCCCCTCGGTTGTCATGTTTGTGTTCGTTCAGTATCTGTAGCAATGAAATAAAAAAGAAGGGATCCTTAATTTGAGTTCATGTAAAAGAACTTGCAAATCTCTCTCTCTCTCTCTCTCTCTCTCTCTCTCTCTCTCTCTCGTTAATTAAGCTTTGCTCCTATAACGTATGACATTGTGCTTATCACTTATTATTTAGTTCTCCCTGCATTTCGTTGTAAACATGTTAAGTAAGTGAGTCTCTCTCTCTCTCTCTCTCTCTCTCTCTCTCTCTCTCTCTCTCTCTCTCTCACACACACACACACACACACACACACACACACATTTATTAAGATGGTTAGATAGGAGAGATTCAGAAGTGGATCTCTTTTGATCATAGTTAAAAAATAGAGGGAAATTCTCAGAAAAAAGAAAAATCGCTTCTCAGTTGTAGTCTATAGGAGATGCTCCTCACGGAAGGGATGTGCCGCCTGTAGGGGAAAGCCAACATGTATAGGTTCTGGTTTGTATTGATCTGCGAGAGAGAGAGAGAGAGAGAGAGAGAGAGAGAGAGAGAGCAGCGCGCCAGCATACTTTGTATATATGTGTTTATGCTTACATTTTGAGAAGGCATACGCAGTCAGTTGTGTGTATATATATTCCAAGTTTGTGCAGTAACGATATCCAGATTTGTAAAAGAGAGTGTGAGAGAGAGATAGAGAGAGAGCATTCTTTGTATATGTGTTTATGCTTATTTTTTTAGGAGGTATACGCACTTGTGCGTGTGTATATAGAGTATATTCCTAGTTTGTTCAGTAACGGTATCCAGATCTGGAGAAGAGAGAGAGAGAGAGAGAGAGAGAGAGAGAGCATACTTTGTATATACGTGTTTATGCTTATTTTTGAGGAGGTATACGAAGTTGTACGTAAGTGTATATATTCCAAGTTTGTGCAGTGACGCTATCAAGATCTGGAAAAAGACAGAGAGAGAGAGAGAGAGAGAGAGAGAGAGAGAGAGAGAGAGAGAGAGAGAGAGAGAGAGAGAGAGGAGCAACGTGCCATCATAATTTGTATAGTATGTCTGTTTATGCTCATTTTCTTTCATTTTGGTGTATACGCAATTTTATGTGTGTAGTTATATTCCAAGTTTGTGCAGTAACGCTATCAAGACCTAATGGTTTTTCTGTTGGTATTTTGCAATTAATGCTGAATTTTACCGAGTTCCTTCCAGAGTCATACGAGTACAGTATTACTTGTTGTATCGTCCCCATAAATTAAAATAGGTGGTGCATATGCCTATGAAGTAAATGTCATTGATTTTTACATTTTTGACATTTTAAGAAAAATATAGACTGGCAAAGCTCGAATCTGCCTCCTTTTGTTCAGTGCTCCTGTTCCTTAATTAAGCTGAACAGAAAGAGTGAGTTTCTTTCTGTCGAATGCCTCATATATGTTTCTTTTTTTTCTCTGAGATACTTCAATACCTCGGCTTGAGAGCGAGACAAGTTTCTTTCTGGTCGAGTGCCTCAGATATTATGTTTTATTTGAGGCACTTTAACGTATGAGCGAGACCAGATTCTTTCTGTTCGAGTGCCTCAGATATTATTTTTTCTCTGAGAAACTTAACAAGAGAGAGATCAGTTATTGTTTCTGTCCGAGTGCCTCAAATATTTTGTTTTCTCTGAGATACTTCAACTAAAGAGCGAGACCAGTTTCTTCCTGTTGATTGCTTCAGATATATTGTTGTTGTTGTTGGCATTTTTTTGTCCGTGTTCCTCATATATTATTTTTTCTTTGGGATACGTTAACTTAAGAGCGATACTAGTTTCTTGCTATTCTAGTCCCTCAGGTAAGTTTTATCTGAGATGTTCAAGAAGAAACCGTAGGTTTGCTAAAGGAATGTTCAGAAGTCGATCTCGAGAAAAACACTCGCTTGCGAAATTTTAATTAAAGGAGAGATGTTCTACGGAGTCTTTTGGGCGGTTTGATGAGAATTTTTAATCTGAAGGAATTTTGTTATTGAGAAGAATGGGGCGTCTTATGACGGATTCTTAATCTGACCTGAATTGCGTTAGAGTGTATCCTGGGCGAACTGCGTAGCAGCGTTGTCGCTTCCCGTAGTTTTATTACTGATGATGAGGACATTATCGAAGCCTTGATGGTTATCTCCGCTCAGGTGCTATTTTTCTTTATTGCTTAGATGAAAAACATCTCTTTCTACTGTGCTAAAGATATATTTCCTTCTGGAAAGTGAATATTCGTAGATGTATTCGCTTTTCTCGTACCTAATCTAAACCAAAATAGTATTCTTCACCAAAAAAAAAAAAAAAAAAAAAAAAAAAAAAAACACTTTTGGAAAATCCTGTGGCTTGTAGTTCATCCAAACCAAATTAGGAATCTTGACGAAGAAATTTAGTTTTGAAAAATGCTTTACTTTGCACTTCATGCAAACCAAATCAGGAATCCTTACAATATATATATATATATATATATATATATATATATATATATATATATATAACTGTGGCTTGTATTTAACCCGAACTAAATTAGCAATCTTTACAACAACAACAAATATTTTCCGAAAATCCTGTAGCTTGCACTTCATCCATACCAAATCAGGAATTTTGGCAAAAATTAAAAAAAGAAAAAGCTCTTTTTGGGAAAATGCTGTACCGCTATTATACTTGATAGCTTTAGAATTGACTATACTTTCAGTACGTTATGTCTCACAGTCAAAGGCAGTTCGGAAAGTTACTAGTTGTTTGCTTCACGAAACTTTCTTTTTCATTTGCTTTCTCAACTTTCTTTTTGGGGCATTTCTCCTCCGTGAGTAGGTTGTCTTCACAGTTTCGGTTTAGTTAAGATCCCCGGGAGCCAGTGTATTAACTTTTTTTTTTAATCTCAAGAGTCACTTTGAATGATAAGGGAGGAGAATTTTGGTGAATAATGGGAGAGGTATAATGCACGGAGGACATGAGAATATTCTTAATTAAAATAATGTGTTCTGGGAAGTCTCTTCGCCCTTCTTAACTGTCTAAGAATGTGCACCATTATGATAATGATCACAGGCTTTAGTTTATATACCTTAGCAACCTATGACTACATGGGCTGACATGTTAGTTTATCCTGTGTATATATATATATATATATATATATATATATAATATATATATATATATATATATATATTATATATATATATATATATATTTGTACGGGTGTGTGCATTATATATATATATATATATATATATATATAGTATATATATATATATCATATATATATACTATATATATATATATATATATATATATATATGTATATATATACACTTATACATATAAGCCCATGCAGTATTAGCCTTCTAAGGTATATGCTAAATCCTATGAGCATTATCAGATAGGGCACATTATATAACGCACGCACACATTATTATATAATATATATATATATATATATATAATAATATAGATATATATTTGTGTGTGTGCGCGTGTATATCCTAGTTAGGTTCGAACTGCAGGCAAGAAGTTATATGTTCAGATTCTGTCAATACCCATCGAACGTCTTTGGGCCTGGTCAGTTAATCGTTATAGAGATAATGGCGTATAGTTGATATATATATATATATATATATATATATATATATATATATATATATATATAAAATAAAAGGATTGCATAAAAACGCCAAAATATAGAAACTTATTACTATATTTCAGAGACCGAAGTCTCTCTGAAGATAGAGACAACAGTCTGAAATATAATACTTCCTTTCTATAGTTTGGCGTTTTTATGGGCTCTTTTTATTGGCTCTTTTTATTAGATGGAATTCTGTTGTAACAGAACATTTGTACTATTCATATATATATATATATATATAATATATATATATATATATATATATATATATATAATATATATATGTATATATATGTGTGTGTGTGTGTGTGTGTGTGTGTGTGTATGTGTAATATGTGTGTATGATATAATAACGGAACCTGCACATATAACTTTTTCCGCAGTTCGAATTCATGAACCCCTCGCTAGTGAGGATACAACTGCAATACAAGACGAAGACGCCTATTATACACACACACACACACACACACGCACACACACACGCACACTCATATATATATATATATATATATATATATATATATATATATATATAATATGTATATATATATGTATATATATACAAGTATATGAATATATATGTACATATATAACATACAGACATACATGCTCATTTACTTGTGTACTTACTAATGGAGTTGAACCTTTATGTGTTTGTATACAGCAGGACAAAGATAAGATTTGAAAATCCCAAGGGCCCGCCAGCGCAAAATAGTATAAAATTCATCACACTAACCAATTAACACGTAGCTCTAGGAACGCTATTTCGGTCCCCGAAGCCTCATCAACGTTGCACGAGGTGCAAAACGACTACATTTGCATCGAGGAAGACACCTTCGTTTCCTGTTACAAGAATTAGCTTTACGTTACGTTCGTGAGAAACGTTTCGGATATGGATGTTAATGTTCTTATGTGTCTGTGCGCATGCGCGCGGCTGTCAGAGGGGTTGGCTGGTGAAGTTGTCAATCTTCTGAAAAACAATTTTTTTTCTCTCCTTCTGTTTTATCGTTTTTATTTTCCCATAAAATTTTATCTTGAAATTATATATATATATATATATATATATATATATATATATATATATATATATATATATATATATATATATATATATATATATAAAAGGTAAAAAGGAAGGAAGAGAAGGAAATGCATGGAAAGACAGTACATGTGTAGCCTACCTTTTACCCAAGAAAGAGATAAAGCTTTTGGAGTGAAGTTAGATTCATCTTGCCGTTTTTTTAAACAAAAAGGACTATAGATTGACGATTGAAAAATGGTGAGAAAATAAACAAGGACAGAGCACCAGTTTGGTCCTTTGAAAAACAAAAGGTTGAAAAATATCGGAAAGTACTGCCAAAGTTGACAAGAATGTGAATCTCCAAAAATATATTGACCGATAAAGCTCTATAAATATACTACTGCAGGCTTCTACTGGAGGTCAAACTTTATTTCGGGGACTGACAGGAATCCAGAAGTTGTTTGCGGGAAAATTTTTCAGTGAAGGAGAGGACGCACTCTGGTGATTTACAAAAACAAAAAACAAAAATTCTATTTTACAGCTACTGTTATCAATTTCAGCTGCTATATTGCAGGTACTAGATTATAATTCTTTCGTTAGTTTTCTTTTTAATAATTACACCTGCCATTTGTAATGGGTAAAACTGTTAGAAAGTATAGAAAGCAAGTATCCTTGACGTCTTGGACGAACCCGAGTGCTGTTCATGGAATATTAACATCGCTCCACGTACTCGATAACCTCTCTCTCTCTCTCTCTCTCTCTCATCTCTCTCTCTCTCTCTCTTCTCTCTCTGTAATATTATAATATAATATATTTATATCATATATATATATATCATATTATATATTTAATTATATATATATAGTATATAATTTATATATATATATATATATTAATATATATATATATATATATATATATATTATATCTATATATATTATATATAGTATATATATATATATATATATCGATATATATATATATAATAATAATATATATATATATTATATATATATATATATTAAAGACGGAAACGATAAAGGGGACAATTCGGAAGATACTGAGAGTCTTAGATAAAGAAAATGGGTTATTGAAAACGGTAAAGAGTTGTTTTGATTGAAGTAAGGTGTGTTAGAATATGAAGACGGAATAGTGACTTGTTTGGTTTACAAGTAGGTGTGAGACCTTGTCATATATATTATCCTATATATATATATATATATTATATATATATATATATATATATATATATATACATACATATATATATATATATATATATAGTATATCTATATATATATATATTATATATATATCTATATGTTTATCTTTGTATGTGTGTGTGTAATGTGTGTGTATATTTTTTAAAAATATCATATATATATAATTATATATGTAGATATGTGAATATAGATATACATCATAAAACAGTATCTTCGTACATGGATGACCGTGTCCACTCTATATATATATATATATATATATATATATATATATATATATATATATATATATATATATATGATATATATCATATACATATATATATAGTGTGTGTATGTTTATATAAAATATAAATACTTATCACATCACCGTGTATAATATATATTATATAGCTAGATATATGTGAATATACATATACATATGCATTATAAACACTATCTTCGTAGATGGAGGAATTGCCCACTCTCGGTTGCCTCTTTTCCACCAAGTAATCTCGTATTCTTAAAGTCTCTTCCGCGGCTCTGATATTGACGAGGCGGAGCGGGTCAGTATGCATTGCCTTCAGGGTAACTTTCCTTGTTTACAGTTCACGGGAGTCTTTCCCGGAATTATTTATGTTTCTGCCGTCGAGGTAAAGCAATAATGTGTAGGATTTGGTATTTTGTCTCTGTTGTTTGGGTCGGCATCGAAGTTATTTAGTTTTTAAGGCTATTCAGCTGCTTTGTCATTTTATACTTTAATGGTATATTGTGTGAATCAGCAATGTTTGGCTTTTTTTTTTCTTCTTCTTTCCTTATTCCGTAGTGTGCTTTGAAGTTTCTTCAGTTTGAAGCCTTCTAAGTTTTATTATATATTCATTTACTGTTATTTAATTATTTTATAGTTTTCTTTTTTCATTACAATTTATTATTTTGGATCGAGCTTACTGCAGGGAATTCTATTTTATGTTTTATTTATTTCGGTCAATAATTATGTTAAAATCAATGGAAAGCGACGCCCATGCTGCGTGGAATACATCTCTATTTTTCCTCCTTCCATTGAAATGATGAGGGTGTGGAAAGGGAAGTACATAATTTTAATGGATGATTATAGAATGGGAATGGTATCATATAACGAAAGGGGTAAGTTAGGTAATGGATAAGTCATTTCCTGATGAGAAAGACAAACTGCGTACTGAGTATGGAAAATTACATAGTGGAAAAGGCACATTACGTAATAGGGAAGGTGAATTGTATGATGGAAAGGGGAAACGATGATCCTTCATTTTAAAATCTTAAAAAATAAAATAATACAAAATACAGTTTTACCGAAGATGAGGGGGTTTGAGATTGTATTTTAATTTTTTGTTTTCAATTTCACTACCACAATTAATAAAAAAAAATAAGACTATAGATGAAAATATAAAAAGTAAGTAGGAAACAATTTACCAAAAATAGTACACGGTCGTTTAAACAAGCCTCTCAATGATACAGTATAATATCAAAGATCACGTGACTTGTCCTTTTTTATTATAAACATTATCATTACCATTACTAAATTGCTTTTATCTTCCTCAGTGTTCGGCTCAAACCAGGCATTTTACATAAAGAGAGAGAGGAGAGAGAGAGAGAGAGAGAGAGAGAGAGAGAGAGAGAGAGAGAGAGAGAGAGAGAGTTGATGAACTTTTCCACACGCGAGTTTTAGCAAGTCAAAGAAGCGCAAATTCAAATTCCCCCGTAAGCTTTTATTTGGGACCGGCTCATTAGAAGGAGAAGGAAAAACGGTGAAATTGCATTATAGCTTTAATAGATTATCAGTTTCTATGAAAACGTCCATTCCTTGGTAATGAATTTATGTGTAATGAACTTACCGCGTACATTATGGCTTAATTACGGCTCATTTTGGAGGGTTTGGAAATTACTGAATGGTTGCTACATAAATTTTGATAGTATTCCGATGTTCCCTGTTTGCCTTGTTTTGTTGGGTGTACTCTTAATTCAATAAACAGCAAACTTTTCGGACAAGAAGAATGGCACGCATTGAAGATGGCATCACAGCGTAAATAGGTATTTGAATTTTAAGGCTGTTTAGCTGCTCTGTCGTTGTATAATTTAATGCTGTTTGCGTGAATCAGCAATGTTTAGTATTTTATATTTTCCTATCTTTTTTGGGGTGTACTTTCAAGTTACTTCATATTTAAGCCTTCAAAGTTATATTATGATTTCATTGATAAATTTAGTTTGATTTTTTTTACTATTGATTATTTTGGATAGGGGTTGCTGCCGGGAATTCTGTTTTATGTGTTATATATTTCAGCCAATCTCAGGGTTAAAATCAATGGAAAGTGACGCTGTGCTGCATGAAATACATTTTTAATTGTTTATCCTTCCTTTGAGATGGTAATGGTGCATTGCATTATGGGAAAGGTGAATTAAATGATGGTAGTAAATTATAGAAAGAACTCAACTAGGCTTTGGCTAAAATGCCTGAAGTTTGCGACCTTGTTGGTAGTATCATAGAAGACCTTATTGGTGATGTAAAAGAAAAAAGCCAAGCAGCAAGGAAACAAGCACTAGGCTTATCGTATTCGACATTACACGAGTAGAGATACAACGAAACAATATAAAACTCCGGCGCACTAGTATCGAAAATAAATAATGAAACAAGGCAGTGTGTTTCACCACTTATAGTGGCCTCACCATAAGAGTCCTTTGTATACCAAATCCCTTCTTTCGAACTGAATAAAATGGGAGAAACCGCCTACCGCTCATAAGCCAGCTGAGAGAGAGAGAGAGAGAGAGAGAGAGAGAGAGAGAGAGAGAGAGAGAGAGAGAGAGAGTAGCTGCATTTCCGGAGAAAATCCACTTTGAGGATTTTTCTTTGTTCATTCGGAAATCACAGATTGTTTGCGAATACGCACACAGGTTTTTCGCCGGCCGGGGTCTGATATCCTTTTGAGAATTCTTTTTGAAAGCTACTTGAAAAGAATCTGGAGAACTCAAAAGAGTGAGAGTGGAAGGCTGCGAATGAGGAATTCGCAGAACGAGGTGAATTATGGAACGCCCTTCTACCAACATTGCTGACCTTTGTAATTCACGATTCAGGACTTTTTTTTGTTGCACAAAGTTGGAGACACACATTTATACACATACACACATATACATGTATATATAATATATATATTATATATATATATATATATATATTATCTATATAATTATAGATATATATATATATATATATGTGTGTGTGTGTGTGTGTGTGTGTGTGTGTGTGTGTGTGTGTGTGTGTGTGTACGTTTAGAGTAACTTGCACTCAAAGGAATCATAACTGATAAGAGCTTTGTCCCGGCCAGAATTCGAACGTGGGCCTTTGATTTAGAAGCAACGATAGACAGTTGACTTTAACAACTCGACTCTTGAGAGAGTGCCGGTTTTGCTAGTGACAAAAAAAAAGACATCATTAGCAAAACCAAAGAAATAAAAAGATAAAGAGACAAAAGTCGGAAATCGCTTTAACTATTTTCAGGATTAATTATCGAACAAACCAATGCTAATGGCCATCCCAAACCATATACTCAATTGTTGAATTATTTTTAATGGTCAAGAACTCTGTCAGATTGGCAATTAGCGTGGAATAAGCTCGAATCCCCTCTTTCCACCATTCAGCAACAAGAATTGAATTACCTCTCATTTCAGAATCAGGGGGACGGAAGGAACTTCATGTATTTACAGTTTCAGGCGAATTTATTGAAAATTATGACCGCGACAAACAATGAACGGAGGAAAGAGTTTTATGGATTTTCCTTTGTTCGAGAGTTTGGTAATGACAAAGATGACAGCGCCTGTCACACCCAAGATATTAACACGTTTTACGTATTATTCTTATCTAAATTTGTGGTATTTCATTTTTGCTATAGCATTGCTAAGGCTAATTATACTAATGTTGTCACGGCACAAAAACTCTCAATCCACTTTCACAGTTTTATTGAGGGTATAAATACTCAGCCAGAAACCATATGAAATATAATGAGTTTTAAGATAAATATGGCCAAATATAGTGAGAAATTAACGCTGAGAAAATTATGAATCATTCCGCACTGAATGATAAAGAAGAGGAATGAATTATATTATTTAATGTACTCTTTCTATTCTTTCACAAAATTCCAACTCAAGAGAAACAAAACTTAATATCTTTGTTCCTAAATATTTATTATGTAGTATCTTAACTCCTTTCTTCCTCTGATAGTAATTTATTCTTCTATGGATACTTCACCCTTATTATTCTCTCTTTTTCTCTGATCCTCTGGGTTATTCTATGTCCTGTCTTTATAGATATTTGATAAGTTCTATTAAGCAAGTGTTGTAAATCTTCTGGTGTTTTGGTGATTTAAACAGAATCATCTGCAAATCCTAAGTAAAGTTGCCCTGGTTACTCCCATGTAAACCATCTTTTCCTTCTCCGACCAATTTTTGTGTTTATAAAATCCATGAGAAGGTCAAACTGCCGAAATAACATTCCCTTGCAGCACCCCATTATTTATTGCAAATTCACTTGACAAGGTCCCATCAGCATTAACTTTGTTTTTGTTTATCTCTGGACAATTTGATTCATCTATCCATAAAAAACAGGAATGCTTTAGTGACACAAGGCCTTCCATACTATCGGTCTGTTGACACTAACATATACCTTCTCATAATTAATAAGAGCTATCAGAAGTTGATTTTTAAACTCTTGGCACAGCTGCACAACCTGTCTAAACACAAGTATTTACCTTGTGAAACTCCTACCTTATCTAAAACTAGCTTTCTGTCGTTTTTCCCTCAACCTATACTGAATATTTTCATTACAACCGACGCAACTTCTATGCCTTAGTAGCTACCGCATAGTCATGACTGCCCAATCCCAATCAGGCTTTGTTTCGTCATTCCATATTCTTAAAACCAGTCTAGTTACTCTAGGAGGCTTCCTTTCAGTTACAACTAAAAACATATCTGGAGTTATTTCCAACAGTAAATGCTTTTCATCCCCTGAACGTCTTTGTCATTGATTCCACTTCAGCTGTGAATTCATTCATAAGTTCATTCCGGTCTTTGTCAGTTTCTGGTTTCTCAGTTTAATTATCCACCTCATATTTCATATTCATGACCTCAGCTCAGAGCAGGTATTTGTTTTAGTCATCGTTCCTTGTTTATAAACATTCCTGGTAAGATATCTCTCGATACCTTGTAACATGAAATCAAATACTATGTAATTCGGTCGTATAAGGATAATATTACTAATGACCATTGACTTTATAACTATGTATCGTTGTTTAAATGAGTTCGAAATTTTCTCATTAGTCAGTGCTGGTCTGATGCGAGCCTAATAACTTTATTACGCAAGCAAAAAGTTTAATTTTATAGGCCTGAAATTAATATTAATTAGGAAATAAAGTTCCAAGTTATATTAGCAGTCTAAATATAATAATAAAAGCGTTTATTCCTTGCCATGTTAATTATTCTCTTCTACGACTGCTGTTCATTATATGTCATCATTTTCTATGCTGCAATTGTTGGAGCAGCTTTAAACGCATCTTGGAAATATAGCTAAAGTATTTTGGACTGCCTTTAGTGTATTTGCATTTTTTATTTGTATGATGTCCAATATCTGATTTATTATTGTTGTCATTATTAGTATTATTATTATTATTAGTATTAGTAGTATATACAATACACCACTGTACCGTTGAGAAATGGTTAAGAAATACTCTACGGTCAATAGATACCTTATTTCACTTATTCTGTCGCAACTCGCAAGATGTACTAAGCATAAATGTCTCTCCGTTACTACGTGCAAGACTTATTGATTCTGTTTGGGTAATTAACGTGCTTGAAAATGATAGGAGGTGATTTGTGACGCCAGTGTATAATAGTGAACGTTATTATTTAGAGTAGACGGATATAAACAGCCTTTTTATGATGGATATCACGCATAAAATGATGCGTACTAGTCTCTCAACAGATCATTTTTATGATTCAAAATACTTTTATTAAATATAAACCTTTAGTCAGAGACTCGTAATATTCATTCAAAAATAGTACAGTTGCGTTTTATATAGCTTTTTTCCAGTAAGTAACGTGTGAACTTTATGCTAGTAATATAGCTGATAAATGAAGGCGGTTGCAATGTATAAGTGTCAGAGTCTAAGACATGTTACAAAATAGGGAAATCTTAATATTGTAACAACGTAGATAATTGACTTATAACGATCATATATAAAATTGCTGCCTGAAAACCCAGGACTTTTTACGAATAAAGTATCCGAAGGAAATGAATGGGTTTTTAATTGACAAGCGCAACAATAGATTTGTGAGAAAGAGGGTATCTCCTTATAGAATTTTGTGGAAAGACATCACATGATAATTTGTTAGAACGTTTTCAGTTCACCTATATGAGATCAAATACTATTTAATTCGTTAGTTTAAAGGCAATTTTACTAGTGACCACTGAATTTATAGCTAGCATATATCCGTTGCTTAATGAGTTCAACGTTCTCGCGTTTATCAAAGGAATGGAGGCTTTAATGGCTTGGTCTGATGTATGAATATGATAGCAGGATGGGAAAATCGAAGTACTTTGAAATAAATTAAATTATTTACTGCATCCAAAAAAACCGGAAATATGTTGAATCATGTAATTCATTCAAAATGCCAGCAACAAATGGGAATAAAAGTTTAAAACAGAACATTTATATAGAAAAAACGCAATAGACTCCAGAACTGGGATCGTTTACCATGCTTGTTTTTTAATGTTTTTGGACACGCATTCCATTGACAACCTTGAAATCCTAAAGAAATGGATAAGACATTCTCCACACGAGAAAGGTTTTCGTTGTATTCCTACATATTGGAGTGCAAATGTGGAGTGGACGTTTTACCAAAGATTTATTTCCGACAGCAGAGCGAAATTTTTACCAATCCGACAGTTCACGCAGTAATATTAGTAATGATAGTAACTTTGTATGTGGTAGTGGGATATCTTTGGAATATTAATTTCTAAATGGAAGAAGTCATGGGTTACTTACTTATAGCAGAGTTAAATTAAGAGTTTTATAATAAATGGGATGTAATATAAATTTTGGCAAAGGCCAAACTCTGGGCCTATGAGTTGGTCATTCATGCTGAAGGGAAAATTGAAAGTGAAAAGATTTGAAAGGTGTAAATCTCAAAGCAGCTGCACCGTGAAACAATTGTTGGGAGAGGTAGGAAAGTAAGATGATAAAGAGGGTATGAACGGAGGTACAATACAGGGAATGAAAGGGGTTGCAACTAGGGACCGAAGGGACGCTGCAAAGAACCTTAAGTAATGCCTACAGTACAGTGTGTGAGGTGCACTGAAGCCATTACCCCTCTACCTGGGGGAGAGGGTTTTATAATTGTTTGGTACTTGGGATTAAACATATGTGTCGCCGACGGGAGATAATAGTGCTTGTTTTCTAAGTTGATCAGTAATGAGTATTTATTCCAGAAAATCACTTACATCTCTTCAAACAAAGAACCACTCGAGCCCTTAAAAAAGTAAATGCTGAATACCGACCATCAAAACTTGCAAAGATAGCCGTCCTCCAGCCATGACGCAGCACCTGTTTTATAGGCAAGAACAAATTACGTAAGTTTCTTATGTTGATTGCATTCAGTTTACTTCGCGAGTATTATTTTGTGAATGCGAATTAGTTTTACCTGTTCGTAGTAGGTATTGGCGTTTCCCATGAAATAACACAATCTTTTATCTTAAATGCAGTTACAGCAACTCAAGTTCGTTTTATGTGGGTACACATGCATAAATAAGCAACAGACCTCAGTACGTGGGTAGATTTGGGTATAAAATTCCTTTTGTTGGAGAAAGAAAACTGAAGTATAAGAACTTATCATTTTATATTATTGCATTGTCACAGAAACAAATTAAGTTTTCGTAGAAAATTAGATAACAGTTTAGGGGAACAAAACATTTCTCATAACGCTTGTGTTGATACGGTTTGAAAAGTAACGGTTATGTTTTTCTGTATCGTATATATTCCCTCAACAAGAATCTTATCTGCTTTCAGACAGAATTTTCATTCAGTGAAAATTTAATCGTGAATTCGTGGTAATTGTTTCATCGGCTTTTCACGGGGTGTTTTTGTAATCAGTCATATTTCGACATTTTATCAGCGGTGTTTGTTTATATTGTGGACTAATCTTTCAAAATCGTAAAAGCTGTGGTTTTATGCAAATAAAGCAAAAGAGTTTTGTTGATATTCAGCCCAAACCCCGACCACATCTTTATCTGGGAATTGTCTTTCTGTTTTCATTTATTACGCCAACGGTGATCGGCAACTTTGATCTGCTTCTTATTGATTTGTTCAAAATACAGCTCTAAAAATACATCGCTGATATCACCGCCAAATCTTGTCTGCGGAATTTTGTTAACGAAGGAGCAAATGTCTTTCGAAACACGGATTGTCGAATGGCTTCTCTCGCGCTTTAATCTTGAAAAAATATTGCTTCTTCTTTTAGAGTTATTCTTGAAAGGGCTTGAAATAACCTTGTGTCTATCACAAGTGTTTTATCAAAGCTTACATGTTCTGGATTCGCCAGCTTTCAGTTTCTTTCCATCCCCCTCCACCCCCACCCCACCCCCACCCCCACCCCCCCCCCCACCCAACCTCCCACAAAGCCCCCCATCCTGTGAGAGGGGTGCATGTCCGTCCCGTTGGGGGTTCGGTGCATTTTTACATCCTTCCCTCAGCCTTTCTTTTATTTTCTTTCTTTCCTTTGAGATTTTTGTGTCGTAAACTGAACATCAAAAGTCTCCCTCCCCCTCATAGCCTCTTCCGCCTCCCCTCCTCCTTAGCATCCTCCCTTTCCCTTCCTCCTTCGCACCCCTCCTCCTGTCGCCCTATCTTTGTTTTGTTTGAGTTAGTTTGTTATGTCAGAACAAACGTTCATTTGCGAACCTTTGTCTTGCTCTGACGTTGCCTATTCTTTTCTTCTTCTTGCAAATAAGAGTGATTACTTGTTTCCAAAATTTGATAGATCCAGTTATTTTTGCGTGTTCATTCCTTTCCTAAAGATATTTTAATATTGTTATTATGATTACTTTTTCCAGTGACCTTTAAACCTTTTATGCATCTTACAACAGCCATGAGTTGGCGTGTCGATTCATTATGCCGTAGACCCATTTATCCAATCCGGATTTTAGTGAGTTACATTGAAGATAGTTTAAAGGCCATCCACTAATTAACTTCTTTCATCACAGCACTGAATAACTTTTCCCGGTTTGATATCGACTCATATTTAAAATCTCAGTCGGTCAAGAAATATGGATTTTTATAGCGTTCATACAAACAAACAAAGACATGCAAACAGACATTTTCTCATTTATATATATAGATAGATGTGCGTGTAAGTATGTATGCATGTATGGTTGTGTGTATATGTGTATGTATCTCCCATCATGTCCGAGCCGATTCCCAGATCTTGCAAATGCAAGCCCATTCCTCTACTTATGAGTTATGGCACTGTTTGTGTGTGTACGAATACACACACACACGCACGCACACACAGTGCCATAGCCCATAGGTAAAGGAATGGATTTGCATTTGCAAGACCTGTGAATCGGCCCGGACATATATAAATATATATATATATATATATATATATATATATATATATATATATATATATATTATATATATATGTATATATCTATATATATATACATATATTATATATATATATATATATATATATATATATATATATATATATATATAGAATAATAATAATATAATAAATCTAATGAATATATATATATTATATATATGTGTGTGTGTGTGTGTGTGTGTGTGTGTGTGTGGGTGTGTGTGTGTGTGTGGTGTCTGTGTCTGTGTATAAGGTTATTGAAGCAACAAGTAACCCTTTAGTGATTGAATAATTTTACTTTGGGAATAACATATACCCAAATGGGTTCACTCTAGAAACTATAAAAGTAACGACAACCACTCATACATAGTATAGGTATTTTCAATCCCAGTGCTCCGCAAATACGGTGAAGATGGGTTTAATCCAACAGGAATATATACAGTGCAGTTGAAATTAACTTATATCTCTTGTAATGGCTATTGAATGTCCAACTAAAATGCAGAGGCTTGAGCACTATTAAAGGTTTCATGTCTTACCAAAATAAAATAAAAACGAAAATTCTAAAATGTAGCAGCTGTAGTTGAGATCATGTTAGACCTGGTAGTTCATAATATGAAATCGTTGTACAATACAGTAACTATTAGACCTATAACTTTGTAATATAGGAAAGATAGTCATAGTAGTGGAGCACCTATAGTTCGTGAAATGTTGGGGCTTATCGAGATTAAAACAGAGAGAGAGAGAGAGAGAGAGAGAGAGAGAGAGAGAGAGAGAGAGAGAGAGAGAGAGAGAGAGATCTAAGATATTGCATGTATGGTTCATGAGTCAATTAGACTTAGCAGTTCATATGAAAAGAAAGTACAATTCTAAAACTGCTGTTGTAAGCTGCTAGATGAATATCTGGTGTTGCTGTGCCGTGGGTAACTGTTGCATGGGGTTTACAGCGAAGAACGATCAAATGACCCATGTTGCGTGCATTTAATGGCCCTCTGGTATGAGATCGTGAAAGGCAGCGATGAGATTAGTCTTACATGCTTGCAATAGTCAATTTTAGCAATACCTGTGTAACATTTGTGGATTTCAGGTGTCGTTGCGGTCAGTGTGAACTAGACGTAGATTAGAATGAAAAACAAGTAGGTGAATTTTGTGTTTTCGGTGTATATATTCTGTGCGCTCGATCTATATATGCGTTTAGGAATGGTGTAAGGACGCATCAGTCATGCCTTTTGTTTTCTATCCATTAGTTTCTAATATACCCTATATTGATTAAGTACCTGAAATCTGCCACTGAATCTACCTTATTACTGCCACAGAGTTTTCATATAGTGGTTTTGTTACTTAATTCAGTGACTTTTAACCTGGTTTTTGACAGCCGGTCTCAG
Source organism: Macrobrachium nipponense (assembly GCF_015104395.2). Classification (NCBI taxonomy): domain Eukaryota; kingdom Metazoa; phylum Arthropoda; class Malacostraca; order Decapoda; family Palaemonidae; genus Macrobrachium; species Macrobrachium nipponense. The sequence continues at coordinate 109,974,037 of NC_087201.1, forward strand.
AACCTGTCCATTTTGTTCTCCCATTTTTGGGTAGACTGTGCCAATAACCCTTAACCTTTATCGATTCCCGAAATTTTTAGTCCTCGAGAGAATTGCTTTGCCCCAGTTTTTTAAGCGGTGCTCCAGGGTTGTTTGGCTTTGCATTTTAGTTAATTGCTGATAGCTAATGGATTTTTTTAATGGACTTCTCGTGGGCGTATACGAGAGTTCCCGTAGGGGGGATAGTGCCGTCAGTGGACCTCGTGCGGTGCACTGTAGGCTTTAATTAAGGTTCTTTGCAGCGTGCCTTCGGCCCCTAGCTGCAACCACTTTAGCTCCTTTTACTGTTACACCTTTCATATCTTCTTTCATCTTACTTTCCACCCTCTCCTAACACTTGATTCATAGTGCAACTGCGAAGTTTTCCTCCTGTTACACCTTTCAATCCTTTTATACTATCAATTTCCCTTTCAGCGCTGAATGACCTCATAGCTCCTAGTTTGGCCTTTGGCCCTAATTCTATATTCAGCTCAACTCAACCTTTTCATAAGAAAATCACTAATCAATCTAATGACCTTTTCATCATCATCATCATCATCATCATGATTCTATTCCTTTTCATAACCATCAACGCTGGGAACACGAATATGAAACCATTGAAAGAATATCCACAAGGGAAAAAATCAAGTAAGTCAGACTCTTTTGATTTTCTAAAACAGATATATGAAGCTCCGGTTTACGCCTAACGACGAAGAGGAAAATAACAGAAACGTAGCAAATTTTTCCCAATAAGTTAAACAAGGAAAGTTTGGAGTTGCCGGATAGGTTTTTAACGGCCGGATATCGTCCCTCGGGACGTGGGACGAAGGGACGAAAAGATAAGCTACGTTTCTCTTGTTTCCTTTACGCTTGTTGAGTTTTCTGTAAAAGAAAACTATTGAGATGTCTTCGTCTATCCGTCCCCACTTTTTCTGTCCGCCTTCAGATCTTAAAAACTACTGAGGCTACAGGACTGCAGATTGGTGTGTTGATCATCCACCCTCCAATCTTCAAACAAACCAAATTGCGGTCCGCTAGCGTCAGTAGTTTTTTTTTTTATTTAAGGTTAAATTTGGCCATAATCGTGCGTCTGGCATCTTTATAGAACATGCGACTATGGCTCATACAGCATTATAGCGAGACCACTGAAAGATAGATCTATTTTCGGTGGCCTTGATAATACGCTAAGCAGAAAACTCTATTGTGCCGAGTTTCTTCGGCGCATTTTTTAATTGTTTGTTTTTGTTGCCTCTGGTGTTGTTGCAGTTGTTGCATTATGTGATGGGCTGCTTCTCTCCCTCTCTGCTGTCCAGCTTTGGGAATCTCTTTCCTCTTTGTGGGGGGGGGGGTAATGGGGGCCTTCACAGCCTTTCCTTTTTAAAATGCTCGTCTGTCTCTTCCTTCCTGAATTAAGAACCCATCCCACTCCTTCCCTTTTCTTCCTTCCTTTTGCATGTTTTATTCGAGGCTGGCCTTCAGAAGCATATTAGGATATGAGGAGGATAGTAGTAGGTTGTGTGTACTACCATTATGCAATTAAAAATCAAGATGTTGTACAAATAGATTATTACTTTTATATACTTAGCTTTCTCCATTATTTATGAATTATTTTAAACGGTACACGTCGCATGCAATTTAAGGAATGTTTTATAATGATAGAAATCAT
>NC_087201.1:109985720-110014897 GCF_015104395.2 Macrobrachium nipponense
AATTAATAGTGGCATCTACCCATCATTCAGGTATTAGCAATATTTCAGTGCCATCCAACGCAAGAGTTGGCCCTGTACTTGTTGCACATACGTTTGTAGATATATATATATATATATTATATATATATATATATATATATATATATATATATATACATACATATATATATATATATATATATATATATATATATATATATTATATGATAACAGGTCAATATCGACTGTTAAACCTAGGTCTCCACACTGGAGAAGGAGCATGACGCACCGAAACTGCAAGTGGATTTCTTAGATATATGTTATCTGGACATTATGTATTATATCTACATACATACATACATACACACACACACACGTATATAGATATTTATTGTATATTTATATATAATGAAATAAAAAAGTAAACTTAATTAGGAAGCTATCCACTATAACCAAAGGTTTACAGATGACTAAAGGTTATTCTTTTCCCGTCTTCCAGATTGTTCAAGTTACGCCTCCGCCGTGATACCTCCATCTTCGCCGACGACGTCATCTTCGAAACTAGCGATGGCCCCATCGACTTCGATCTCGACAAGGTGTACTCGGGCACTCTGGAAGGTCAGGTTTCTTTCGTAGCCTGTATGTACGTGTATATATATATATATATATATATTATATATAATATATATATATATATATATATATATATATATATATATATATATATATATTTACACACACACATATATATATGCTCGAGTGTTTACAATTTTGTTAACAATTTTAGGATAAGTGTAACAGTTTTAGTAGGGTTAAAGTAGACCTTATTGATTTAGTTGGTATCCCGTGTTTATCTTTATTTTATTCTTCTTGGCAGGTTACTTGTAGTTCCCGTTTAATTCATGACATTCCCTATTTTCATATTCACTTGGTAGCGTCAAGGGTAACATACTAGCAATGGATAAGGGGGAGAATTTAAGAATAAGGTGAGAATGAATTCAGGGCCTATTCTCATCGTGATCTCTTTTGCAGATGACCACTTAGCTGAGGTGGAGGGCGTGGTTACCAGCGATGGTCTCTTCGATGGCCACGTGTCCACACCAAATGAGCTCTATTACCTGGAGCCCGCCAACAGGTATCTGGAGGGAGCCGAGTTCCATTCAGTCATGTACAAGGCGTCGGACGTGGCTCACCCGACCCTATCCAGGTGCTCCTCACAGCAGTTGCACGTCAGCGGCCGCGTCCACACCCCCTGGGGACCTCCTCCGTCTTCATCACCCGATCCCCAAGTCGATCCAGGGATCGTCGCCGAAGAGGACGCCGGGCAAGACGACGGTGATGCTGACGTCCAGCCGAGGGCCGAAGGGCCTTCATCGTTTCATTCTTCCATTTCGTCCAATGTGGCGTCGCTGCCACATAGAGCAGGTGCCGTTCCGTCGCCAAAGCTGCAAGATGTTAACCCCAAACATAAGGCTGTGACTCTTAGTAAAAGTTTATATGACTCCACTAGTGATAATGTTGATTTCAGCAGCAGCAAAACTCCCGGTGCATCTACTGCTACCTCTTCTGCGTCTCCCTTCTCCCCCTCCTACTCTTCTTCGTCTTCCTCTTCCTCCAAAGATGATGATGATGATGATGATGGTGTCACTGATAGGCCTCGTGAGGCCCCCTCTCCTTCCTCTGGTTCTCATCCAACTTCATCCACGTGTTATACTGAATCTAGCTGTCGTCGTAGTTATACATCCACAGAGAGATCTACTTTTGATAAAAAATCATCACATTTTGTAGCCAAGAAGTTCAAACAACAACACTTTCAGGACCCAAGTCCTGCTGGTGCTCAGTCCAACACCCGCCCTCAATCACACAACAAAAATAAAACCATTATGGCGTCCCCAGATAATGCTTCTTCATCCGCCCTGGACTTTGAGCTGGTTTATGAACCCACAGGTGAAAAAGATGCCATGCCGTCTAAACCCTCGAGCAATTTCACTCGTAGGAAAACAGGCGCCAGGTCCCCAGTGCTTCCAGAAAGTGAGCATCATTTATGGCTTAAAAATTCTCGGAAGAAGAGGTAAGTCCCCTTTGTCCATCTGTGATAATTAGAGCATTTTAACTGAAATTAAAACAAAAAAAGATAGATTAATAAGCACTAATATCAGTAACCATTTAAGCAGACTTAGTCCTTAGAACGAGATCATTAGCAAATAGAAAACACAGAAGGGGAAAAGTTCTAGTTTTTAGGGGTGGATGTACAAGAAGTATTTCATCAATATCATCTTGATGAATTTAGAATTCGATTTCGTCTTCGCCATCTTTAGAAAAACCCCAGTTTCTTATAGGAATGCACGCTGATATTCAAGAACTTAGTTGCATATATTATCTTGAAAAACTCGGTACACTTCGCAGGCCTGTGAACTGTTACTGTGTACGGATTACATCTGGTTTTCAATAATATGTTTAGAATATACATTTTAGTTACTTTATTCCACAGTAAAAAAATTTAATAAATGTTGATGTAAATAAACTGTGATGTAGAGAGATGTCGTAAGGACAATTTTGTTTTAAGGATTATGATATAAATCATACATACATACACAGTTACATTTACAAGAAAATTTGGCCACTTGATTTGATAAACTTATAAGAAATGCTTATTGCGTCACGCACAGTCATGAGCGTATTATTTGTGAAATACGTATTATTTAAAAAGAAATAACGTAATCATCTTTAGTCTTGCTGTATGTTATGAATAATTTTGGCTGATTATTCGAACAAGATAGTTTTTTGAGCCAAAGTTTTGTCAAGGTAATTCAATATGGCTTATTATGAAAACAAGAAAGTTTCTTTAATTAATGAATATTAATGTAGTTATAGGCATCAGACTTAAATTTCTGTGTAGCTTAGAAAATGAACCTCATTAAGTTTATCCTTAGAAGTTTGGGGATAAAATGTGTTACTCCTCTTGCGTGTTCTCATATGCTCCGATCTCTTTCAATGCACGACTGAGACTTCTCATTAAGTTTCGGTATATTATTATTATTATTATCATTATTATTATTATTATTATTATTATTATTATTATTATTATTATTATTATTATTATTATTATTCTGTTGATTAAGATAGCTGCACATTCGAATTAATATTATATTGGATCTTTTGAGCTTTCCGTATCATCGTGTTCTCTTCTACGTTGATATTAAAGACTATAATTGACCGTAATTCAAAATTTGATAGACATACATGTATGCAGTGGTTTTTATTTTTTATACAACAGAGAAGGTAGTGAAATACGGAAGTAATCCATTATTATTATTTTTTTTTTTCTTGCTCTATCACAGTCCTCCAATTCGACTGGGTGGTATTTATAGTGTGGGGTTCCGGGTTGCATCCTGCCTCCTTAGGAGTCCATCACTTTTCTTACTATGTGTGCCGTTTCTAGGATCACACTCTTTTGCATGAGTCCTGGAGCTACTTCAGCCTCTAGTTTTCTAGATTCCTTTTCAGGGATCTTGGGATCGTGCCTAGTGCTCCTATGATTATGGGTACGATTTCCACTGGCATATCCCATATCCTTCTTATTTCTATTTTCAGATCTTGATACTTATCCATTTTTTCCCTCTCTTTCTCTTCAACTCTGGTGTCCCATGGTATTGCGACATCAATGAGTGATACTTTCTTCTTGACTTTGTCAATCAACGTCACGTCTGGTCTATTTGCACGTATCACCCTATCCGTCCTGATACCATAGTTCGCAGAGGATCTTTGCGTGATCGTTTTCTATCACTCCCTCAGGTTGGTGCTCGTACCACTTATTACTGCAAGGTAGCTGATGTTTCTTGCACAGGCTCCAGTGGAGGGCTTTGCCACTGAATCATGCTCTTTTTGTACTGGTTCTGTGCAAGTGCCGGGCATTCGCTTGCTATGTGGTTTATGGTTTCATTTTTCGTATTGCACTTCCTACTATGGGAGAGATGTTATTTTCGTCTATAGTTCTTTGAACATATCTGGTTCTTAGGGCCTGATCTTGTGCCGCTGTTATCATTCCTTCAGTTTCCTTCTTTAGCTCTCCCCTCTGTAGCCATTGCCATGTGTCATCGCTGGCTAGTTCTTTAGTCTGTCTCATGTATTGTCCGTGCATTGGTTTGTTGTCAGTCTCCTGTCTCTGTATATTTCTGGGTCTTCGTCTACTTTTATTAGTCCTTCTTCCCATGCACTCTTTAGCCACTCGTCTTCACTGGTTTTCAGATATTGCCCCAGTGCTCTGTTTTCTCGATGTTGACGCAGTCCTCTATACTTAGTAGTCCTCTCCCTCCTTCCTTTCGTATTATGTATAGTCTGTCCGTATTTGCTCTTGGGTGTAGTGCTTTGTGTATTGTCATATGTTTCCTGGTTTTCTGATCTATGGTGCGGAGTTCTGCCTTTGTCCATTCCACTATTCCTGCGCTGTATCTGATTACTGGCACTGCCCATGTGTTTATGGCTTTTTATCATATTTCCGGCATTGAGTTTTCACTTGATTATCACCTTGAGTCTCTGCATATATTCTTTCTTGATCGTGTCCTTCATCTCTTGGTGTTTTATATCCCCTCCTTCCATTATTCCCAGGTATTTGTATCCTGTCTCATCTATGTGTTTGATGTTGCTACCCATTACTGGTAGCTTTATCCCTTCAGTTCATCGTTTACTTTGCCTTTTTGTATGTTGACTAAGGCGCATTTTTCTATTCCAAACTCCATCCTGATGTCCCCAGATACAATCCTTACAGTCTGGATTAGGGAATCTATTTCCTTGATGCTCTTACCATACAGCTTGATGTCGTCCATGAACATCAGATGGTTGATTCTGTTGCCTCTTTTCTTGAGTTGGTACCCGGCATCCATCTTCTTGTTAAGTACTTTTGTCATGGGAATCATGGCTACTACGAAGAGTAGTGGGGACAGTGAGTCGCCCTGGAAGATCCCTCTCCTGATATTAACCTCTGCTAGTCTTATTCCAGAGCTTGTAAGTATTGTATTCCAGTTGCGCATTGTATTTTTGAGGAAGCTGATGGGTGTTTTCCTCTGCCCCATATATTTTCAGGCATTCTGTTAGCCATGTGTGTGGTATTATTATTATTATTATTATTATTATTATTATTATTATTATTATTATTATTATTATTATTATTATTATTATTATGCAGTCCGTAATTATATACAAAATGGTATAAATATGCAGAAAATAAAAACAAAAATAGTTTATAAATTGAGAATTTTTATTACATAACAGTTTATCACAGGCCTGCTGTTACACTCTACGGGTTTATCCCCCGTGTTTCACTACCATTTCTTGTATAGAGTCAAGACTGCCGGAAATACGCTGCCAATGTATTTCTCTTTACCAGAATATGAACATTGGTATATCATTGTCCAGTATTAACGCGGAATAGAAAATAACTGCGAGGAAACTGAGAAGACTCAAAATAGAATTAATTCAAAGGATTCAGTCATCCTATTTAAAAGGACTTGTTTAAGTGAAGGTCCATTTCCTTCTTTTATTATTATTATTATTATTATTATTATTATTATTATTATTATTATTATTATTATTATTAATGTTGTAGATGCTGATGATAATATGCCTCATAGTTCAGGCTATGAAAAAAAAATCAGTATACTATTAAGCGTAGAATTAATTTAGAAGAGTTCACCTCCCGAATTTTGTTATTATTATTATTATTATTATTATTATTATTATTATTATTATTATTATTATTATTTGCTGGTCCACAATAATTTAGCATGTGAGTATATGGTCTTTAATATCCATTAAAGACCATATACTCACATGCTATATTATTATGGACATGCAACCATTTTCATCATTTTCGACAGGGAAAACTGTGCCCATTATTATTATTATTATTATTATTATTATTATTATTATTATTATTATTATTATTATTATTATTATTATTATTATTATTGAGGTGTTGTTGATGTTGATGATAACATCTTAACCCAAGCGGAAAACACTATACTATATTCTTTTAAGAGTTACGAATTCATTTGGAAAGGTTCACATTCCTAAATTTTTATTATTTCACATGTCACTTTTCCTCCGCAGATCGACTGTCGATCCCCAAAAGACGACTTGCATGCTGTACCTCCAGGCCGACCATCTCTTCTTTGAGAGAATCGGATCGGAGGAGAAATGCATCGATACGATTACTCGCCACGTTCAGAGGGTCAATAACATCTACAAAGTTACAGGTGAAGTATTTTGTTTACAGGTATAGAGCTCTCTCTCTCTCTCTCTCTCTCTCTCTCTCTCTCTCTCTCTCTCTCTCTCTGGTGACATTTAGCAATAAACCACTAAAAACAAAAATGAAAAACTTTCTCTCTCTCTCTCTCTCTCTCTCTCTCTCTCTCTCTCTCTCTCTCTCTCTCTCTCTCTCTCTCGTTCTGTCACGTTATGATGGCATGTAAACATAACACGCTCTCTCTCTCTCTCTCTCTCTCTCTCTCTCTCTCTCTCTCTCTCTCTCTCTCTCTGTCACGTTTTGATGGCATGTAGCTGAAAAACCCAAAATACGCTATAAAAGGCAAAAAAAAAGTGACACGCTCTCTCTCGCTTGATGGCATATAGCCATAAAACTCTAAGCACTAACACGCTCTCTCTCTCTCTCTCTCGTTTTGATGTCATGTAGCTGCAAAACCCTTAATGCGATATAAAAAACGAAAAAGTGACTCTCTCTCTCTCTCTCTCTCTCTCTCTCTCTCTCTCTCTCTCTCTCTCTCTCTCTCCATACTGCTGCTGCGTCTTGACCTCATCAGGTACATCCTAATTTCCTTTCTGAAACGGTTTTGTTCTCTAACAATGACCGCCCTGTTAGAAGGAAGTCCTTTTCATTGTGTGCATAGGCGCACTTTTGTTCATCGGGTTCAGCGTCTGTCACGTCTTAATTAGTTTTCTTTTTGCACAGGAAGGAAAGGTGAGGGAAGAAAAGGATATTCGAATCCTTCTTTCAAGAGAGTCATAAAAACACACTGCTATTTTATGAGGAGTAATTTATTTCCTCGCGCATACACCTTTATCAATGGGTGAATGAAGTAGAATAGAAGCTGAATGGGAGAAAATTTTAAATATAGCCACAGTATTTTTCGCTGAACTTTATACGTACTATTTTTATGAAGCATTGAATAAAATCGATTTTAACTAATTAATATTCGTTAAATAAATATAAAAAAAACAAATTTTGACAGAAGACGGGCATCAGGACATCTGCCTATCAAGCCTTGCGATTAGACCAAATCATTTACCTTAGATAGACACGAATAATGTTAACAAAAAGGTCTTGCTCTATCCTAATTACGGTTTAAGTTGGCCAGATTTGTGGGAACGCTGTTGACCGAGGCAGGTTGTTCCCAGAATCCATTTGGCTCAGAAGAAACAATGTAATGTTCGAGTGTTTTAGAGAACGCTAAAATATTGCAATTTCAACAGTGACAAGAGCAGTTTGACGGTAGTAAGAAGACTTACTGATTAAACGAATGTGTTGTTTTATATACAATACGTTCGTTATATCAGTAAGTTCTCAAACTTCCTCCAAGATGCTCTTATCACTGTTGAAATAGCAACATTTCAGCGTTGTGTAAAACACTCGAACATCGCATTGTATCTTCTCAACCAAATGGATTCTGGGAAGAAATCTGCCTCTGTCAACAGCGTATTTGGAACACAGCAGGACCTTTCAAAATAAAAAGGTATCGAAAATCACCCTTCATTTTAAAGTTTAATCAAACCAAGGAACAAATTACAAAAAGAAGTGCTTGGCATGCTTTCAGAGAAAATTGCCAGTAGGTCTATAACTTTCGTCGTGTTTAGCCACACGCAAGCCTCTGATACAAGGAGGTTATTATTATTATTATATTATTATTATTATTATTATTATTATTATTATAATTGAAAGTGATCAGACATGCTTATGTAACAAGTTCAAAGCTACTGACCTGAAAATCAAGCTTCCGCGGAATAAAACGCATACATGAAAATAAACTGAGAAATTAGAGAGAAGAAAATAGCAGACTAATGAAGATGAATTGATACTTATTAACATAAAAGATTAGCACAAAAAAGTAATTTTAATTAAACAGCGTTCTTAATTATTTGGTGTAGAAATCAGCATTAGCCATGTAAGAACGTCTTAAAAACAGAAAGTATAGGCTTTCCCCATGCTATAAATGAACTTGAATCCTGAGAAGAGAAATGGTAAGTCTGCCAAAAGACCACGTCATTTGGAAAACTTAGGAATTCGAGCGTTGGCTCGAAACCCACAATGTTTTGGGATTTATTTTTAATTCATTTCAATTTGGATTTCAAGGCTTTCAGGGGACAACTTGTCCAGAATATTAAGAAATTTAGAACTGGACGCTTATTTTGTAAGAGGATATTAACCAAAGGACTTCAAAAGAAGAACATAGCGAGTGAACAGAAGTAAGAAAATATCATAATAAATGCAGATGAGATTCTAGATGTAAGGAGATTGGCTAGTAATAATCAAGCTGAAAGCCTGTCTTTATTATATTCATGATAGGAGGGATTTTTTTCCCTTACACATTCATTTTCATATAGATTCTTATGAATTCCAAATGTTAGGTCTGAAATACCCTATATCCATCCGTCTAATTACCTGTCTAATTACAGCTTATTAAAATGCATTAGCAAATACATTTCATTTTTATTTATTTATTTCGTCATAACGTAAAGAAAACATTCATTTTCCGTTTTGAATATATCTTAGCTAACGTAAAAATATATTCTCAAGGCGATGTTTTCGGAATGTCAGCGGAGAGCTTTAGGTCACAAATGTCCCGACTCTCTAAAAGTCTTAAAAAAAAATTAGATTCAGTGAAATTTTAGTTGTGGTTTTTACGAGGTAAGAAGTGTAAATCACTTGTTAAAAAATACGTACGTTGTTGGTTTAAAACAGTATGTGCATTTTGACCGTTCAGTTACCAAGTTAATAAGTTTATAAAAACTAAGATACAAGCATTTATTGAGTTTAATTTATACTGTCGTTGGTAAACGGTCTGATTCTTAATGATACGTTCCAGATAATGGATGTTAGTCCAGGTCACCCACCCTTACAAAACATCTTAGTATCGTTAGGAATTATCACATTTATTTAAAAAAAGGAAATTATATGAATTTAGAAAAATAAATTTAACGTTTTCGTATTTTTTACCCTTAACTTGGGGACAGATGTGACAACTCGTATTAATTAATTCATACTCAAACTAAGCCGAGATTCTCCAAACACACCGATTACATAACCTGATTTCTCAAAAATCGAAATAATCCGCGATTCTCGAAACACACTGGTTACATGACCTGATTTTTCCAAAAAAGAGGCCCAGTTACAGCCCCCGAAATCCTCAGCATCGAGTATATGTAAATTGAGAATCATTAGTGTAATTTTTGCTTCATTAAACCAAGTCGATACTTTCCTTTATTATTGAAGAATTTTCCGAAACTTCTTAATTGCGTCTTACGCCCACCTTCGACGTTCCCTCGCTCCTTCCCATCCCCCACCTTCCTTAACCTCCCACCCCCACCCAACAGAAGAGTTTGTATATGAGTCATTATTCGTATGCCTATTGATCACATCAAAGTATGTAAACTGATTCGCCATTAATGCGAGAAAGATATCAGGTGGCTTCTTCTCATGTGTCGAAATACAATATGAAAATTTAAGAGATCTGAAAGTTATATATATATTTATATATATATATATTATATATATATATATATATATATATATATATGTGTGTGTGTGTGTGTGTATATATATATATATATATATATATATATATATATATATATATATGATATATAATTTTTTTATATATATATATATATATATTATATATATATATATGATATATATATATATATAGTATAGTGTGTGTGTGTGTGTACCGAGGTAACATCCTCGCCTTCCAAGTTGAGGGCAAAAGGATAGTCCGACTCCAGTGAAAACCAGTTGCGTTTCTGTTAAAAAGTGAATACAGTAATAATTACAACAGTCGAAAAAATATTATACCTCTCATGGTGGCGCAGTGGTTATGGTCACTCCCTCACCACTTAAGAAAAAAAAAAAAAGTAGAAGTTCGAATCTTGAATAGCATAGGAGAATTGAATTTATCAAGCAAAATTGCCTTTGGTTCTTTCGCGATTCAGCAGTTACAGTATGAAAGTGGCAGAGACCCATAGGTTTAATTTTCCCTGAAGCCTACCCTGTGATTAGGCGAATGACATAATGATATATAATATATATATATATATATATATATATATCTATATATATATATATATATATATATATATGTGTGTGTGTGTGTGTGTGTGTGTGTGTGTGTGTGTGTGTGTGTGTGTGTAAGGGTACTTCCTATCAACCAACTAGTTTTTCCCTCTCATCAAAGACTTGTGCAGTAAGTATTGAGGGGGGCACAACCCGAGGGACTCAAGAATTCGCCGAAATAGACAAAGGAACGGATGAAAATAAATGAAGAACGGAAAGTGAGGCCTCGTAATGTGACAGGATTTATTTTTCTGCCAAGGCTCTACTTGGAAATTGCTAATTAATGAAATCTTTGAAGTACGGAATAGAGATTTCGCTTCTGCTACCGTGAAAGTGACCCACCAAGTCAATGTGCCTCGCTTTTTTCTGTAATGTTCAATTTTCTATAGTTAATGTTATTCCCCATTCAGAAAGTAAAGATTATTAATTTACGCTTTCCTACGTATGAACACATTTCATTATCTTCATTTCCTTTTTGAAGTTCTGTAACCAGGGTAGGTGGGAGCAAGGGTTGGCTATTTTAAATGCCCCGAGGTATCAATGGACGAGCTTGAGAAAGCTATTGTATTTTCCGCTTGTGAATAAAATAATACTTTTAAATTACACATTTGATTGTGAAATTTGCCTAATTCATTGTATCCATTGTTTAGAACAGCCTTGATATATTAATGAGAATAATTTACGATTTAATACTTGGCCAAATGCTGCCAGATATTATATAGAATTCATAAGAATTCTATGCAAAAGGCAACTCTCCCCCTCCATCTCGGGAGTCACGACCCTCTGGCCCCTAATTTCAAGGCCCCGGAGGGGGAGGAGGTAGTGCCGTCAGTGCACCCCACTCGGTGCAATGTAGGTATTACTTAAGGTTCTTTGCAGCATGGCCCCTAGCCATAATTACTTTTATTCCTTTTACTGTACCTCCTTTCGTGTTATCTTTCTTCCATTTTACTTTCCACTCTTTCCTAACAATTTATTCATAGTGCAACTGCGAGGCTTTCCTCCTGTTACACCTTTCAAATTTATTCAGTCAATTTCCGTTTCAGCTGAATGGCCTCATAGGTCACAACAATTGCTAACAGGAAGGCGTCGTGTTGGGTGGTCAGAAAAAACTGAGTGGAACTGAAATGTAGAAATAAATGTCAACGTTTGGCCGGATGTGTTGTTTTTGGTTTTTGATTCTCAAATATTGAGCCCAGTGGGGAAAAAACCGTGGCTAGTTTGGCACGTTTTTTTCTCTTTTTTTGTATAATTTAAATCTGCAATATTTGTTAGTTCCTTGTAAATGCAAATCTATCATTCTGAAATTACATTTCAAGTTGTTACGCCACATTCTTTGTTACTCAGAGATATTTGAATACGATGAAGCTCATTTTTTTTATTTAAGAAACATTTTATGAATTTGAAAGCAAATTAAAACCTTTTCAGTTGAGGTCAATTTTCAACTGGTAAATACTCATGAATACTTGTACATTGCCATTTTCACTTACAAACCTCTTTTTTTTCCAACAGATTTCGATTCTGACAAAGCTGCTGACAAAATTGGGTTCATGATCAAAAGAATCAAAATTCACACACCGAACGCCCTGAACGACCCCACCTATCGCTTCCCTGGAAACTACGGCGTCGAAAAGTTCCTGGAGCTCTTTTCTGAAGAGGATTACGACGCCTTCTGTCTGGCTTACATGTTCACCTACAGGTAAGTGTGAGAGTTCCTCGCATCGTATATGAACAAGACGGCAAACAAAGAAACAGCGGTAAAACCTCAACCTAACGGGCGTTGGCTGAATGGTATCCTGTGCTTATCAGCTACATTGTTATGAATACGAGCTTATATAGTGCACACTACTCACGCTGGAACCCAGAGCTGCTGTTTCCCCAACCCTCCCGATTCCCTCTTGCCCCGCCCCCACTCAGGGCGAACAAACAGGTTTGCATGAGGAGGGTGGATGTCTCCCCTACCTACATCTGCCTCCACTGGGGCGAACAAACAAGTTTGCAAGAGGACGGTGGATGTCTCCTCTACCCTCCCGTTCCCCTACCCTCCTGTTCCCCTACCTACCCTGCCCCCACTGGGGTGGACAAACAGGTTTGCAAGAGGATGGTGGATGTCTCCTCTACCCTCCCGTTCCCCTACCCTCCTGTTCCCCTACCTACCCCACCCTCACTGGGGTGGACAAACAGGTTTGCAAGAGGATGGTGGATGTCTCCTCTACCCTCCCGTTCCCCTACCCTCCTGTTCCCCTACCTACCCCGCCCTCACTGGGGTGGACAAACAGGTTTGCAAGAGGATGGTGGATGTCTCTTCTACCCTCCTGTTCCCCTACCTACCCCGCCCCCACTGGGGTGGACAAACAGGTTGCAGGATGAAGGTGGATGTCTCCCGTACCCTCCCATTCCGCTACCTACTCCTGCCCCACCAGGTTGGAAAAACATGTTTGCAGAAGGAAGGTGGAAGTCTCCCCCTGCCCTCCTGTTCCCCTACCCACCCCGCCCCCACCCAGGGCCGACAAACAGGTTTGCTGGAGGAGGGTGGATGTCTCACTTGCCCTCCCATTCCCTTACCTACCCCTGCCCCCACCAGGGTGGACAAACAGGTTTATTTGCAGTAGGAAGGTGGATATCTCTCCTTACCTTCCCATTCCTCCATTTACCCCTTCCCCATCAGGTTGGAAAAACATGTTTGCAAGAGGAAGGTGGAAGTCTCCCCTTACCCTCTTCTTCCCCCTACCTACCTCTGCCCCCATCGGGGTGGACAAACATGTTGCATGAGGAGGGTGGATGTCTCCCCTTACCCTCCCATTCCCCTACCTACCCCTTCCCCCACTGGGGTGGACAAACATGTTTGCAGGAGGAGGGTGGATGTCTCCCCCTACCCCCCACCCAACCCCGTTCCCCTACCTACCCCGCCTCCACCATTGGTCGACAAACCGGTTTGCAGGGAGTGAGTGGCTGTGTCATGTCTCCCTTTCTGTCACCCGGGGAGAACAAACAAAATCAGATCAACTCGGATTTTCTTATTACAGAAAGATGTTTTGATGCTACCGCTGTAGATGTGACACATTTTTAGATAAATCACTTGAACTGAATATTTAGTGTAACGTATAGGTTAGTTTAGATTAGGAACTACATGTAAGTTAGATATCTTACCTGTAAGATATCTAGAAAATACTGAAGTGCAGGCTGAAACAGAGGCTCTTTGTTACATAGACTTTCTGACTACTTAGAAATCTAGACCATCAACGTGTCTGTAAGGTTGAGGTGTTACTACCACACTCAGAGTAATGACCATATAAGCAAACAGGCTTTCAGATGCACTGTGGTTGATTGGAGGTATATTTACGTCTTGCTGAGATGAATGGTTGTTAATATGTAAATAATTGTAAAAAAAAAAAATTGTTCAATGAAGATGGTAATTAGTTTTAGATGGGATTAACGCAGTCCTTTTTATAATTACTCGGTATGATAAGTGATTTTTGATGTTCTGAAGATACTTCATGAGTTCATACATCTAATCCATGTGAAGGATGAAACACAAGTTCTGAATATTATGAAAAGGCAACAAAGTAATGGTGAACTTTTTTAGATGTCAGGGACACTATAAATGTCTAGGTATTAAATCTGATTATTAGTTTGTGGAGAAAATAGTTCAATAAGTCCATGAACACAAAAAGTTGATAATTGATTTTCATTTATCTGAACTGAAGGAAAACTTAAAGGCAGTCGTTATTTTTTGTGTAATTAGAGAAGAGGACTGGTATTGACCAAAACCGACAAAGAACTTCATCGGGATCTAAAGAAACTCACTTGGTCAAGAATAGCAGAAAACATTCTTGGTTACTGCAGTCAAAATTCTATGAGATTAATAATAAATATGTAAGAAATGTTGCATATTGCATGCTGAGTACTGCGCGTATTGTCGATGGTTCCCTTTATCATGATATAGTAGTTTTGTAAATGTTTATTTTAAAATGAAACTAATATTGTGTCATTATTCTCTCAGGGATTTCGAAGGAGGGACCTTGGGATTAGCATGGACGGGTGATCTCAAGAATGCTGGTGGTGTCTGTGAGAAAAACGGGCACTATCGAGGTAGTTTGAAGGTAAGGAGACTACAACACTTGTGATGAAGATATGCCATTTGTATATTTAGATCTGCTAGTCTCTTTTTTTTTACCAACGAAGAACCGAATGAAGACATTCTGACGTCCCTAGCAGGATCTGAACCCGCATACGACATAACAGAACAAGGTCACGTTAACCACCTGACCACGAATACTTTTTTTTTTACGCTCAAATTCAGAATGGAGTCAAATATGTTTCTCATTCATTTACAGAGTCTAAACACGGGTATCGTTACACTTCTTAACTACGGAAAGCATGTACCTCCAGCTGTGAGTCACGTGACTTTGGCTCATGAGATCGGCCACAATTTCGGTAGTCCTCACGATCCCGAGTCGGACACTCGGTGCACACCTGGTGGCCCTGACGGAAACTATATTATGTATGCAAGGTATGTACAGTATTTCTCACTCTGTATTCAAGTAAAATAATGAATGTATTGTCAGCATGATGGATATTCTCTTATTTGTGTTATCGTGATCAGTTATTAGAGTGGGATTGTGTACTAGTACATAAACATGATCAGAAATTGTGGCTTTTCAAGTTGCTAATGTCAACTGTTCTTGCAAAACTTATGTTTGCATGCGTTGCGTGCAAGCACTAGATGCCTGTTTGTACTCGTATATATATATATATATATATATATATATATATATATATATATATATATATATATATATATATCATACCTTATATATATATATATATATATATATATATCTATATACATACATAATATATATATATAATATATATATATATACATCATACATATATATATATATATATATACATTTATATATTATATATATATATATATATATATATATATATATATCCTAATTATATATATATATATTATATATATATAAAGGTATAAGCCACGTGGCTTATTACCAATTTATTTAGGATTATCACGTTCATGGATTTATCACGTTCCAAACTTTTCGTTATTCAGTTATACATTATATATATATATATATATAATATATAATATATATATATTATATAATATATATATGTATGTGTGTGTGTGTGTGTGTGTGTGTATGTATATATATATATATATATGATATATATACTATATATATATATATATATATATATAAGCATAAAATGCGGGAAAAGCACATTGTAAATAATCCATTATTCTATTTGTGACACTTCTGTTGATACTTAGTATTGAAACAATCAATCTTATTCTTTTACAGTAAGTTGTCATGTATGTTTCTATGTAACAATTCCTAAAATAGAGATTTGGTTTGGCAGAGAGAATTTAATTATTCCTGTAATCCATGCTCGTAACGAAACTTCATTTTGTCCTGTTTTATTGTAACAGAGCGACATCAGGGGATAAGCAAAACAACAACAAATTCTCGCCCTGCTCGCTGAGGCAGATAAACAGCGTGCTGAACTCGAAGGCCAGAGACACGAAGGGCTGCTTCACGCAGCCTCAAGCGGCCATCTGTGGAAACGGGGTAGTGGAGAAGGGCGAAGACTGTGACTGTGGGTGGGAGGAGGACTGTGAGGAGACTTGCTGCTACCCCATGAAGACCAACCCGAAGAAAGGCCAGACTCCCTGCACTCTGAGACCCAACAAAACCTGTTCACCTTCACAGGTAGGGAAGCGTGCTGTCTCCCCGTATGAGGCCAGTGCCGTTATAGAAGAGTCCACCTAACTTTGCAGCTAAGCCCCTCCCACTGCACCCCAGCGATTGGCTAGCTCTCGAAGGGGGAATGCAAAACCTTTCATTCCCTTTACTGTACTTCCGTTCATATTCTCTTTCTTCCATTCTCTTTCCATCCTCTCCTAACAATGATTTCATAGCGCAACTACTAGTTTTTTTTTACTTGCTACACCCTTAAAACCTTTTTACTCCCAATTTCCCTTTCAGCCCTGAATGACATCATAGGTCCCAGCTCTTGGCCTTTGGCCTAAATTTTATATCCATTGCAAGTGCTTATTCTGTCGATCTTGAAGTAATATACATAAAAAACTGAAATTGTCTTATTTTATATTAATTATTGGAGAGGTTTATACAATGGAGATCTGTTTATGACTTAAAGTAGTTAATATGGATGTTTACATAATGGAGAGATCTGTTTATGAATTGTTCTTAAATTATTGAGTTTACTGGTATTTGGGAAAAATCCCCAGCACTAATGAGCTCTTTCGTATTACTCCAAGTTATTTTGATAAAGTTACATTACGTGCTGTAACTAATACAGAATTTGATGTCGTAAAAGCTGTTAGTGTTCTTCGTTAATGTCGAACATTCATTGATTACAGTTCCACCGCAATCTGACACTGTGGTAATTTCGGTAACCAGTTCAGAAACATTTCCCTCTCTGTAACTCACCAGATTTTACCCCC
This sequence comes from Macrobrachium nipponense, assembly GCF_015104395.2. Classification (NCBI taxonomy): domain Eukaryota; kingdom Metazoa; phylum Arthropoda; class Malacostraca; order Decapoda; family Palaemonidae; genus Macrobrachium; species Macrobrachium nipponense. The sequence goes on from NC_087201.1 coordinate 110,002,541, forward strand.
ACGTCTAGTTTTGTTTCAGCATATCGAATTAGTGTGGGAAATTTCGCTTTTTGACTGGAGTTCTGTACCTCACAATATGGCATTATATTTCTTTTTTTGTTGTGGCAGGGGCCTTGCTGCACCAATGACTGCCACTTGAAAGAGCGGGACAAGTGTCGAGATGACAATGGCTGTCGAGATGCTTCCTACTGCAATGGAAGGTATCCTCAGTGTCCTCCCTCAACAAATAAGCCAAACAAGGTAGGTTGGATAGTCTTTTCATTCACAATTTCCTGTCTGTGTGGCGATTTCGTTGCTTCAGAAATTCAGTCGATTGTTCCCGAAACATAATTGAATAGTTATTATTTTTATTTTTTTATTTTCTTTTGAATTTATATTCTTTTTTAACTATCACAGTCCTCCAATGCATGAGGCCTGGAGCTACTTCAGCCTCTAGTTTTTCCAGATTGTTATTATGTATTATTATTTTTTTTCAGAAGATAAACCATATTCATATGTTACAACCAACGGCTATTGGCTTGAAATTCATGCTTCCAGAGAACATGGTGTTCATTTGAACGAATTACAGTAGATAACAGGAAATACAGAAAGAAGAGATCAGTTACTAGTTTGACGAAATAATGAAGTATCTTTCTGTACTATGTCCGCAGCACATTTCTTTGATTACCAAAAATTTGTATATGGTTAGTTTATACAGAAGGTTCCGAGACCATTTTTAGCGCTGAATGGCCTTTGCTGCCCCAGTGCTTAGTGTTACACCTAAACTTTATAAAACCAACCAACCAACCGAGACCATTCTTAAAGCGAGTTCTTATGCCATGTACTCATTTCTTACCGACGTGTTGTTCGGCTACCTGTTTGTGCGTAATATTTATTATATAAATTGTGCCATTTGCAGGTGGTATGTCTACTCATTACCTCTTTAGTGTTCCATTTGACTGCGTTATTTAACTTACAGCAAATATATTTTTGAACTACGGTAAAACCTTCATTTGGTTAATTATCTTTTTTCAGACAATTTGTAATGAAGAGTTTGTGTGCTACAAGGGTGAATGTTCTGGATCCATTTGCCTGGCGTATGGCCTGGAGTCATGCCAGTGCAATCGTAAGCGAGGTGACGCTATTACCAAGTCCTGTGAATTATGCTGTAAACACCCAGGAGAAAATCAACCATGCAAGTGAGTTCATCATCTTTCTTGGGTTGTTGGCTAGCTTTGCACTTTAGTGTGTATGTATGTATATGTATTGTATAATATTATAAGTAATAATACTATCTATATATATAATATACATAATATATAATAAGCTATATAATATATATATATATATTTTTTTTATATATACATATATATAAGTGTATATTTTATATATGATGTATATATATGTGTGTGTACAGTAGCACAGCAGCTTATCAGACGCTTTGTGAGTCAGGCTTTCTGATAATTAACAGTCTATATTAAGTTGCAGAAACCTCATGTTATGGCTCGTGCTTGAATACTTACTAAATATCGTACAGATAACAGTTATTCCACGCAGTTCCTGCCCAGAACTAACCTGTACTCTATTCTTATTAGTATTCTGTTTAAGATATTTATCTAAAAATGCATCATATCTAAAAATATCAGAGCAAGAAATAATCGTAATACAATAATGTAGCTGAGAATTACATAGATCTTTTATTTCAAAAGTTTAATTTTGTTATTGTGCTGTTTGAAGACTGTATAAATGTTAGTTTATGAACTGCATATGGAAATTTTTGATGGGTGGTATATGAAAAATTCTACGTGATGTAGATTTGAGGTTTGGTACAATACTCATCCCCGTAGTGGGCATAGTGCCGTCAGTGCACTAGATTTTTCTTTGCGGCGTTCCATCGGCCTCTAGCTGCAACCCCTTTTCATTCATTTACTAGACTTCCATTCTTATTCTCGTTCCTCCATCTTGCTTTCCACTCTTCTTAACAGTTGTTCATAGTGCAACTGCGAGTTTTTTCTCCTGGTACACCTTTCAGAGCTTTCAGCGCTGAATGACCTCGTAGGTCCTTGGGCTAGGCCTTTGGCTTAAATTCTATATTCCATTCATACAGTACTCATTAATGAACCCATCTTCTTCAGATCATCTTTTGAATGGAATGATGCTCCGTACGATATCCCAGACATGTATGCAAAAGCTGGCACGCCTTGCAATGACTACAAAGGATACTGTGATGTATTTAAGAAGTGTAGAGAGGTACGTAGAACTACCTTTAAGGGACAACTTTCAAGATCTGTACAAATAAATGAGTTTAATTAATGTGTTTCATGACAAAAAATTCACAATAATATGGAAAATTTGACCAACTAACTCTCAACAGGTGGATCCATCCGGCCCATTAGCGACTTTGCGCGGTCTTTTATTGAGTGATGAATCCTTAGCCAATCTCCAACGGTGGATTGTTGAACACTGGTATGCCGTCCTCTTCGTCATCTTTGCTGTCATGGTGCTATTGGTGAGTAAAGTTTTTGCTGAAATAAAGTGTTCTTAGGGGTCAGAGCACTTCTGTTGGTAAGTAATGGAGAAGGTTGAATAGCTGGTTTATAAGAAGTGTGGGTCTTCTAAATTTGCATGTTGTGCATAGGACTAGCATGTCTCCAAACTCATTCAGATCATTTGTGGGAGCTTATGGTTCAATCTTTTTTTTTTTCCTCCATCATTCGCTGGTTAGATATTTTGGTAGTGGTTTTAATTTCTTTACGAAGCATGTAAGCATGTGCTGAAAGCTATTCATTACCAAATTTCTCCTGGTAAAAGACTTTCTGGCTAACGAGTTTATATTTAAATATCTTTTAAATCATTTTTAACCCTCTGTCAGTAATATATTTAAGACTATATCTTGTATAATTGAGTAAGGTGTTGGAATCCCTGTTTGTGAATGCTACTCCTTAACCCTGAACCTAACTTGTTCTCCATGAACTGCTAATACTTAGCTAACACTTGTCTTGTTTTTACCAATACTAGTTCTGTCTTTATGCTTCTAGCTGTCTCTGTTGATCAACATCCTGAAAAGCCTCCAACCCTACAGTCACTTGTCCTGACTTAGGTTTCCAACTGTCCACCTTTGCAGATGCCCTTGATTGGTATTTGCACCATGGATCCAACTTACAAGGTGGACTTAGAGCCCTCTTACACCTCTTCCTACTCCTTCCACTACCAGGAACAGCAGATCTTGTCAGAGGCTGAGAGCCACGTGGTGACACCACTCATGGGTAGGGTTCCATCCAACCCTAAACACAACTTTTATGCCAACCCACCCAGCAATGTCTGCCTTCACCATTTATAGTTGTGGCAGAATGCACAGCTTCTGCTTGATGTTTTAAAATAATTTCACCTCTGATACTCTGCTCAAATTTGCTACCTCACATCAGTTAAATCTATATGGAACATCACTCATTGGGACACCTGATCACCATAAGGGAGTTTAAGGCACTCCTCATTAAAGGTTTATGGCACTCCTTTGGAAGTACTTTAATTTAGTTTTTGTGAGCTCTTATTGGTATGTTCTCTTCAGCTCTTTATAGATGTATCATTTTCCTATACTAGACTTTTGTTAAATATCTAGATTGTTTATGATCAGTAATATGAGCATAGGATTCATAATTTATGGTATTATATCACTGCATGATACAGCGTTCTTGACAGACTGATTCATTCCTTTTTCAGTATTTGAAATAGCAGTTAGTTATTTATGATCTTTCCACAGATCATACATACTTCATGTCAGAACTAAGAAATTTTATTTTATACATAGTGATGTAGGATCTCAGAAAGATTGTTTTTACTCGTGGTCATAAACATACATTTATAATCTATTCCCTTTTTTTATTATAATTTCAGCGCAACAGTATAAAAAGCTCTAAGCCTAGTAAGGTTGATCTGAAGCTATCGCTCATACATTTAGAAAATCTACTTTGAATATGAATTAATGTTATGATAAAAAGAAAGGATTTCTACCATTGGACCATTTAAATTTCTTAGTACCAATTGTTCCTCAAGAGAATATGAGGTGAGAGTTCACATCATTACCAAACCAACTTTCTCCTGTACGTAATAAAAGTGTGCCGATAGAAAAAAAGGTTAACATGTAGATAAGACCTCAATGAAGGAATTTTGATTACTCTTTTCAGAGGTCAAATTACACTGAATGGTGAATACGTCTATTCAAAGCAGATGTTAAGACTGAGAGGGTAAGGGTAAGGGTTATATAAATATAAATTTTAGTTCTGTACTAGTCAGTTGCGTGTTATTCACACTGGTAGTTATTTATGCCCATAACGATGGTTAAAACCAAAAGAAGCAGTGTCAGATTGAATAAAATAATAATTATACTAACTGAAAATTAATAATATCATACTAGCATTGGTCATTACTTAAATAATCTTACAACTGTATGGGTCATGTAGAATGATAATCTCCTTACAACTTTAAAATACATAACAAAATAAGATCACAGTTCTCACATGTTGGTAAACATATAATAAATCAGATAAGCATCTAGGCAACTGATAAAATATATATACCAAGAATTGTTGATTAAAGGTTTGTTTGGCAAAATTGGTGGGATGATCATATTAGTGAAAGTATATAGAAAGGTAAGGAAATAAAATGAAACAAAACAGAATGCGTGTCTAGAATTGGAAGGTTAATCACAAACCACTATTCTAGTAATACAAGAAGTCATTTCTTTCAGGGAAGCACTGTACGTATTCCTTATAAAAAATTTCAAAGCTGTCCTTAAATTACTTTTAGTTTTATATTTTTCTTATTTTCCTTTTTTAAAAATAATCACCTTCAGTAATACTTTGGGAAAAGTTTGCTGAATGAATATGCATATACGTACAGTCATTCATAAAGCAGAAATCCTGAAAAGTACAGACTCAAGTGGTTCTACATATCTCACCTCCGATATAGTAATATTTCTTTCCCAATAAACTTTCCCAATAAATTCATAAATAAACTCGACAAACAGATGTTCCTCTGTAAGTAGATATAAATGAGGCAAATTAAAGAAAGCAAGAACAAAAACCTTTATGGTATACTTCTCATTAAACTGGCACAGTCGCTGAATTGCCCAGGTTTTAAGAATTGAAACTTGAAGCAAGAAAATCAGTAACACCAAATGAATGAAATGTTTCTTTGATCAAGAATTGCTGCAAGTTAGATCTGTAGTGGTGACTTCTAAATTGTAATTGATTTAAAACCATAGAACAGATGGCCTTTCCTGGTGATGACGGACTTCGTCTCAATTTGTTTTTATTCATCAGTTTTATTGAAATCAATTGTTGTAGAGGAAAACTCTTAGCAGTTTAAAATTCCAAGAAGACAGAATAAAATATTACAGTTAAGATGAACTTAGTGAGATTACAAAATGAATGGGAAACTGTGTAGACCATTTCCAAAACAGTTACAGTATATCCTAGGAATGAGCTGGCTTTACATTTCTTCTCCTTATTTATTGGTCCATTGAAAGGCTGACAGTTCCCTAGGGTTTGAAGATGATTATTTCGTGACTTTCACCTTAGCAGTTTCACTTCCCATTCTATTCAGCCAAACTCATATAATAGAAGAGTGGCATTTGGATTGATAATGCAGTTGTTTTTTAGGAACGTTATTGGCATTACGGTGATAAAGCTGCTAGCGAGCGATTTAATCTTAAGTGTCAACAAATATCCTTGAATTGGGTGTCAATCAGTATTCTACTGTGACCATGTTTACAAGGAACTTGACTACGCCTCTGCTGTTAGACAGCATTATGGGTGTTCAATTTATGTCATTTTGATTATACTCCCATCTTATCCATACTTAATTTCATGTGAAAATGTAGAAAAGACATAAAAAAACTACCTTTTTGCTTTCCACGTGGGCAAATAACACTTCTGTGTGAAATGTAGTGAACTTTGACAATATTAATAAAGTTAAATTCTTGGACATTTCACATTGGATTGCTGTCTTCCCTTGATTGAGAGGTATTTAATAATTCTTTGATAATCTTGAAATTAAAGGAATATGAATCAAGCATCTCATATCCTATTCTTTTCTACCCTGTGACTGTTATTTTGAAAAACTAAATTAAACATTTGGGTACTGAGCACATCTTTAGCCACATTAATTAATGACAATTTAACATATTAACCTAGGATATCGTTAACATATTGACTTTCAGAGGTAATTACATGGAAGGGAACTTTCTACTCTGGATAGCTTTAACCTTTTAACTTTCAATGATAATTACTAGTAGGCAATCATTTGCTTTGGTAGCTTAGATAAGATAAAATGAAGTGTCATACACCTTGGAAATTTATCATCTGGATTCATTTACTGTTTTTCCTACATGATATATATATATGTACTATTGTCAAATGAAACTGACTTGCTGGATGGTATTTTAGTTGCTTGAAGCTAGTGGCATGGTAATACAAGAAAAGTGGGAGGAGAGATAACTAAAACATCTCCAAAGCTCTGTGAATAGTACAAGACTCGAGTAGAGGTAGTGATGCATTTTCGATTGACAGTCAGTATTAATTTGACTCCCACCATCTATCTCCCTCGTGGTATATTTGGTCATCTTAAGTACTAATATCCTTCAAGCCTGTAAATTGGGAGCTAGAGTTTTTTAGTCATTTTGAATGAATTCGTGAAAAAAATGTTTTGTTAAATAATGGTGACCAAAAAGAGCTGTTGTTTGCGTTAATTGAGGATATAGTATTTTGTGTGCCAATCATTACCTCTACAGAGCATGTGTGTAGATCGAAATGTCTGTTAGTATGTCCGTTAGCAGCATCACGTAAAAGCATATGAACTGATTTGAGTGAAACTTGGAAAGGCATTTATTGAATGAGTCCCTCTTGATTGTCAGCGCTTGGTGGATATCGATGAAGATTTAAGTATTATTATTTTTGGTCATAGAAAACACGTCATATATTTTATATCAATTTGAACAGGAGGGAATTATCGATTGAATATTTACAACAAAATTCATCAAAATACGTCAATGTTTTTCTCGAGATATAGTGTTAACAGATAGGCGCACGCGCGCAACGGAAACAGGTAGAAGAAAAAATATCATCAAAGGAGCTTTCATTATTATTATTATTATTATTATTATTATTATTACTATAGATGTCACCGTTGCACCATGTAATATCTGAACCTTGAACCTTAGTAAATTTCACCGAGTATGTGCAGGATGGCTGTGCCGAAAATGTTTAGTTAGACAATAGTCGTGACTAAGGTTTAGTTGCCTGGCAAAGAGGTTCGCAGTTTCTGATTTCCCTTTCTCATTATTGACCCTGTTTTGTTGGCTCTACCTCCAAACCTTGACATAATACAAATGAAGTAAAGGACATTTCTTATAATGTGCATGTACCTACTGTCATGTTATGTTGTGGCTGTTACAAGTTTCTGTTTATGTAATACAATTTATTTGATTACTTTCATGTCTTGATGTTGTTTAACCATTCAGTTCTTGGGCTACTGAAGATCTTTTGCTGGCTTAGATAATTTTAGAATAATGAAGAAACTAAATGTATGTGGAAATCTCCCCCGCAAAAAAAAAAAAAAAAAAACACAGATTTATATTAATTTTGGTTTACTTCTAAAAGCTTAGTAAATTTGTATATGAGTTTGTAGTCTACAGCAGGCTGGAATTTTGTCAGATTCAAAAAACGTTTTAATACATTAAACCTCCCGTATTTTTAATTCGTTAAGGGTTTCTACTTTTACGAAGAGTGATTAAGCGTAATTTTATGGCACCTGGGAATAAATTTAATTGAGAGTGTCCAGATGGCTCGGTTCCAGAGTAAATAGTATATCAGATAACTGTTCCATAGAAAAAGAGATGCCACTCCATTAGTGAATGCATCCCTGACTCCATTTTGGCGACTTCGTAGATTTGTGGAGTTTTCATGGTGTGAATAAGATTAAGAAATTCTCTCTCTCTCTCTCTCCCAGACATTTTTACATTGTTAGAATTTCCACATACATCAGTGCATCACTATTTGAAGCTCCAGTAATATTTAATTTGTATTTTTGGCATGATTGCACAGTTCTCATGAGTTTCTGTGTGCTTCCTAAATCAATCCTAAATACTAAGAAAATGATCTATTCCTTTTTTCCATATTGTTATGTGTGTTCACTGAACTTTTTTTTAACTCTTGTTGCATGTTGTTTATAGAAGAGAAAATCAAATACTGATGACGAAAGCGACTGCACTATGGAAACTGTTATCGAACGAAATTTAAGAAAAGATGATGAATGTCAGTCAAAGAATGAAGAAGGTTTGTCTGTAGAACAAGTGATTAGACTATATGCTGTAATTGTGTGCATATATATGTATGTATATATATATATATATATATATATATATATATATATATATATATATATATATAATATACATAGAATATATATATCATATTATATATATGTATATACATAATTAAAATTTTGTACTATAGTTAGAGTATATTTTTGGTACTGTTATAGATTAGATGTGATTTAATATTGTATAGGCATTATTCATTTTCGTGTAGTTCTTTCTATTATGTAATTTGCATTGGTAGCTGTAGAATTAAGAACCTTATTTACTCTTTATTTACTCAGTGTAGCTGAAAGCATTTCCTCATATTATCAGTTTTGCATTGAAAATGATCAATTATTGGTACTATCATGTCTTGACATGGCGGCTATTTCCATCTTAAATGTAATTGAAGACTTCATGTAATTGATTTTGCTTATCGTAGCTTCTAAAGATAAATTTTACTATTTATAATGAGAACTGGAAATATTTACAAGTTTTGCAAAGGCTTTAAAATATTTGGCTAGTTTCCTATATAAATAGTATTATTGTAATGGAAATGTAGACTAATACAAGGGTGATGCATGTTATGGTTTAAAGAGTGTTTGCAATATTACTCAAACGGGAAATAATTTAGGCTGGTGAGAAAACATTGAAGCAGTAGATGTAGTATTACTGTAGTTCTAGAAATTTATTTTAGTATTGTATATACAACTCAAATTTTGTGGCATCTATATATATTTAATTTTTCTCAATTCCTTATGCTTCTAATTACTACATGCATTCTGCATATCCTTACATTACCATTAGTTTCTATTACTATCGGAGCTTATTTTAATCCTGCGGTATTTTATGTAAAATACATAAATATTACGTATAGTAATATTTTACTCAAATTTTTGTTGCTTGGTCCTAGTCTGTATGAAACATTTGGACGTTTTATATTTATTTGATGAAAAATGTTGACAGTTTGTAACATAAAGGGCAACGTTTTGCTATTTTAGTTACAATGTTACTCACATAACTCTACCTTTTGCCAGGTGGCGATCATCAAAGTGTTCGGGAAGAATCCAAGGAAGAAGAAAGTGACCACCAACAAAACGATCAGGCATAAGAACGATAGTACCGCTCAATACACTGTTCCTGCTACTGGAGCTACAGCTAACGGGACGTCAGATGGTGCTGCCAACCACGTTGTTCATCCAACAGTCGTGAGAACAAACTTACCTTTCAAGAGAAAGGTGAATGAGGTTCGCAGAGCTGCGACTAAAGCTAAGCGAGCAGCTAAGAGTCAGCTCAGTCGTCCTACTAAGAAGTCGAGCCGTCGCCCTGATGGCACCGTTACGTCGCCAACCGAATCTGAAAAGAGTGGCCCGGGTATTGCAGATGGGGCAGCTGTTCCAAGTGGTACTCGTGTTAAAGATAGACTCTCCAGCAGGGTCTCTATTTTCAGCTTTAAGACATTTAGACCAAAATCACTGAGTCCAGATAAACATAAAAGTAAGAGTGCTGATAAGAGAAAATCAAAGAGCGGTAATGACAAAAAATCTAAAGTCAAAAGCTCGAAAGGTCACCACAGAAGCCGCAGTCCTGATAAAAAAAGAAGAGCAGATGGACGCTCTGCAGAGAGTCCTGATAAGCACAGACGATCCCGTAGTCCTAACAAAAGAGCTAGCCTTGAGGACGATCGAAAGAAGTCCAGGAATCGCTCTGTGAGTCCTGATAAGGTACGTCGGTCTGCCAGTCCTGATAAGATGCAGAGACATAGAGCTAGAAGCCCAGATAAGCACAGAAAAATGAGTGAAGGAAATTGGTTAATTAACAAGTTCCTTGCAGATGAAGAGAAGACAGCAAAACCTATAGTAAATGGTTCTCTTGTTGGTTCACTGAACGGATCCATCAGCTCAGTCAGTGCTGTTTTAGGCGGACCAACCAATAGCCCACAGATAAGCTTGGCTAGAAATGGATCAACACGTGGTTTGCTGACTAGTGACAGCAATAGAGCTAGTCCATTAAGAGGGTTTGTTAATGAGGCTTTCATTAGCTCCCCTCGAGGAGCTCGTACACATAGTTCTCTCAGAGTTACAAAGTCAGTTAGTCCAGAAGGTTTGGACTTTGACTTTGGGCCTAGTAAATATCGGAGATCGATCAGTATGGAGGCTTATAACAGACCTTGTGTTAGTCCTGATAAGAGAAAACGTTCTGTGCTAGATGAAGGTCTCAGCCCAGACAAAAGGAGGAGATTCAGCAGCCCAGAGAAAACTCAGCGGGTGCCCAGTCCTCCCAAAGAGTACAGGTTTAGTCATTCCGATAAGACTCGCCACACTATAGAAATGGAGAAAAGGCGATCTATGTCACCTCCATCTTCGAAGCCTAATTCTTACTCATCTGTTCCTGAAAGACTTCGAGAAAAACTCTCTCTAATTACCGCTAGTCCTTCGGGCAGCGTTGCCTCCATCCTGCCTCCTTCAGAGCCTGTGGACACTGTTAGTCTTCATTCCTCAAACCAATCTACTCATTCCATTCGAGGTCAACCCAAAGACTGGGTATGAGTTTTTAAACAATGTGATAAGGACTGATAAGAGAACTGTTGCAGTGTTATTACAGCTACAACTCTGATCTAAGTAGTTTCTATGTGACTTTTGTGGAAGTATAATTACAATAAAGTGATTCATTAGTTGTATATGACTGAGGATGTAGAATCCATTTTGTGCCAACAACTTTTACTTTATTGTTCATGAAACAGAAATTCACAAGTCCACTGTACACGTGTAGTCTCATTCCATATAATGCATTTCACATACAGTTAATCACGGAAGTGATTATCTGTAAACTGTAAGTTGATGCCGTATATTTCCTTAAATGCATATTTGATTTCCCTTATGATTCTTATTTAATGCATTCAGTATTTATTTGTATTGTGCTTGGGTGAGATATTCTTCTGAAAATGATGTCCTTTTTATCACTCTTTATTTGTTTTTTGTTTTTTTTTCATTATTATTAACAACACATGCTTTGTGATAATACTTTTGTAGTCAACCTTTGAGTTTATTATGCTCAATGACTTTTTTTGTGAAAAAGGGCAAAACTCCAGTACAAATCTGGATACCGCGTCTCCCAAAAGAGATGCCTAATGAAGGTGCATTACTAATTGTCAGAATGTGTGGATCATTTAATTCTCTTGTCCCTTAAAGTGTAGGTTGTAATTTATGTTGCTCATGTAACATGATCTCATAAGATTCTGGACTCCTTCTGTTCATGTAGCAATTCTTTAAGCTTATAGCTTAAGATTACTACATACTAACTTTTTAATGTGTAAATCTAGCAAAATATTTTAATACTTTTTGAAAGCTATCTAATAGAACACTAGTATGCTTCTGACTAAAGACTTGTGTTGTAGGAACAGTGTGTTAACATTTACGGTAGTGTGTAATGTTTAAGTCATGAGATCATTCCAGAGGTGACTTAAAATTGGTACAATGATCCTTAGTTTTTCTCATTTACATGATTTGAAGTGCCATAGAGCAAGGCACAGAAGGTATCTTATTGTTGTTGTACATTTCGTAAGGATGAATAGTCTCTTGTTAATGTTTACAGTAGTGGAAACAAGATTGTTGGATGTTTTCTGTCAAGTAATCTTACATTGTTTTGGAAAGATTTATGTTGGCGTATTTAGTCCCGTTCTGTTTGGTACGGTACCAGTAGATATTAAGTGATCAGTACTATTGTTTTGATTTACTATTAAACAAACCTCCAGCCTGTACTATAGGAACTAAAACCATAGTACCAAAAATGAACCATGCTTTGCTTTCACAGTTTCTTGCCTCGTGGTGCTGTCTCATACAGAATGCGACTAGGTAGAGCGTCTTCGTGTTGAGGAATGACGTAGTCTCTAAGTTTGGAAGTTTATGATGTTGATTATATTGTAATTAAAACTGGTAGCATTGTAAAAAAAACATATTTGTAATTCGTGTCTCTTGATCAGTTTTTGACATATTTTGATTCTGCAGAATAGAACAAGGATA
>NC_087201.1:110015397-110053225 GCF_015104395.2 Macrobrachium nipponense
TAGAACAAGGATAGAAAAGTCACGCGTAGTTAACCCTCTTACGCCGATTGGACGTATTAAACGTCGAGTCAAAATGTCTCCCGTATGCCGATTGGACGTATCATACGTCGGCTCAAAAAAGTTTTTTTAAAAAATTCGCGGAAAAATACTTATAGGCCTACCAGCCGAAAACTTTTGTATCACGCGCCTTGGGGTGGGGATGCTGGAGTTCACGGATCAAGGTGTTGTTTTGTTTACAATCGCTACGCAGGCGCGCAAGCGCGAATTTCTTTCTTATCGCACTAAAAAGTATCAGTGACAAATCTTGGAAATTATTTCGTCACTTTGACATAATTATTGCACCATTTTAAATTATCCTTTACATGAAGCATTATATATGAAAATGTGCGCAATTTCATGCACAATACAACTAAAAAATACTCATGATTGTAGCTTTTATCAATTTTGAAATATTTTCATATAAATAACGATAAGTGCAAAATTTCAACCTTCGGTCAACTTTGACTCTACGGAAAAGGTCGAGAAACGCAATTGTAAGCTAAAATTCTTATATTATAGTAATATTCAATCATTTGCCTTCATTTTGCAACAAATTGGACGTCTCTAGCACAATATTTCGATTTATGGTGAATTTATGAAAAAACTTTTTCCTTACGTTCGTGGGCGATAACTCTTCCGATAAATTTTTTTCGTGCGATTGTCCTAATGTTTGCATCCCTTTAATTTGCCGTTACATAAAGTTTTATATATGGAAATGTGCGCAATTTCATGCACAATACAACTAAAAACAACCCATGGTTGTAGCTTTTTATCAGTTTTGAAATATTTTTCATATAAATACGTTGTGCAAAAATTTCAACTTTCGGTCAACTTTGACTCTACCGAATGGTCGAAAAACGCAATTGTAAGCTAAAACTCTTATATTCTAGTAATATTCATCATTTACCTTCATTTTGCAACGACTTGGAAGTCTCTAGCAAATATTTCGATTTATGGTGAATTTATGAAAAAAAAAAATTACGTTTCGCGCGGTAACTCTTCCGAAAAAATCAGAATTTTTTTGTGCGAATTGTTGAAATGTTTGCACCATTAAAATTAGCTGTTACTAAAGTTTTATATATGAAAAGTGCGCATTTTCATGTAGAATACAACTAAAATGATTGAGGTTGTAGCTTTTCTCTTTTTTCGAAATATTTGCATATAAATCACGTAAATATAAAAAAAAAACCACGTTCGGTCAAATTTGACTCTACCGAAATAGTTGAAAAAACGCAATTGTAAGCTAAACTCTTACGCCTAGTAATATTCCGTCATTTTTCTTCATTTTGAAACAAATTTGAAGTCTCTAGAACAATAATTGTGATTTTATGGTGAATTTTTGAAAAATATATTTTACCTTCACTCCGCGCGCCGATTCGCGGCCGCAAGTCTCCGAAATACGTACATGGCATTATCCTAATATTTGCTCCTTTTCATATTAGCCTTTTTATTAGAGTTTCATATATAAAAATGTGCGCAAATTCATGAAAAAAATACAATAAAAATAATTGAAGGTTGTAGCTTTTTCCATCTTCGAAATATGTGCATATAAAAAAGATATATATTAAAATTTCGACATTCGGTCAAATTTAACTCGTCCGAAATGGTCGAAATCTGCAATTCTAATCTAAAACTCTTACAGTATCGTAATATTCAATCATTTGTCTTAATTTTTGAAAAAAATTGGAAGTCTCTAGAACAATATTGTGATTTACGGTGAATTTTGAAAAAAATATTTTATTGCGTCCGCGCGTTACGAATTCGTACATCATTTTGTGATAATATTTTTCCGGTGTTGCTTTTATTGTTTTACAATGTATTATATATCAAAATGATTGCAAACAATTAGTGTACAATACAACGCAAAAAAAAGTAACTGGTTAGCTTTGACCGTTTTCTGCACAGCGTGATTTGAATACAATTATGTATGAATTTTTTTTTTTTTCGCTACCATATATCGCATTATTTACATATGATAATGATATTATTTTTCATTTCTGATGGTTGCATTCTAAACTTCAGGCAATGACAAAAAAAGGAGTCAAAAATGAACTCTTAATCTTCAAAGTACGCGCGCTGTAATTTTTTGAAAAAATTATCCACTTCCGCGCTCACTTCAACCAGGCCCGGCATACGGGAGACGTTTTGATTTTTAGGGCTCCGGCGTAAGAGGGAATTAATTTTTCCAGGGGGGGATTTGCATGTTTGTGCAGAGGACCAATGATATTTACAAATTTTTGCAGTTATTTCATTGTTTTAAGCAGTACTCTGTATGAACCAAAAAGGATTAGAAATGAACAAAACTAGTAGTACAATTTACAATTTAAAAAAAAAAGGTGTAAAATGGCTACTTTCTTAGTGACCAACACCATTTACAGAGCTGCAGACACTCTTTAGTCATAATGGCATTATTATAGACCAGATGGAAGTGAAAAGATCATAATGCTCTTTATATCTGATTTGAAAAAGAAATTTCGTATTTGTTTGGTAAATTCTCAATGCTACAGAATTCTATTTTTTCTATCTTTTTTTTTTTTCCTGTCCTGCTGAAAGTCGCTGAATATCGTTGCATGGAGGAGTATTAGTAATCTTTCTTGCCTTCCAGAGGGTGATCATATGTATAAAAATATCATGCAACTATTTTTAAAACCTGGATCGTCTCAGTATCACAAGTAACTGGGCTACAGTATGGGTGAGTAGACAGTTTTTAGAGAAAGGGATATTTAAACAATCGGATTATATTTTCATTTTGTTCTATGTTAAATCTTGTCTCTACATTTATCATTTTTTCCTGGTTCGTACATCGCAACTTGCCATAGCATGACCAGCAGGCTGATTTACTGATATAATGACATTCTACATGAATATGAGAGTAAGGAAGTTTCGCATAGGAGCAACGTGAAGGTTATTCGTCAGCTACACTGACACAAAAGTGCACTTGAAACCTGACTTTAAGAAAGCAATTCAGTGATGGGCATTACAAATAGTGCAATTCTCATGAACGCTTCTTCCTTCTAAAGAACAAAGAACATTTGACAAAAAGTTGAACATTGTCTAGAAATGAAGGGGAAGGAGCTGGATGCAAGAGTTGCTTAAGGAATATCAAGACCAGACACTTGACTACAAAGAACCTAGTGCCTAATTTTGATGTCGATGTATCTGAGATAATTACTATTTTAGGTAAATCTGGAAGACCCTCTGTTGGCAGTATAAGATGTTTTACGTGCTTATCTTAATATTGAAATAATAAGTACCTCAGTCCTAACATTTCCCATTGCGTCAGGTCTTGTATGGTTCATTGTGTTTTTAATCTTATTCTCATGTCAAGTTCCGAATCGAAAAACAGAGTTATGTTAGTGATACATAAACCGTACACGGAAATAGTTTTTGGGGATGTATTTTATTGGATAAATCGTTTGAGTAATTGTTATGAATTTCAAGGTTTGGAGGTACAAAGTTGACTTATCTCATATAAAGGAGAAAAATATTTCTTCAAGACTGTATGTAAGTCATGATTAGTTAAGTGTTATGTTGTTTATCAGTTCAAATAAGATCACAGTATTGTTGGTACTATGTGGCTAATACTACGAGGCGTATTACTAACATTAATATATATATATATATATATATATATATATATATATATATATATATATATATAGTTGCAGAAAGGAATATCGAAAGTTATTAGTGTTTAAAAATCTGAATGGAAATTTGCTTGACAAGGAGATTAACCAAAAAACTAATGGAAAAATGTTACAACTCTGATTCTTTTGGTTAATATTAAATGCCAAGTTTAAAAAGTTAACATATACAGAAATTTACTTTGGAGCTCTCTCGTATCCCCGTGAAAGATGCAGGATGGAGCAAGAACTGTCATCTTCCCAGAACATCCTTGAAAGTCCTGACAAATACTACAGTATTAAAGTTCTAGTTCTGTCGTTCTTCAACTGTTAGAAATGATTTACTCTGTTTTCAGCATTTGATCCTATTTTATAAGAAACGCTTGAAGACTGTCGATAGAAAGCTTTATTTACGATAGTTTTCAGTTTATGCTACTGGGTCTTAACAATGAGTTTTTATTCTTGTTGTGTCATATATACTGATATATATATTATGCCTATTGTAATTAATTTCTAAGATTGTATGTAGTTCCACAGTTATTTCTTATTTCCTACGAGAGAACTCAGGATCAGTAATGTACCAGTACAGTACTTAAAGCAGCTTAGATGAAACTGAGAGTGATAAGTGTGTTATCTCTTATCAAGAGGACAAGAGCTGCGTCTTGTTAAATGTGTATATAAAAACAATGGCTTAATAACAAAAGGTTTTATGTCTTATTGGTTCCTGCCTGGAGTTGGATCACACCAAGCACTGATCCCCTTGAAGTCTATTTCATAAGAGACATTCGTATAGACACTTGCAGTTCTTGACAGTATTTAAATGTGAAAGCATTGAAACTGTATTCCTATTTTTAAACATCAAAAGATACGATTTAAAATGGTGAATTTTTGAAATCTCTTGTTGAGTAACTTTCCTCCATAGTGACATGAACAGGAATTAACACTACAAGGTTTTGCAATAGGATGTACTACCATAACTCTAAGTTTCTGAACCTGTTTTTTTACCTCAGCAGTTTTTATAGTTCCCTGTACTTTATACATGCTCTGAGTCCTCTTGCCTTTTGTCATTACAAATGCCAACCCTAGAGGACACACAGGTTTTCATCTGCCATTAGATCCCATTTTCTATATCATGCCATTAAATACTATTTGTACGACATTACAATTTTGACAATAAAACTGAAAATACATATGTAAACTTATTTTTCATTTAAATATTCCTCGCCTGATATTTTTCCATCTAGGCCCTTGTGTTACTGCAAGTTATTCCGATAAACAAGCAATAGACCAGATGTTTTAATTGTAGGCTATAGATGATAACTTAATTTGGAAATTCCTAATAATGAACAACTTAGGAATCAGGAACAAAACGAGTCCCTATATACTTTTCTTGTCCAATCTTAGATCAATAAAATTAACAGTTTGAAATCAGCAATCTTTGAACATAAATGACAATAACCTCATCCGCTAACATAAGGGTCTCCAAAAAATAAGATCACTGCGCATGTGCGCCGCCAAATCTCTTGGAGCCTAGAGCCCTTAGAGCGCCATCCGCACTTCAGTCGCAGTTCCCAAAGTGTGCATGTTGTTTTCCGCCTGGTGAATTATAGTGTTTGAGACTCTGTTAGTGAGTTTTCTCTTCACACAAGGTCTGTGCATAAGGACAAATATGCCAGAACTGCCAAAAAAAAGAAAAATCTAAGGGAGCGCTTACAGTTAAATTGGAGGTCCTAAAGATTAGTTGGGCAAGATTAAAAATATCGAAGAGAATCGGCTTTCATGTTGATGCATGTTCGGGTTCGGTCCTGTGGGTTGGGTTCGGGTTTGGTCGGCTGGGGTCGGGTTTGGTAGGCTGCGGGTCATCTGCGAGAACTACTTACCTTGGCGGAGGGATTACGGACCGGGCAAAATGGTGTTACACGGTCCGGTCAACTGAACTGTAATCTACCCGATCTAAGTCTAG
This sequence comes from Macrobrachium nipponense, assembly GCF_015104395.2. Taxonomy (NCBI): domain Eukaryota; kingdom Metazoa; phylum Arthropoda; class Malacostraca; order Decapoda; family Palaemonidae; genus Macrobrachium; species Macrobrachium nipponense. The sequence continues at coordinate 110,021,023 of NC_087201.1, forward strand.
GACATTGTTCTCTGACGTTTTTTCCGAGCCGTCAACGGCGCAGGTAAGTCGAGTAACTTGTTAGCCTAATTAAGCTAAGTACCTTTTATATTTTCGTCTTGGCACAAAACATACTGATTGTACTATTGCTAAAACCGCTGTTGACTAGATTGCTAAGGAAAACTTCACTTTGGTTGACTTGCATGACCAAGCCGGGTACGAGTAAATACGGCTAGCTATAGGTAGTAGGGACCATTAGAGGGCAGACCAGCTTGTAAATACTTACTGAGTTTCAATCGCTTTCCAGAATTGAAAATACCTATGTATAGTACTATGAAATTACTTTGAGGTTCATGTTTTTACCAAATGACTAGTTTTAGAAATAAAATGACTAGTTTTAGAAATAACTGAGCCCCGCCCCCCTTAGATCCTGCAATTCAGAGAACTCTGGTCCTTACCTAGCTAGGGGGTTTGCCCCCGCAGCCTAACCTCAGGGGACAGGTTCTTATCCTTGGGGAATGTGTTGGGTTTCCACCCATTGGACCCCGAAAATCTGGTCTAGAGATGGAGGCGAAGACTCCCACCTAACCAAACCTAATCCCACCAACTGGACCCCCACAACCTAACCTGATCTAGGAGGTACTAGGCCCATACCCAACTCGGGTTGAAGACGCTACCTAACTTACCTTAGAGAGCTGGTATCTTACCTAGCGGGGAGGGGGCGGGCTTCATTTTCGCCTGGAATCCTCACCTAACTAAAATAAGGGTACTATATGTCAAAACAACTGAAACCTAACCTAACCTGGTATATAGTATGTAGCCATCAGAAGTTTTAAAAATTCCAATGGAATGGCAAGTTATAGGTATATTAAACAGCTTAATGGGTATGCTGCTGTGCCATGTATATTAACAAAAATTATGAAACTAATATTCGTATAACTGCGCAGACAAGGCCATACTGAGCTTAGCTATATTGATGATGTCACTGTGCAAGGTGATTATCTGTATGAATGTGAAAAGATATTTACGTTGCTGTTCATTTGTTAAGATGGGTGGTTTTCTAAGAAATGAAGAGAAACCTTCACTTTCAAGTTAGGTTAACAAGTACTTGCAGTCAGAAATTATTTTTGACAAAGTGCAAGGTATGTGTAAGAAATTTTGCAATAAAATGGCTGTTGAGGTTTTGAAAGACTACAAAGTCAAAGAATTATTGCAGGTTTTCGGGAATCAGGCTTCACATTTTCCAGGTGTTCAGTAAGACCCACAACATTTCAGAATAAATGAGACGCAAAAATACAAAAATAATGGTTAGGAAAAATATCGGGGCAGTTTTGACGATGTAAAAATATCTAACAACATTAAACTTATTGAAAATATTTGAACAGTAGCTATTATTTCCAGAACTTTGTTCCTCATATTTAAATATTTGGATAAGTCATTTCGTTAAGTATATACCTAATTATATTAACTTGACTGCTGCTGCTGCTGTTGCAAGATCGGAGAAATAGTCTGGGAGCTGAGCGAAGTTTAATTAACATGGAAGGTACAAAAGATTTGAGTTGCTTGGGGTCGTATCAGTATCCAGTTGTTAAACAGAACAGCCATTCTTACATTCTAGAGGTGGTGGGTGTGATAGGGGGTGCCACCCAAAAAAAAACCGTAAATGTCCAGGAGAGGGTCGCATGAAGATATCAGTGATATTCAATGTATTTTTACTAGAATGTGTAGGAATGTATGTAAATAGTGGTATACGAGTGAGATAATTTAGTGAAATTCAATAACAGTCGAAATGTCGGCGATCAAACTCGCGCTACTCTTGTCTTCCTCCCAGAATTTTTCTAAGTCTCTTGCTATTAATTGTTGACTGTGTCTTGTTTTAGCTCAAATGAGCCCTGTAACTACTAAACTGCCGCGTACAAACTAGTCCACTTATGACGTGCTTCCTTACACGTTTTGGCCAATCACAGTTTCATTTTCTGACACCTCATCAACTTTGGCCAAAGGCGCGGATGTTTGAAAATTTTCTCGGCACGACAATACATTATCTTAATACCCAGGCATTTCAGTTTCGTTCTTAGACATGGAGCCCGTAGCAGCACTTCTTCTCATATTGCACAAGAAGTTGAAATTCCAGCTTCTTGTCCTGACAATTTCCTAAGTTACGGTGAATTTGTTTTAGCCATAAGTTGCATGTCAGAAAACCTTCGCAACGGCTTCACGTTTTCCCTCAAAGCAGCAACACATCTTGATCAACCAACAGTTTAAGGTAAGCTTAATTAATTTATAGAGTATATTATAATGACGGTAGTATAATGATGTATACAGCAGTACCATCAATTTGGATTTGGTTTGATGGATGTGTTAGGGAGAGCCCTTAATTGGGGGGTCGCAAGGGGGTGGAGCCCCCCGCCCCCCGATAGGCCTAGGTAGGGGTGCGGGCCCCTAGGTTAGGTTAGGTGCTTGTGTTAGGTTCGGTAGTGCCCCGAAAATCACTTTTCTCCTCCTCCCCCCACCCAAAAACTTAAATTTTTATGCCAAATGATTATGGGCACCGCACTTAATCCAAATGTGCAAGGTAAGAATGGAATTTCTGGTGGAAAGGTCACTTAAGAATGGCGGTTATTTACACTAATTAAAGGTTTTAATTAACATTGAAAAGTACAAGTACGAAATCCACTGGGGATTTGTGGATGTGGTCACCTGGATATAAATCATCGACTAAGAATGGAAATTGAGGTGTTTAGGACACTTAAGAATAGGTCACGGTCATACTATGGCCAGTTACTCCTAATTAACATTTTGATTAACATGGAAGGTTCATGTTTAAAACAACATGGATATTGTTGGGAATGGTGTTATGATTCAGAATCACCAACTTAAGAACGGAAATTGTGGTGGAAAGGTCACCTTATTACACCTAATTAACATGGGGAATTATTGCGATTGGTCTCTCCATTAGGAATGCCGGTAAAAATCAGAGCTTTTTAGAAATGTTTACATATTAAAATAGTACTGTAATGATTACACTCAAAAATTTATGCATTGCCTTGTCCTCCCACAATCAGAGTATACAGATCAAGCATGGAATCCACACCTTTAAAAGTATAAAAAAAAAAAAAAAATTCATCGGATCTGCTGAAAACGTTCTGAGGAGAGCTATGCGTCTGGTGCCATCTCCAAAAGAATTAATGTTATGAGGAAAGAGCAACAGTACTAACATTGCAAACTTTAATTCACAGATCTAAAGGCGATATGGTAGAAACGTATAAGACATTGTGTGGGAAATGCGAAGAGAATGGGTGCGAGGGGTTTATACAATTAACGAGGACAGTACCACACGAGATCATAAGAAAATATTCAAGAACTAGGTTGGACTCGAGTAGTCTTTCTGCAACTGGGTAGTGGGCAATGGAAAAAATAACTATGTTGATTAATACAAATCAGCGGAAGCATTGGAAAACAAAACTGGATAAAGAACGGTGTACAGAAAAGCAAAAACATTATTTTAAAGCGCCCATAGCCTATGATAAAGTCGGCTGCCACAACCAAAGAGCATAGCTATTATAGTCCAGAAAATCCTGAAGTGGAAACACAGGCTTAAACCCCCACTAGAATTTCTACGTGAGTGTACGTGGGTAGTTTTTTTGTGGAAGTAAACGAGGCGAAGATTGTTCACTCCCCTTCCTCCTAGTCTCTGGTGAAGATTCATTCACCAAGGCAGAGAGAACTAACTCTTTACGAATGAAGTCAAGACCACCTCGCACATCCAGATTGGTATTATTACAGTTTCAACCATTATGGGAAATCTATTATATTGATATTTTTCCCGAGTAAAGCACGTGATAACAAAACATGGTATTTCTACAGAAGCAATCCGCGGTGGCTTAGACTATGGCAATTGACTGATTCCTATGTTATTTGAGTTACTGTACAAGATTTAAAAGTAATATCCATTCGGGGCTGGGGGCTGTAACTAAGCAGTAATTTGACCTTTGAAAGTTACATAATAGCCGCACCAAACTCAAAGGTATATTAAAGTTTAGTTCCAACCAAACAAAAAAATATTCCTTACAACCCTTGTAAAGCAACTAAAATAACATAGAAAATGTCAATTGCCAGTCTAAGTCACCGAAGAACGGTCCTATAGGAAGGTACCAAGTATTCGTTACGGTGAAGGCAATGTAAACACAGCCGCCATGTTTAAATTCCCCAACCACCACGGAGCCATATTTCACTAAGGGGGGGGTGGGGGGGGGGGGGGTAACGCACATAGGGGTGGGCGGGGTAAGGTGGAAGGTACGAGTTGTCTTAGCAGCACCCCACTGAATAGTAACATACCTTGACGCAACTTTCGGCGAAAGCCTAACACTCACTTTCCTAAAACATAATAATTAAGAATAATGTTTGGACCTTACCTTAAAGGGGTGGAGGGTACAAAGCAGCAGCTGCTTTTAAGAATGCGTGGAGGCAGGTCTTGGGTTCCTCAAAATGCAGCTTGAAATAAGCAACAGCCAAGTACCCGACTAAGTTATACATTCTGCCTCCGTATCTTGGAGTCGACTGAATGGGGGCAAAAGACCTGCTTTCTCAGGAGGCCATGGTCCTGGCAAAAACCGATTAGTCGATCATAATTACCTGAGTAAAAGGCAGAAAAATCTTTGTAACTCGTGTAACAATTGTTACATGAAGTTGGCAAAGAGTTCCTGGTGAGCGGCTGGGGCGAGCGTGAAGTAGATGCAGCAGTGGATGTCATGGCGGCAGATTCAACAGTGTTGGAGTTCTATAGTTAGGAGGTGGCAGAAGGCCAGACCGTAGAAAACAGGGTAGGAGAGGTGGGGTGGAGTAGTAAAAATGCTTTGATGCTATTGGTTGAGGCAGGGTGGGGCTGAGGTAAATGAACAAGCACTTAACAAGATAAGTTGGCAATGTTAAGGGTAATAAAAGTAAATGGGTAGTTAAGGAACTAAATGTAAATGTGGGATGGGTTCAAAATATGAAATAATACAAATACATATAACGGGCCCAGGAGGGGGTGGGATTTAAGTCCTGGGTGGTAAATGTGTAATAGGGCCTATAGTTGTTTTAATAAATACAAAAGACCAAATTAAACATAGGTTAGCATAGTATAACAAAACCAATTAAACTTGTAGGGGATGTTGCCTGACCAGGGGTGGGGTTGGGCCTGCTGTAACCCCCCTTAAAGAAACAAACCACCTAACATAACCTAACCTAGCAGGGATGTAACCTTACCTGTAGGGAAAGGGGAAATAACCTAGTAGGCAATGTTGCCTGACCAGGGGGATTTGCCCCCCGTACCCCCCTTCAAGGCCTAAACCTAACCTAGTAAGGAATGTAACCTAACCTAACTCAACCTAGTAGGGAATATTGCCTGACCAGGGGCTTTGCCCCCGTACCCCACCTTAAAGGCCTAACCTAAACCTAGTAAGGAATGTAACCTAACCTAACCTAGTAGGGAATATTGCCCTCCGACAGGGGGGCTTCGCCCCCCCGTACCCTTCTTAAAAGGCTAACCTAACTAGTAAGGAATGTAACCTAACCAACCTAACCTAACCTAACCTAGTAGGGAATATTGCCTGACCAGGGGGCTTCGCCCTCCCGTACCCCCCCTTAAAGGCCCTAAACCTAACCTAGTAAGGAACGTAACCTAACCTAACTAGTAGGGAAATACTAGGCCTAACCTAACCAAGTAAGGAATGTAACCTAACCTAGTAGGGAATATTTGCCTGACCAGGGGGGCTTCGCCCACCCCCCGTACCCCCCTTAAAAGGCCTAACCTTAACATAGTAAGGATGTAAACCTAACCTAGTAGGGAATATTTGCTGGACCAGGGGGGCTTCGCCCCCCCCCTTTACCCCCCCTTAAAGGCCTAACCTAACCTAGTAAGGAATGTAAACTAACCAACCTAACCTAACCTAACCTAACCTAGTAGGAATATTGCCTGACCAGGGGGCTTCGCCCCCCGTACCACCCCCTTAAAGGCCTAACCTAACCTAGTAAGGAACGTAACCTAACCTAAACCTAGTAGGGAAATACTAGGCCTAACGTAACCCTAGTAAGGAATGTAAACCCAACCTTAACCTAACCCTAGTAGGGAATATTGCCTGATCAGGGGGGCTTTGCCCCCCCGTACCCCCCCTTAAAGGCCTTAAAGGCCTAACCTAACCTAGTAAGGAATGTAACCTAACCAACCTAACCTAGTAGGGAATATTTGCCTGACCATGGGGGCTTCGCTCCCCGTACCCCCCCTTAAAGGCCTAACCGTAACCTAGTAAGGAACGTAACCTAACCTAACCTAGTAGGGAATACTAGGCCTAACGTAACCTAGTAAGGAATGTAATCTAACCAACCTCCTAACCTAACCTAACCTAGTAGGGAACATTGCCTGACCAAGGGGCTTCGCCCCCCCACCCATTACCCCCCTTAAAGGCCTAACCTAACCTAGTAAGGAACGTAACCTAACCTAACCTAGTAGGGAAATACTAGGCCTAACGTAACCTAGTAAGGAATGTAACCTAACCTAACCTTACCTAACCTAGTAGGGAAATATTGCCTGACCAGGGTGGCTCGCCCCCCCGTACCCCCCCCTTAAAGGCCTAACCTAAACCTAGAAAGGCAATGTAACCTAACCAACCTAACATAACCTAACCTAGTAGGGAATATTGCCTGACCATGGGGGCTTCGCCCCCCGTACCCCCCCTTAAAGGCCTAACCTAACCTAGTAAGGAATGTAACCTAACCTAGTAGGTAACCAAGTAGGAATGTAAACCTAACCAACCCCCCCCCCCCCCCCAGGGTATCCACCCTTGAAGAACTAACCAACCTAGCCTACCGGGTAACCCCCTTCAAGGAAGTAAAACTAGTAGGTAAACCAACATATAACAAACTAAACCTAAGGTATTGCCTAACCGGGGCATGGGATTCGCCCCCAGTATGTAAAATGACATATAAACCTAACTTTGATGGGTGTGGAAGTGTTGTAAAATGTAAAAAGTAACCATACATAACTGCATAATAGTAAGGAAACTGGAAGGGAGGTGTAAATTGTAATGTCTGTAAAAGTGTATAATGGAATATATTTTAACAAAGAGTTTTATAGAAAAATAATGGCAAAATATATATTTAAATGTTATATATTTAAATGTAGGTTTTATAATAATAATGGCAAACTTTAATCTAGATATTGGTATCTGTGAGAAATGCATTGTAAATGGTGTAACGTAAAGAGCCAGTCGTGAATACTGGAAAGGGGAGGGATTGACTTGTGTATAAATGATATAGGGAGCAGCGTTGCCGATAGCTCTGCATACTAAAATCGGCATCTTTATAGAAAAAAAAAACGGAATTCATTTTATGGCCCAGGGGTACTTTAAGAAAATAAACCAATCTTATGCAACACCTCATCGATTTATATTCATCATCATTCAACAAAAGTATATATTAGCTATGTATATACACAATTACAACCAAAACACAATGATATATACATATTAAGTTTTATAGATAAACTTTTTAAAACAGAAATTACACAAATATAGGTAGATACGTAACCTACTCAGTTTTATAATCAACATTATAGAACATATAGGCTATATAAATAAAACACAAATTTTTTATTATTTTTCTTCATATATCAGGGTATAAGTATGTTTGAGAATATATTTTACTAATTCCAGATTTAATATCCTGTTTTATGCTAATTTCCTTACCGTCACTGAAGGGTTGAACGTTTTCAACGCCTATTAAGTGGAATCTCTTAAAGAATCATTTACACATATATTATGTAAGAATAATGTAGTAATAATCATTTTTCTACCCAATCTTACATAAAAAGACATTAACTAATTAAAAAAAAAGTATTCAAATTTATTTGAGACGATAAATCAATCCCCTCGAAGAATGCCGAGTTTTTCTCGGCATGAACAAGCAGGCCGATTTTTTCTCGGCATTGAAGGTCTGGTTCTCCGCCTGTAGAGTTTTTTCTCGGCAAATCGGGGGGAAATTCGGCATTTCGGCAACGCTGATAGGGAGTGTGTATGTAATATGCAACGCAATGTGCAATTTCACGTAACAGGTAGGTAGGTAGGTATCGAAACGTCCTAAAACTGAGTTCTATATCAACACGTAGGCATTTTAGGTGTCTGTCCTCAATTATAACATAATATTTCAAGTTATATATGGTGAAATGATTAGGTGGGGATATTTCAAAACAGTTATATACAATACTATGGAAAAATGAAAAGGAATAAACACTAGAATTCACATAACATGTTTAATAAACAAATTAGGTATGCTTTTATGTAACTCAACGTATGGTTACCAGCCAGGGTTCCCAGATGACACCACTACCAACCAGCCAAAGTATAACCATGAAACCAGCCAAAATCCCGCCAAATGGAAATCCAAACCAACCCAAATAACCGGCAAATATATGTGCGTTATATTTATCTTTATAAATGCATATTTTTTTATCATATATATGCTTGTATAGCGGCAACATAGTTTTAGTTAGATAATATAAACTAATATAAGAATACAGGAAAAAAAAACGAGAATGAATTGAAATTTTGAAATGAGGCTCGTTCTCTGAGAATCCGGCGGCCTGTTTTGTGGTCGTCTGGTGTGTGTGATTTTTATTTTAATTCCATCTACATATTTTGCTTAAATGTTACCAAGTTTTTACTGAAAACCTATTCAAATTCCCCAGATTTTCCTGAAAACCTTCAAAAATGCCCAATCTGGGGAGAGATTCCTCAAACGTGGGATCAGTGTTTAGCTCAAATAGAAAGTATTTGAAAACCAGCCAAAATACCACTAACCAGCCAAAGTGAATTTTTACCCACCAAATTAGGAAAAAAAGCCAAATTTGGTGAGAAACTGCCAAATCTGGGAACCCTGTACCACCCAATCCTTCACTCAGTCCGGTAGCAACATAGGGGTCATACTGTAACGTGTTTGGCTAAATACATGTATCCCTCCCGTAAACCCCCATTTCTTTCCTCACTAAGCAGTCTGAGTTTAGGCCAAAAGCTCCCTTACAGTTAGCGCATGCGCAGTAGCATTAGCGCATGCGTAGTAGGATTCAGTGTTGTGGTAGTAGTAGTAGTAGTAGTAGTAGACGAATATCGCTAGTTTTGTTATCTCTTATTTCCGCCTGTATTTCGTGTTTTTAAGTGATAAATGTGGGAAATACCACAATAACACGGCAAAATCATCCCCCAAGTGGTTTCTCCCCACCCAAAACCCCGGTTCCCACTGGGGGTCCCCCTTACCGTAGGATAGAGTTAGGGTTTTGTCCCCACCCAAAACCCCGGTTCCCAATGGGAATCCCCTTTACCGTAGGATAGAGTTCAAGGTAAATTAGAGTCGTCCGAATAAATATTACTTCAAATTCTTGTTCAGGGGGTGAAACTGCATAGAAAAACCGCAACTGCCATACTCTGAGCCGCCGCGGATAGGTATACTAGATCTACCCAAAACACTTCTTCTCAATACATAATTGTCGCTAATGCATACTTACAGAGAAAAAAAAATGTAAAGTTTTTACCTCGAATTTTTCCTAAGTCGGGAGAGGTGTTTCCTCTACGGTAATGTTTACTTTTAATGAGCCCTCTAACTTACTTTCTTACGCCAAACACAAGCAGTTCCAGTTTACTCATTATTGGCTGAGAGGTGTGACATCGTTATGACGTCATTGGGTTTCATAACCAATTACGAACGACTTTAGTCGAAAACTAAGTTTCACTAGCATTTCAGCGGAGTAAAAAAGTTACCTGTCTAGTATCCACTGGTATCCTTGTTTGACTGAATAATCGAATAATGAAGCAAAAAACGGCATTTTGTCTTCCTGTAGCTATGGCAGAGGCAGTGGCTGGCCCTTCTGGCATTAATTTTGACAGACCTTCGATTTCCTACCGATTGTTTGCAGTGCAATGTGGTCGTCGGGTACCTGGCCACTTCCTACTTTAGGTTGCATGTCAGGGAACCTTGCAACGGCTTCACGTTTTTCTCAAAGCAGCAGCACATCTTTATCAGCCAACAGTTTTAAGGTAAGCTTCTTAATTTATAGAGTATATTATAATGGGGGTAGTATAACGATGTATACAGCAGTACCATCACTTTGGACTTGGTTTGATGGATGTTAGGTAGTGGCCTTAAGGGGGGGGCGGAGCCCCCCCCCCCGCTAGGCCTAGGTAGGGGTACAGGGCCCTAGGTAAGGTTAGGTGGTTGTATAGTTCGGTAGTGCCCCGAAAATCACTTTTCTCCTCCTCCCCCCACCCAAAACCCCGCTTCCCACTGGGATCCCCCATAATTGAAGTAGTAGGTAGTTTATGCTTAGATTTTGTGTGTAAGAGTACCTAACTCTTAGTTTCTTTTTTATTCATTTCCTCATGTTTCTATGCGATGTGCAACACCAATCTGGTCGTTTTTTGCCGTTTTTCGTCGTTAATACTTGAAAAACGGGTGCGGCCTTCTCCTGGACATTTACCTTTTTCTGGAAAAACTCGTTTTTTTTTAACTCCAATTACATAGTAAATCTCTAATCGGATGTTTGCAGTCAAAATAAATTTAAATCCGTTGGAACTACATTATTTTTGATGCAACTAATATATTTTTATTCCAGTTTTCCCATAATGGTTGAAACTGTAATTTTACCATTAAAATAAATGTAAGTGGGGTCTTGTTTGCTCCGTATTTTGTCCTTGTGATCTTGAGCTCCTCGTTAGTTGAATGGAGACTTGGAAGGAGCCTACTATGCCCACACAATTTTAATTGTTTGAGTGTTAGTGGGGCAGCCATTCAGTCATTCCTGAGACAGTTAAAGAAAAGAAACTTTTGACCTCTCCGCTATGTCAAGTTTTGTGTTTTAGACCCATGTTTTTTTCATTATTATCATCATCATTATTGTTTATAGCAGTGTTCCCAAACTGGGGTCCACGCACATCCCCTGGGGGTCCAGGGAAGGCCATAGGGGGTCTGCGACACAATGAAAAAAAATTATATTTGTTCAACTCCAGAAAAAAGATTGTGGCTGTTTTCGCCAATTCTGTTTTGTATCGCGTTTGAAGCAATAAAAAAAGCATTGAACATGTTTCATGTTTACTCATACTTGCTGTGTGCAGAAATATACAAAAATGTAATATGTTTTACTGGGTATCCCTCTATGGTAATGGTAACTTTTGACTGGCAACGGCTCCCGGCTGGGACTCATCGTATATGGTCCTTGGTTGGCGAAGTTTGGGAACCACTGATTTATAGCATTGTCGTTTAATTAAAACATTTTCTTCTGCAATTTCTAGTTGCTAAGAAAGCAGATAGAGTATAATTTGGACAGCATTTGAATAAGGTTTAGGCCCGGAGTATCACGACGACTGTCACGGGTTACAGAATTAGAATGGCGCCGCACGCTATAAAAAGTACGTACGAACGAACGCCCAATTAGATTTGCGGGTTGTCAGTGACCCAGGGCCGCCTCTGAGAGCGAAGAATGTGTAATGGCAAATTACAAACAACTGCTAAATCTGAAAACCAAAACAGAACTGGATCGCGTATGGAAACAGACGAGCCTAAAGGCAGGTACGAGTAACAATTCATTATTTGAGTTATTCAACTACCCGGCGGTACGAGTTTCCTCGGCTGTTTTGTCGTCATAACTAATTTGCGCGTTGCGTCAATTTCTCCAATTCTCCCTATCTCGGTAGATGTTATGGGTTTTAACGATTAAGTGTGGCACTTAAAAGACTGCCACTTAATAGTCTTCTAAGTCGTTTTTGATGAAATATTCGTTGTTCAATCGATTAAACCAAATTATTAATAGCAGATTCGATTTCTTGATCAGAACATGTGTATGGATTCTTAGTCTCTCTCTCTCTCTCTCTCTCTCTCTCTCTCTCTCTCTCTCTCCAAGCTTCGATTGATTTACTCTGCTTACATAAAGAGTTTTCGGCCTTTGTGTCCAAGCCGCCTTTCTTTGACATGCCTGACTTGTAATATCTCGAATTAGGGCCAGTTACAAAACAATCGAATGAATATCCTTGATTAGTATTCAGTTGTTGATACGTTATTATAAGCCAAAACCCGAGTTATTACTCTTATACATTCACAAAAGATAACATGCCTTGGTATCAGTCGGGTAAAGAAATTCAAAGGTAATCTGCAAGTGTAAGCAAGAGTCTAATTTGAAGGTAAATAGAACCGTACGTGAAGGTCATATACACATGCCAGCATTCTAGTTCCTCTCCAGCAACTAGTCATGTATTTTTGCGATGATCATTTTATGTTTCCATGATGTTCTGGATTCTTACTTCACCCAAGGTATCCCGTTTCGTTATTGCCGGCCTTCACAAGAATACGTTTGTTCATTCATAAATATTAAAGCGCAAATATCGTTCAATACCCGATTCACTTTACCTCGAGAATAACTTGCACACACGTTGGATCGTAATCGAACTGCTGTTGCCTTGTATTAAAAACAACGAGACAGTACTTGACCACTAAACCATCAACTCACGTTGTTTCAGAACAGGTTAACGGTTCAAATCCTGCCGGTGACGAAGCACTTGCCAATTACAATTCCCCATGGGTGTCAAGTTATTCCCAAGGTAAAGCGAATCTGATATTAAACGATATTTGTGAATGTAAAGAAAGGAGGTACGCTCGCATGTGGCAGAGATTCAGTTTGTCCATCTAGAAGCGCCCATGCCTTACTCTGCAGAGCAATTCCTAGAACGATTCCTCGTGGTGAGGTTTGGATGGATGGGGTGGGGGAGTAGAGGCGAAAATTAATGATATTTATCTTAGGTTTTCAAAAGATTACTTGGTTATTTTAGTCATGCAATGACTCGTGCCATTTAGCAGTGACTCATAGGATGTAAAACTGATGACCAAGTGCAAGTATAAAGTTTTTCGAGATCTTACGAAGAACTTAGAAAAAGGGTGCCATCAAATCTTTCTATTATATCGGTGTTTTCTCCCATAGAGTCTGCAAGAATATTTAAGTTCCCTGCAACTTTATATCTGTTCAACGTGCCTTTATGGTTCCCTCTTTTAAAATTATAAATATTGATTATACTTCGTTGAACTTTATCATTAACTATAGATTTTATCGGACCTTTCCCCAGTCCCATCAACTTTGCCTGGCTACTTGAATCCAGCCAATTACTCCATTTCCACGAACAATTATAACAGGTGACCTTTTCATTTTTCAGTTAGGTATTTCTTTGGAAACTATTTGAATTATATATTTAACCATGTGTTTTCTGCCACATAAATTAGTGACCGTGTTTTAATTAAGTCATTATAGCACTGCACTCTTATTAATGGTGGTTTTAACATTATATTCAGCATTTATATCTTAACAGACCCTGCTTTTATTTATGGCAAAGCAGACCGATTTTTAAATGCTGAAAGAGCCTAGGTCTCCGTTTCCGATAAAATTAGCAAAATGATCGCTTTACAGCAGGGTAATTAAAATAAGCATTTATTTGCTATATTGTTAGGCAATACGAGCTCTGAATAGTAATAGCTAATGTTTCATATATTATTTAAATGCGTCTACATAAATGAACTGACGTTTTCTGTTAACTAGTTTGCAGCGGCTGACCATGAAGAAGTAGACATGGTTAGCAACGTTACCCATCGATAATTTTTCATTTTCTTACATGAGTGCTTCGAGAGCGACAAAAAACGGATTCTCTCTCTCTCTCTCTCTCTCTCTCTCTCTCTCTCTCTCTCTGTCTTGCTATTTACTCGCAGATTTAGTTCTTGTATCGAATATAATTTATATATTACGATTCATTTCTTGCCTTTATCGAAGATAACCACGGCAGCCTTTGTGCGTCATTATTGTGACGCTGGATAAATTAGTGTGAAAAAATTTATTAAATGAATTGGAGTCTATTTCAAAACTGTAATTAAGAAAATAATTTATCGGTAGGGAAGCTCGAATTTAGTCAATGGCCATTGTGTGCTTGTTTCAAGTGAGTTACATCTTACAATTAAATAATAAAAACGTAAGCGGGTTTCCTCTGCAATAATTCTTATTTACCTGAGAATTTGCGTCTTGACGTTGTTTGTAAGGATAGGTTAATCAGGTTATAACAGAATTGTCAATGCCTATTGGTACAGTGCACAGATCTTGCATTTAATGCGTGCATAGGTTTAGCCCTGTTGGTATAGTACATGTAGTGCCTGTTCACCGACCATTTACGGGCTTGCTAAGGAGCAAGAGGTCCTACTAGCACGACGCGACGCTAACTCAGTTAGTCAGTCAACTGCAGCGCAGTACATGCCTGTGATGGACAGTTATATATACTTGTGACTTATGTGAAATGTGTCAAATTCATCTCTCTCTCTCTCTCTCTCTCTCTCTCTCTCTCTCTCTCTCTCTCTCTCTCTCTCTCTCTCTCTCTCTCTCTCTCTCTCTCTCTCTCTCAACCGCATTGAATGGTGCTGTTTAACGTGCATTTGCAATTTTTTAATATTAATTATTATAGAAGATAAACTATTACTGCTGTAAGAGTTTCTGGTCGACACAGGCCAGCGTCTTCAAGTTGTTTTTGCCTTCAAAAAGGAATGACGAAGCCCATTAAAAATAAGATGTTCATTTCAGTTTTCTTTGTGGTTTACGTAACGAATGAAATAATCAGACAAAGAAAGGTTGATGGTGAGAAAGTGATGTGCAAGCATCAAATGTAATGGATGTCCAGGCATCAAATATAATCCATTTTATTCTCTTCATTCCCCTTTTTCAAGGTTGAGAAAAGTCAGGACGCATAAGTACCCAACTGGGCCCTATCGGTTTTAATGGTAGTTCTTAAATAAGGTTTTAAGCCTGAGAATTACATTCCATGGTGGAAGAGGCCCTCTATAATGACTGCTTAATGGGCTGCTCTAGTTTCCATATTTCCCTTCATACGAGACGTGAGTGATCAGTAATTTGTCAAAATCTCTAATAAGTTTCATGTAACTGAGAAGGGGAGGGCCTCGACGAGGTAGGTTTCACTTTCCAGAGTGTGGAAATTATATATATTACCCAAAAAATAAATTACTTTTTTTTTTTCATGCAAAACGCATCTCATGATGACACACTATAAAATAGATTCGGCTGTCATTGAGATTTCATTTGTATCTGGTCATTAAATAATTTTGATGCTTTGGGATGTTTGTTTTGTGAATGTTTCCAATTTCATTTTTGTCTTCTTTCTATAAGAACGTTTTTTCTCCTTTGCAGGCTCGTTACGAATAGCTGCGATCGGCAACATCGTCATCACTTTGCGCTTAGCTGGTCACGTGATACAACAGCTACACAAGGTCATACGAACAAATCTGTACGAAATATGTTGTAATGGCCACAGCAAGGAAGTTTCTTAACATAAAGTTGAAGGAAACTGCTGCTCCCGGCGCTGCTTTTGTGTTTAGCAGTGTGCAAGATCATTTAGTATGTCAGCTTGTAAAAAGGTGAGAACAAAAACACGTGTTATGAAGTATTGAATGAAATAACCAGAGGGGCTCCGAGCGTTTCTTGTGGGTCAAAATCCTGTATATATATACTATATATTGCATTATATATTTAATATAGTAACCCAACTAAGTACGATTGGAGTCTGGAAATAACGTCATATTGACTTTAGTATTATGATTTATATGGCCTCAATATATATATTATATTATATATATATATATATATATAAAGGTATAAGCCACGAATGAAAAATAAAAAACTGATTTTCTGCAAGATCTTTCGACGTTGAACGTCGAAAGATGTTGCAGAAACTCTGTTGTTTAATTTTCCTTCATGGCTTATACCTTTTTACGGATTTATCAGTTCCAAACTTTCGTGATTCAGTTATATATATATATATATATATATATCTATATATATATGTGTGTGTGTGTGTGTGTGTGTGTGTGTGTTTCTTTCTTCTAATATAAAAATACAAAGTACTCGTGTAATCTTTCACTTGTTTCAGGTGTGAGTAGTGTGTATAGCCTTAGGATGTCAAGAGGACATCACTATTATTACCATTGACGTAGGTAAACGGTACCAAAAGAAGTATGTAGAGAGGATGTCCGACCTGCTTGATGTAAACGCGCATGCGCACTGGTCATGTCTATTTTTAGCAACGGGACAGTTGCCGATCGCTAAGGTCACCATCACATCATAACCACTGGAAATATTTTACCACCTGCAGCAACTTATCAGATCCCTGTGGAACATCTACGCAGAAGCCACATTATGCGTAAGCGTTGTAAACCCTTTTACCTTTGGTCAAAACCATTTTTAGTGCATAGGACTAGTTTTCAGTTAATAAAAGGTTACGACTCATTTCCCAAGAGAACACTATGCCCGTTAGTAATGTTGACTCCCACGGAGTTTTGAATAGAAATTTTATCATTCACTAAACCATTTTTTGAAATTGTTTATTTTCAGTAAGTCAAAATATCAATTTTTCTTTCATGGTTGCGGTTTCTGTACGTGGAAACCTGGTGGTGGTTTATATTAAAGGATTTTGTTTCTTTTAATGTAACTGTACAAGTGGCTTGAGTGACTACCGAAGTCGATTTTACCTAAGTCTGCTCATACAGCGGTAGGTTTCGCCCAGTCCTGCACATATTACGGTAGACTTCACCAATGTCAGTGCTTGGCGTGTACCCTATTCAGGTGCTTCTCTCGTCTTCCCATCCAAAAGTCTCCGCGAATGTTTGCCAACCATCTGGTTATCCTTTTCTCAACTCTGTACCCTCCATAAGTCATCGTAAAGGCCAACCCTTCTGTGTACGTGCTCGTCCATCGTAGCTTAATGTAGGGTTGTCGTTTGAGATGGGAATTCTGTTAATCCTTGGGGTTTTTTTATGAGGTCTTCTCCTGAATTCTTTTCCCATAAGCATTAACCACGTAATGCTTAATCGTTGGATTGAGAGACTGAATAGTTGTTTTAAGTGATTAGGTAGGTGACCTGCTAGCTCTGGGCCTTGTCTTGAGCAGTCTGATACCACTTTTGAACTTGGTTCGTAAATGACAATCTCTCTCTCTCTCTCTCTCTCTCTCTCTCTCTCTCTCTCTCTCTCTCTCTCTCTCTCTCTCTCTCTCTCTCTCTCTCTCTCTCTCTCTCTGCGTCCTACAAGGTAGTACAGGATTAGTATACTGAATACTGTTGTATTTTGATATTGGTCAGAAACCTTCTAGTGGTGTTACCCTCGCGTATTATTTTCTTCGAGGCATTAAGTTTTCTATTAGGTGAGCGAGTGAATGTGGATTAAATGTAATTTTCGAAATGGTCACCCTAAGATATTGGCCATGTGAGGTCCCCTTCTAGAGCTGAGTCACTTAAGGTAGATTTGTGGATGAGCCCTATCCCCTATGCCTATGAGATGTTTGTTTGGGGGCCTCTGATTGGCTGTTACCGGCAGTTAGGCGGCTAGTGCAGTCTCATATTTTCCTCTGCAGCTCAGAAAACTAGCAACATGCTTATATTTCCTCATTTATCTTAAGTTTTGCTCAAGATAGGAAAGTTTTGGTCACGTCATAGGATTCGGTATTAATTGAACAACTAAATCATGATTTTCTGAAATCAGTAAGATAAAACACAAGGAATTACAACGAATAAAAGAGAAGAGGGAAGTATTTAATGCTTTATACCTGTTTTTACCTCTCGTCGGATTTTGTATTATTCTTGTGATCAAGGTAAAATAAAAACATGTTTTCATAGAATAAATTCACCCGGAATACGTTGGTGCTTTCAGATTTTAGATGCGTGTGATATGTGAAGAGAAAAATGAAGAATAAGTATGTCTTACGGTGTATCCACACTTGATTCAGCCTGAAATTAAAAACAATCTTGCTTATTTCTTTGTTGTTTATATTCCACTGAGATCATTAGTTTTCATCACTCAAATTTAAGTCTCTGATATCTCCTTCGTTTGAAAATATATTCAAGCAAGAAAATTAGAAACAATATGCGCTGAAACCAAAATTATTAAAGCTTAGGTTGAGTTGAAGAGTGCGAAGTCTGTCCACAGATTTCAAATTCTTCCCTTGTTAAATTCCCAGCTGCCTGCTTAGATCTCCAATGATACCAGATGCATCCATCTGATTATTTTTTAAATTTTCTTTTATGTCAGATATGTTCAGACATACGGACATGATATTGGAGTGACAAATTTTCAGCAGTCTTAATGGGAATTCTATGCATTTATTTGCAGAAAAATTAATGACATCATAATACGGTAGGTAAATATTTTCAAAACTGTAAACTTCTCACATTGGCAGTTGTCATGGCTCATCACCACTCTTGCTGAGAGGACCAACGCAGTGGTGTCTTGCAGACAGATTCAAGTACGGAGGCTACATAATAAGAATATATTCTTCTCTTAACATATTTCACGCATCCAAAATCTGAAAGCACCAAGATATTCACAGTGAATTTATTGTATGAAAACAAGTTTCAATTTATCTTGATCGCATGAATGATGCAAAATCCAATGATAAGTAAAAGCAGGTACAAAAAATTGAAATGCTTCCCTCTTCACTTTTACTCGTTATTATTTTGTTTTATCTTATTGATTTCAGAAAATCATGATCTAGTTGCACAATTAATACTGAAGTCTATTGTATGACCAAAACTTTCCTCTTCTTTCACACTGTTATCCCTATACATTAGGATAACACCACCTCAATCGTGACACTCATCACCCATAATCTTTACTAAGCAGACCCTTCTTATTTCATCATTTTCCAATCTCTCAAGCAACGATATTCCCATAACTGACCTCAGCACTCATCTCTGTTCTCTCAAGCCTTACTTCCTCTTTTCTTCTTAGAGCCCATGTTTCTGCTCCATACATTAACACTGGTCTTATCACTGTGTTAGTTATCTTGACTTTTAGTTTGATTGGCATTTTCTTATCACATACCCCACCTGCTACCTCTCTCCAGTTAATTTCTAATTCTAAACTCATAGCCTCCGTGTAGTTCCTCATAACCCATCTCTTCTCTTTCCCACCCTGCCATTCATATCGGCTCCTATTATTAGTTTCCCCTCCTCTTTCACTGTTCTAATGGCATCCTCAAACTCTTGTCTAAATAATTCTTTCTCTTGCTCTTGGCACCCCATCTGAGGAGCGTATGCTGATGTTATATTTACTACCTTGTCTCCTGTTGTTTTTGGAATCTTTAAAAGCCTGTCATTTACTCTCTTTACTTCTACCACTTTTTCCTTCCAGTTGTTACTTACTATAATTCCAACTCCGTTTCTTCCCTTTCGTGACCCGCTGTGATATACGTAGCTTACACCCATTTCCTTGTCTCTAGTTCCACTCCCTTTCCACCTAGTCAGGTACACACACAAGAAATCTATTCTCCTCTCCATCACATTTACTATCCCTCAATTTTCCTGTTAAAGTACCTACGTTCCAAGTACCTACTCTTATCTTCCGCTCTTTCACAAACTTCTTCGGCGGCAGTCGTGACCCTTGTGGTACCCCTCGCCCATTTATCACGTCAGTAGAGGGATTCTGGTGCCCGTCGCTTACAGGGCGCACCCACATTCCTTAAAACATCAGGCATCATTTATTGTTTGGCAAAGGGGTTTTTACGACCTCATGCCCTTGCTGTCATCAACCACAGTAGTTGATAGTGGGCCCAGCCTTTTACTAAAAAAGTCCACCTGCAAGGCAGCAGTTTTCACAGTTATTGGCAGTGGGCCCAGCCTTTTACTAAAAAGTAAGACTGCAAGGCAGCAGTTTCCACAGTTATTGGCAGTGGGCCTAGCCTTTTACTAAAAAGTAAGACTGCAAGGCAGCAGTTTCCACAGTTATTGGCAGTGGGCCTAGCCTTTTACTAAAAAGTAAGACTGCAAGGCAGCAGTTTCCCAGTTATTGGCAGTGGGCCTAGCCTTTTACTAAAAAGTAGGACTGCAAGGCAGCAATTTCCATAGTTATTGGCAGTGGGCCTAGCCTTTTACTAAAAAGTAGGACTGCAAGGCAGCAGTTTCCATAGTTATTGGCAGTGGGCCTAGCCTTTTAGCAAAAAGTAAGACTGCAAGGCAGCAGTTTCCACAGTTATTGGCAGTGGGCCTAGCCTTTTACTAAACAGTAAGACTGCAAGGCAGCAATTTCCACAGTTATTGGCAGTGGGCTTAGCCTTTTACTAAACAGTAAGACTGCAAGGCAGCAGTTTCCACTGTTATTGGCAGTGGGCCTAGCCTTTTACTAAAAGATAAGACTGCAAGGCAGCAGTTTCCACAGTTATTGGCAGTGGGCCTAGTCTTTTACTAAAACGTAGGACTGCAAGGCAGCAGTTAAACTTCCACAGTTATTGGCAGTGGGCCTAGCCTTTTACTAAAAAGTAAGACTGCAAGGCAGCCTTTTCCTCAGTTATTAGCAGTGGGCCTAGCCTTTTATTGACAAGTAAGACTGCAAGGCAGCAGCTGTCCTTTTAGTCGCCGTTTAGGACACTCAGAACTTGGCGGTAGTATTCTTACACCCCTACCACAGGGTAAGATGACCAAAACTTTCCTAGCACAATCCTAGCTTGTGGAAAAGATGAGATAAATGAAGAAACATCAACATATTGCTAATTTTCTAAGCTGCACAGGGAAATATGAGACACTTGAGCTAGCCGCCTAACTCCCAGTATACCAGCCAATCTTGACTTGAGTCTTCCAAACAAGCATCTCGTAGCCATAGGGCTCACCCAAGAATCTACCTTAAGTAACTCTGCTTTTTTTATAGTAGGATAATTAGTGTTTTTGACCAACTGTAAAAGGTTTCAGGTTACAAACTATTCTTAGCAGAGATAATTGTTGACCTTTTATTGTGTGGATATTGGACCATTTGGAAGTTTACTCAGAAAACGAATGGCTTGTCTGAATGGTTGCTTGTCTTAATAGCATTAAATTCAGCATTGAAGTAATTCTTAGGACACAGAAGAACACTTTTAGCTTCATACTTTATTAAAGATTGTTTTCATTTCTATATAAAATAATTTTAACTTGTTAAAAAAACAACTAATTACATGATTCACGCGTTACAACAGATAATACCCGAACGCTCACTGCTAACTACGTATAATGTAGTGTCCCATGAACATTATTGGAGTAAAAGTAAGTTTTAAATATACTTATGTTAAAAAATACAACTTCGACATACTTCATGTCATCTATTATATCAAGTTCATTTCTTGGCCCATCCTAATGTAGTTTGTTATATAAGGTTTGTTTCTTCGCCCATCTTCATGTGGTTTATGTAAGGTTGATTTCTTTGCCAATTTGCATGTGGTATGTTTTATGAAGTTCGTTTCTTGGCTCATCTTCATGTCGTTTATGTGGAGTTCATTTTTTGGCTCATCTTCATGTGGTTTCTTATGTTATATTAAGTTGATCTCTTGGCCCATCTTCATGTGGTTTGTTTAATAAAGTTAATGTCTTGGCCCATCTCCATATGGTTTGTATAACAGTTCATCTCTCAGAGCATTTTCATATGGTTCCTTATATAAAGCTCATTTGTTGGCCCCATGTTCATGTGATTTGTTCTGTGAAGTTCATTATTTAGCTTATCTTTGTGGTTTGTTATAAGAGGTTCATTCGTACCCAATCTTCATGTGGTTACTTGTATGGTTTATTTCTTGACCTATCTTCATGTGGTTTGTTATTTAAGGTTCATTGCTTGTCCCATCTTCATGTAGTTTGTTATAGAAGAACGGTTTAGCCTTACTGAAGTCACTGCAGGCAGTACTGTTCTAGGTGTTCTAAACTTAACTTTGTACACAGACCATTCAGTTAAATAAATTTGAGTATTCGATACGACGCTTCATGAAAGTCCAAAACTGCGATTCGGTGGTCTGATAAATTGCACCTTGCAAAAAATGCCGTCTTTTTATCTTAGCTTTTGACAATACATGGGTTAAGCTTAAGTTTGTTACCAGTGCCTTCGAAAGATCATTCTGATCATGTTCCCTTTTTGAACCTTCAAGGAGGCAGGAAGTATTGGTAAATTGCAGTAATAAGGTCTTTATATTTCAGAGAGGTGAGGCGACGGACCACGAAACCTTCGCTTCGGATGTGACTGACTGATGTGGAGCATATGAAAGGAGGGAACTCATCAAATATGTCCAGGAGATAGCGGAGTGAACTTCCTGACTGAGTGGAGCATATGAAAGGAGAGAATGTTTTTGATGAGTTCTCGCCTTTCATATGCTCCCCATCAATCAGGAGGTACACCCCACTGTCTCCTGGTCATATATGATGAAGAGTTCCCTCCTTTCATATGCTCCATTTGATATGACTAGTTAGTTTTATCGCATCTGGCCAGATACTGCTAAGTTTCAGGACAATAAAACATGATTAAAATATCACAACCTTTCAATTTATTAGATTTTTGTAATTTACGCGATCTATGCTGCCCACCGCCAAAAAATTAAACACTGAGGCATTCAGAAGTTTATTTATTTTGCCCTGGATAATATATATCTTTCAACAGTCTTCTTGCTCTTGCAAAGGCCCACATGCAGACTAGTTTTGTTGTGTGCACTGGTCCTCTTCCTCTTACATAACTCCTCTTGCTAATGCAGAAGCCCACATGCAGACTAGCTTTATTGTGTACACTAGTCCTACTTGAACTCTCAGAGTTCCTCTTACTCAAGCCCTCAAGCAGATTAGTAGTCTTGATATCTCACAATCCTAATGCTCTTGCAGAAGCCCTCTTGCAAAACCATACGCAGACTAGTTGTGATGTGTGTACATTCTGCAAAAGAGAACTTTTAAAATTTATTTGTATAAACATTCAGTACACATTGACATACAATTGGTCCCTCCAATTTCAAATTAATAAATATTTAACATGACAACTACAATGAAAACCTACGTATTTTACATAGATTAATGCAAGACCTTTTTTTGTGTACACCATCTGTAACCTTTGTCAGAAACGAGCTAGAAGACTTGAAGTATGAAACGCAAACAGGTCCTCCCTCGTCAAACCATAAAAGTACATTTCAACCAAGAGATAAGAGAATAACAAGAAAAAAATGGTTTTACTTGTCGTCCTCTATCAAACACACAATTTTCCCTTTTGTTTCCTTGCATTCATGCACACAGTTTACAATGCTACCAGAAACCTCAAAACTAAATCTCCTCTACACATTAACTTGAACAGGTTAATGAAAAAAACAATGCTTCTGGACTGCAATTGGCCAATGCAGGTAGTACTGGTTATATGAAAATTAAACACCATTTCAAAACAGCATGACTAACAGAAACCAGATCGCTAGTTAAGATCAACCATTTTTAATGTTTATGCAATATAAAGTTATTGCCCCCTAAGAACATACGCTTCCTTCGCTACGTAACAGGCAAAATTAAAAATACATTTAGCCAATATCTTGAGGCAAAAAGGCACATTAAATAATGAATAGGCACTTAGGTTCCGTAACTGTTCCAAACACTTGATAGAGCTTGAATCCACGTCTATCAAACCCTAAAAATGTTAACCACTAAAATTTTAATCAGAAACATATTTTATTTTAACTCGGCCCTACCAGTTCTGCCATGACCATAACGCCCAAACCCCCTCCATCTCAGCTTATGCAAAATTTCACGGAGAAAGATTTGGTTCTGATTTAAAAGTTCTTAAGCCACCATATGATATCCATTGTGATGACAAGTCGCTTCCATTGAAACAAGTACGTATTGATTTTAGTGCTGACGCAACATGCGTACAACGACAAAACACAAGAGAAAGCATGCTGTCCCGAATAAATAAAATTGAAAAAATAGAAATTAACCTGAAAATCCGTGTAATTCAGCTGCAAAAAAAAATCGAGAAATTTAAACAGTCGGAGTACTATCACCACCACCAAAAAGGGTCAACCCAGGTGTGAGCTGAGCTAACAAGGACTAAAGCAGAACACCGTGCAATTTCAGTGAAAAGATGTTCTTGCAACTCAAAGGTTACTGTAGAGTCCTTCGGAGTTTAAGATGAGCTATGAAAATAGCCGTCAAAATGAGAAGAGTCGGCTAAAACGCTGTTGGCCTAAAGCATGCAAAAAGATCTTAAAGACAACATCGGTTTCCTTGCATACAGTAGAGCGGGGGTTCCAGCAAAGGCTAACTCGTTTACCATAAGAAAACTCAAATTTGCAGCAAAGTAACAAATCTACGGGCTGCTCTTGAAGCAGAGCCCGTGCTGGCACAAGGCCAGCTTAATCTCAAACAAGAAGTCTGGTGAAAGCAGCAGAGGTCTAAAACTAAAGGCTTGACCATCTTGAAACTAGAAAGGAGGAGAGCACAGCACAATGCTGTATAATGCAGGCTTACTATATAGCGCTATTAAATATATGCTGGAAAACTTTTTACAATAGAGTACCAAAGAAATGTTTCATTGCAGAAGCATCAACACTAACAAGCAGTTTGAGAGTCCTATTAAAGAGATACATGTTCTCGAAAATCCCAAAACAACTTCAAAGATCATTTATGTTTTGAAATCGGGCCATATAGAAAGGCAGAGACTACCTGTCCTCTTTGAACATCTAGGCATGATTGGTCCACCTTCAGTCCATACAAAGTTTGACTGAAGACCTTTCAACAATAAGCGGAACTTCGTCGGTAAGATACTAAATTAACTTAACCTAGCACTTGCTTGTTAAGGTGTCTTGTCAGTGGACTTTCAAGGCCCTTGAAGAAAACTATCCTACCATCCAAAAGAATCAAATCATTGATAAAGAACTTTCCCAGACTAAGATTCTTTCCTCTAAGCATCTGGGTTCCTCGGAAAGGATTCTTGGATGAAAAGTGAATCCGGAGACATGCCAAAATACATGAAGTTTAATGGGAGCTTCTTTCAAATGCAGTGCAAAAAACCAGCAGTTTCAAGGATACAAAGAATCTCGAATGCCGATGACCTCTTTTGATAACACCGTCTTGAAACTGAAGCAAGAGCACCAAGCCCGCCACTTAAACAGTCAATGGAAGATAACCTCCGCGCAATGTTTACTAAAGAACACCCAACATACCCGGGCACAAATGACAAAGCATTAAAGTTGGGCGACAAATTAAGAAACCTACCCAAAAGTATCTCCACAATTTGTGATATTCAAGACCGTTTAGAATTTCACGGTAATTAATTACAGGATCAGTTATAATATACGTACTCTGCTTGTAGACAAACTTCACATCACACGCTCAGTAGTAATGGGCTTTTAGTCTTTACTAAGTAGGTACACAGTGAGTTAACTCACAAAGGTGTTTGAATGCAAAATGTAGAAGCACCATCTAGGATCAAAATAAGGATAGCCTGAACCCCCTTGAAATGGGCGTGGTCTCCGCTACTAACCACAACTGAAAGTTCTGGAATGACGGAAACTCGTGAAGGAAACCTTTGTGAAATGGAAAGGTAATTGTGTGCCAGAGCTGTTAGATGATTTGCTAGACCCGTATCTTGTCCACATTCAAAATTATCATCATTATTATGTTTACGCCAAGTGTAAGTCTATTACTATATTACAGACCATTAACCTTCTACCAGGTTTGGTCATTACTTAAAAATCAGACCACAAGACGGTTGCAACAACCGCAGAACCGTAGTCTTGTATGAGAAGTAGTAAATCAGCAGGGCGAGCTCACTTCAACGGAATCGGGCCATGTAAATTGAAGTGTTAGTTTTTTTTAGCAGCGATTCAGTTATAATAAGGCCAAGATAATAAGCAAAAATTTACATTCGAAAATGATAAAATAGTAAATCCAGATGGGTAGTATTCGGAAATTCAATTTTCTAACGCTATCCATCAGGCGAGGACTTTAAATAGCAAGTTAATTAAACTTGCATAACGCCTATAGTGTTTGGCATGAGTGGCAACTTTTAATAAGGCAAACATACTGTAATGTATTGAGAAACACTACTCTCTCATTCTACTATGTTGAACCTTCTGGGAGTTGTTGTGAAGATCTCCCGCCATCCACGAACTGGGAAGCCAGGATAAGCATGGGTCTCCTTACTTGTAATTGATATACCATAATAAAATACGTGAATGACCACCCTGTCTTCTTAGGACCTAAGTACTAAAGGACGAGAATGCAACAGTGGCGACGAGGAAGAACCCAGTGTACGAAGAGGTATGTCACATTGAAGGAGAGTTAGTGTACCAACGACAGCCGGCCGTATCTAGCCTAGCATACCAGTTTAGGCCTGGCCAACGTCCAGACTCCAGTATTCGAGTAGCCTGAATTCAGCTGTATTTGTTGGGGACTACCGAAGTTCCATACCCTGTCAGGAAGGATGGCAGCAGCAATGGAGACCGAGCAATTCCCGAGTTTAACCCAGATAAGTTGAATTATCTTGTTGGCTGGATCTATTTTCCATGAATTGTGAAGTAATGAGTAACAGAGGCGACAGCAAAAGGGCTTTGTTGCTTTCTTCAGTTGGAGTAGAGACATTTTCCACGATCTGTAAGTTAACAGCACCGAAATTGCCGTCTGCAGTTCCATTTGATGACCTAGTAAATCAACTAAAGTCGCATTTTATAACAAAACCAAGTTATCATAGAGCATTGTGTGATTTCCTACAGAGGAAGAAGAAAAGTATGAGTCCGTGAAGGAATATTATGCAGAACTAAAATTGTTTAGCTCAACAGTGTGATTTAATAGTGATTTTTGACCAAAGGTTGAAGGAACAATTATTGGTTGGTATTGATAATGAAGTATATTTTAAGGTTTTATTAGCTGATCCTTTTGAGTTTAAATCAATCTCCTCTCGTGAATTACTTGCCAATGGTTACCAATTTAGAAACTGCTTATGTTACTGAATGTAGTCCTACTTCAAAGTTCTTCTTTTATAGTTTAATAGGAATGCAGGTACTGTTAACAAGGTTAGGCATAAGGTAATTAGGCCTAGGCCTAATTCTAGTGCAGACTCTAAAGGGAGAGGTAAAAGTGATTATTGTAAAGTTCAAAGTAAATGCATTCATTGTGGGTCCGGATAAAACCCCAATTTTTTTTTTTTTTTTTAGCTAATAATTGTAGATTTAAGAATGCTAAATGTTATTCCTGTGGCAAGGAAGGCCATGTTAGTACAGTGTGTCCCAATAAAAGGCTAGAAATAAATCTAGGAATGTTAATACAGTGCATGATGTAGAGGAGTCTACTAGTAAGCATATTCCCTGTTATGAAAGTTTCCATGATTCTTATGATTTATTGAAACTTTTTGATGTTAATGTGAATTCTATTGATTTTGTCGATGATTATGAGGAACCATATAGAGAAATTTTAAGGTTAAATGGGTTTCCCCTAGAGTTTGAATTAGACACTGGCATGGTGCATCCACTATTTCACGGCATGATGCTAATAAATTGAATTTAACCCCATTACCAACAAGGAAACGCTTAGCAAATTATGATAAAGCTGAAATGCAAGTGTACGGTGAAATAAATTGTGATGTTTCTTTTAAGGCCAAATGGTCCAGGGACAAAAGTTTTTTGTTGTAGATAATGAATTTAAATTTAGCAGGCAGGTCTTTTGATGAAGAAATTGAAATACCATGGGTACAAATTGATAATGTGTGTGATGATAAATTTAAAGGTCCTCATATTACCCCAAGTAGTGCATCTAGGCTAAGCTTGATTGTGTAAAAATGTTCAATGAGTATCAGGTTGTGGAAGGATCACCCATTACAAATTATGAATGCAATTAATGTTAAAAGAAATGCTGTGCCTAAGTATTTTAAAGCTAGATCTGTTTCCTTATCATTATAAATGTAAAATTGAGAATAGTTTGAAAGAACTAGAAAGTAAAAATATAGTGAGCAAGGTCGAGCATGCTGGAGATTGGGCCAGTCCTATTGTTCCTGTAATGAAGCCTAATGGTGAAATAAGGATTTGTGTAGATTGTAAGTATCTCAATACCCAAACCAGTGTTAATACCTTCCCATTACCGAGATTGGATGATATTTTGGCAAATGTAGGTTCTTGTCAGTATATTTCGAAATTGGATTTGAAAAATGCATATTTACAGGTATCTGTGAGTGAAAATTCTCAACAATATTTGATTAGAATACTCATTTGGGATTATATAAGTTTGCATAGATTGCCTTTTGGGTTGTCGTCAGCACCAGGTATATTTCAGAGGTTTATCTCTGAATTATTGGCAAATATTGAGGGTGTTCATGTATTTTTAGATGACATATTGATTGTGGACGCTACCAACGAGGAACATGACAAGAGTTTATTTAAGGTTTTATCGACTTTTGCAACAGAGAAATGTTAAATTGAATAAAGATAAATGTATTATTGGTTTCTAGGGGAAGTACCCTTATTTTAGATACATTTTAAGTTGTGATGGAATTAAAAACCTGACCCAAGAAATAGAGGCAATTTTGGAAGCTCCAACCCCTCACTCTGTTCAGTCGTTTAAAATCATTTTTGGGGGGCTATGTAACTTATTACAATAGGTTTGTACCTCAGTTCAGCTCTATTTTATGTCCTTTATATAATTTAAACCCAAAAGAAGTGGAGTTTCATTGGCAGCAGTTTCATGAAGAAGCTTTTCAGAGTATTAAGGAAGCTTTGGGAAGAGCTGATATTTTGGATAATTTTTAACCCCAATGCTACCATGATTTTAGAAGTTGATGCTAGCCCTGAAGGAGTGGGAGCTGTTCTTAAGCAGAATATAAGGATAGAATTTCTACTATTCTTTCAAAAGTAGAAAATTATCTAATGCTGAGTGTAATTATTCTCAAATTGATAGAGAGGCTCTATCCATTATTTTTGGAGTCAAGAAGTTTTCTGATTATCTTTTGGGTAGGAAGTTCGTTATCAGGACGGACCATAAACCCTTGACTCATCTATTTAACCCTAGTAAGTCTATTCCACAATTATCTAATGCTCGTATTCAAAGGTGGGCTTTATTTCTATCAGGTTTTGATTTTAAATTGAACACATTAAGGGAGTGCATAATACAGTGGCAGATGCTCTTAGTAGGCTACCATTGTGTAGAGATGATGCTGATTTTCATGTACCAGGTAGAATATGTAAATTTGATTAATATTTTGGATAAGAATTCTTTTGATGTTACAATGGTAAAAAGAATGTTAGAAAGAGACACTGTTTTATGCAGAGTACGAGATTATGTAAGGAAGGGGTCCCCAAGGAAAAGTGATGGAAATTTGTATGTTACCTTTCTATAAATTGAGAAATGATCTTTCTTGCATGACAATGTATTACTCTATAGGAATCGTATTTTTGGTTCCTGAGATGTTGAGAAAGCGTGTTATGGAAATGCTTCACGAGGGCCACCAGGGTATTGTTGCCATGAAAGCTGAAGCAAGGTCTTTTGTATATTGGCCCAACATGGTGGACCACCATTTAGAACAAATAACTTCCAACTGTGCATTATGCATAACAAATCTCAAACATAAGGGCATTTCACCTTTATCTTGGCCGTCAGTAGATAGACCTTGGTCCCGCTTGCATGTAGATTATTGTGGACCCATTGACAACATGCAATATTTGATTATTATTGATTCCTTTTCTAAATTTATTGATGTCTATGCTTCAACCAATATAACTTCAGAGGGTACCATACAATGTTTAAGGTCATGTTTTGCTAATTATGGTATTCCTGACACAATTGTATCTGATAATGCAACTTGTTTTTATGTCTAGGGGACTCAGAATTTCTTTCAGAAAATGGTGTTAGACATTGTTCAGATCACCATATAATCCAAGTACAAACGGCTTGCAGAACGGGCTGTCCGAATATTCAAAACTAATTTCAAAAAGTTTGATTGTAATTTGCCTGTAAAAACCAGAATGGCAAAATTTTTGTATACCTATAGACGTACAGTACAGTCTTCTACTGGCTGCTCCCCAGCTGAATTATTGTTTGGAAGAAATTTAAGGGTCCATTAGATGTTATAATGCCTAAACAAAGAGATGAGTGTTATGTTCATGAGTCTAAATTCAGAGTTGGCGATGCAGTATATGCCAAGAATTTTGGTAAAGGACCAGAATGGGTGGAAGCTAAGATTTATCAAAGTTCTTGGTGAAAGAAATTATTTGGTTTCTGTAGAGGTTAATGTATTTGACTTGGAAGCGTCACCTTTCACAGTTATTTGAGAGAAAAATGTATATACTAGAGTAACTGTTGAACCGTCACTATTAGAAGATACAATGATTCCCTTATGTTCCTGTAGTTTCTTCTCCCCGTAATGTACAAGGATTAGAAAGAAACAAATAACACTATTCAGAACTCGGGTATGAGTTTGTAATCCCAATGTAGAAGTAGTAGGATCAGAGAACAGTAATTGTGATACTGGTGCCATTGTAAGAAAATCTACCAGAGTAAGTAAGAAACCTAGGAGACTCATTGAACAAATTTAAATTTTTGTCTGTTAACCTAAGGGGGAGGATGTAATGTATTGAGAACACTACTCTCTCCATTCTACTAGTTTGAACCTTCTGGGAGTTGTGTGAAGATCTCCCGCCATCCACGACTGGGTGGGGAAGCCAGGATAAGCATGGGTCTCCTTACTTGTAATTGATATACCATAATAAAATACGTGAATGACCACCCTGTCTTCTTAGGACCTAAGTACTAAAGGACGAGAATGCAACACATACCAACTGCTGGAATACGTTATAAATCAAG
This sequence comes from Macrobrachium nipponense, assembly GCF_015104395.2. Classification (NCBI taxonomy): domain Eukaryota; kingdom Metazoa; phylum Arthropoda; class Malacostraca; order Decapoda; family Palaemonidae; genus Macrobrachium; species Macrobrachium nipponense. The sequence continues at coordinate 110,051,655 of NC_087201.1, forward strand.
AGAATGTTCTCACTGACTATTGTGTTGTGGTTTGACCTGCCCGTAGACTGGGCGGGTACATTAGGAACAACAAACAATGATGACAACTGCCTGAGTGCATCAGCTTCAACACCATGATTACGACTACGTTCTAGACCAGGTGTTTTTAACGGGTTATTCATATCCTTTAGGGGTATGGGACTTGATCTCTGAATATTTGTATATATTCGATTTTAATGTGTTAGTGTATACGTCGGTTACAATGATAAATTATGAATTAGAACTGTCATTCCATATTTTAAGCGACTTATATAGGTACTATTCTAAACTCCCGCGAATGAAAAATATTAAGTAAAATCAACAAATGTTATTTCTTAAGAAGGATACATTCATCATTAAATGATGAAAGTTGATTACAAATAAGATTTTATGATACAGAAGAAAACCTTAAATTGCACCTTACCAAATTACTCGGTTTGTTTACATTTTGTAAATAAATAGCTCTATAAAACTATAAATGCTTTTGATTTCCTTGCATGTTCTATTCCTAGTTATTCATACCTAAAGTACCTAAAGTATGTAGTAAACTAAGTATATTAAGCTACATTGTCAACAAATAAGACTAAGTGGACTTTTAAGAAAAAGGGTATATGTATTGAGGGTCTGGAGTCATCAAAAAGTTAAGAACCCTTGGTCTAGAAACACATATAGATAAGCCCTACCTATTGCTTAAGTAGTCGACGATTACAAGAACGCTCAAACAAATCCAATACGAATTCTTACAACTGCCTTTCTGCAAACATCAACAATGAATCAGCTGTGGTAACATCGAAACAAAAAGTCAGTCAACGCCTTGGTTTGCATGTCTGATCCGCAGTAATCCCCAGACAGGTTATCTTGGAGTTCTTAAACTCCAAACATGAGTTAAAGAAACATGCAACAACGTTTAGTAGTCTGGTGTGAGGGGCAACGGATGACAATGCAGCTCGAGGAGCCAGCATGATAAGAGACTGGACAGTATTCGATATTAGTTCAACCCCATAAATGATTGGACTGACAGATGAATGGAAAGTACGGACCGAACAAAAACCTGACTAATTCTGGTATCGTAGAGGCCTGTCCACACGATTGGGCCTGATCGGCGGACTTCCCTCTAACGGGCACACTTGACGGGCAAACCGTCAAATTGCCCGATGGGTCTTGTAGCAAAATCACCATGGTGGTGCCCGATGGCTTGAGCTTCGACCCTGGCAGACGTACGTAAACCATATACATTTCTTTTACCGAGCTATTCTTTGCACCATATTCTCTTCTATTTCATCACACACAAACCAATTATCATTCTACACTATCATCTTCTTTGCGGTAGGCACCATGTTTATCGTACCGCACTGAACACACTACTGGCATCGTCGGGCACGCCCACTTCTATATCGCCTCACCCGTGTGGACAACATTCACGGATAAGTCCGACAGAATTTGCCCGTCAACCCTGGAGCACGCTGATCAGGCCCGGTCGTGTGGATAGGCCTTAACATGGAAGGTCTGTGTCAATACGATGCCTTACGCTAATTCCTATTTAAGAGATTGAG
>NC_087201.1:110053725-110098467 GCF_015104395.2 Macrobrachium nipponense
CTCAATCTCTTAAACCGGATTTTTTTGGATATGTGGGGTCGCCGTTTCGGATGAGCCGTTTCCTCCATCTATTCTAATCTTGCGCTTCTGCCTCCATCAATTCCCTTTCTCATGTAAATTCTCCTCTCCACTCCATCCCAACAGTCCTTTCATCTCTTTCTTGGTCTCCCTCTCTTTCTTCTTCCTTGCACCTCCACTCCCATAGTATGTCTCCCAGCGTGTCCCTCATCTCTCCTCAACAGGTGTCCATACCATCTCAGCCTCCCCTCCTGCACTTTCTTTGATACTTCCACCACCTTAGTTGACCCCCTTATGTAGTCATTTCTGATCCTATCCCTCTTGTTACCCAGACATCCACCTAAGCATTCTCATTTCTGCCACATCCATCTTCTTCTGCTCGCTTTTCTCATGCTTGCTGTTTCCGTACCATACAGCATGCTGTTCTTACCACCGTCTTGTGAAATTTTCCTTTTAACCTAAGCGGCACTCTTTTGTCACAAGAACTCCCGAGGCGCTCTCCAGTTGTTCCAGCCTGCCTGTACCCGATGTTTTACTTCTTCTTCCATACTTCCTCCAGCGTTAACAAAAGATCCCAAATACTTAAACTTATCAACTCTCCTTATTTGCTCTCCACCAAGCTGAATACTTTCTCTATCATCCCCCTCAGTGGTGGTACACGATATATTCTGTCTTGGATCTACTTATTCTCATTCCTCTGTCCTCCAGTACTTGTCTCCATCTTTCCAATTTCACTTCCAGATCTTCCTGCTCTCTGCACACAGAACAATATCATCCGCATACAATATGTTCCATGGTACTGTCTCCCTTACTTCCTCTATTATAACATCCATTCACTATGTTAAAGATAAATGGGCTCAGAGCCGACCCCTGGTGTAATCCTACTCTCACCTCAAAACCTTCTGTCTCCCCAACACTGCTCCTCACTCTGGTAAATATCATTCCGGTACATCTCTTGTATCAATCGCACATACTTCTCTGGCACCATCTTCTCCCTCAGGCTCCTCCATACCTCTTGTCTCGGGACTCTGTCATAAGCCTTTTCAAGGTCAATGAATACCATATGTAGGTCCCTTTGTCTTTCCCCGAATTTCTCCATTATTTGCCTCAGACAAAATATACCATCTGTTGTTCCCCTTCCCTTCATAAATCCCATCTGCTCTTTACCTATTTGTACTTCTTCTCTCAGTCTAGCATCTATCATCCTTTCCAGTATCTTCAAAGTGTGGGACATCAATTTAATGCCCCTATAATTACCACACTCTGGACATCTCCTTTCCCTTTAAAAATTGGATCAATATACTCCCACGCCACTCATTTGGTATCTTTTCCTGTTCAAGGATCTTTATCATAAGATCGTACAGTATATCCACTCCTTCATCTCCATAATGCTTTCCATGCCTCCACCAGGGATCATGTCTGGTCCGGTGCCTTCCCATTCTTCATCTTCTTCAGTGCATTTAGTACCTCTTGCCTAGAAAACCTCATTACCATGCCATGTTCACTTGCCCATCCTCTCTATTAGTCTATTATTTTCTTCATTTAACAACTGTTCGAAATATTCTTTCCATCTCTTCACAATGTCTCTCCTTTCTAAGCACTACACCCTCTTGATTCTTTATTTGTTTGATGTTTGTTATATCTTTGGTGCTCTTATTTCTAGCCTTTGATAGCTTCATCATCTTCTTTAATCCTTCCTTTGTCCCCAGCTCATTATACACATCATCATACGACTTTGCTTTAGCTTGGGCTACCCCACCGGTTTTTTCACCACCGTTGTTTTTCTCTCTGTACCTATTTCTGTCTTCCACTGACTGTGATCTCCCCATCTTTTCTTTGCCTCCTTCTTATCTTTTACTACTTTCTCAATGTCTTCATCCCACCACCAAACTATCCTTTTCTTCCCATATGATACCAGATGTCTCTCCTAGCAGCTCCTTTCCATGCCTTTCTTATTACTGCTGCATTTCGTGCCCACCATTCTTGAACAATCTTCAATCCCTATATCAATATCCTCCAAAACCCTCCTCTTAAACTCTCTCTTCTTATCCCCTTCCTTCTGTAATTCGTACCATTTATTTAATTTTCCTTATCCCTTTAGCTTTGGTTTTTCTTTCCCTTTTCAACTTCAAGTCCATACATAGCAGCCTGTGTTGGGGGGCTACATGGTCGCCTGGAATAACTTTGCAGTTCTTGACCTCCAACCAGATTTATCCTTTTATACAAGAAATAGTCTATCTGGGAGAATTCTTCCCCCACTCCTATATGTTATTAGGTGTTCCCTTTTCTTCTCAAAAAAATGTGTTTACTATTGCCATGTGAATGACACAGCAAAGTCCACTACACTCTCTCCTTCTGGGTTTCTCTCCCCAATTCCATGGCCCCCATGCACCCGCCCAATCGCCTCATTTTCACTTCCGACATGGCCATTCAAATCTGCCCCAACTATCACCCTCTCATGCTCTTCCGTTCTTGACATTATTCCATCCATGTCTCTCCAGAAATTTCCCTTCTCTTCTTCTGTGCAACCAACTTGTGGTGCATATGCGCTTATAATATTCAGAATCTCTCCTCCATAACATATCTTCAATCTGATGATACGGTCTTTCTTTCTATGCACTTCTATTCACCGAGGTTCTTTAGTTCACTAGACAGTACTATGCCAACTCCATTTCCCTACCTTGTTTATTTGCTCCACTATAATACAGCTTATATCCATCTCCCAACTCTTTAGCTTTATTTCCTTTCCACCGCGTTTTCTTTTTTGCACACACACAACATCTACTTTCTTTTCTCTCATCAAGTCAGCCAATTCTCTACCTCTCCCAGTCATGGACCCAACATTTAGCTGACATACTCTGAACCCAATGAGCTCGACTTCTTTAGCTGACCCACCCGCTCCTGATGCAGTAGCCCTCGCCTTACCACAGAGTTAGGCGATGTCTCTGTGCGTCGTTTACGGAGTACGCCCTAGCATTACCTCTTTCCATATTTCGGCTCATTCCATTTTTGGTTTTGCACAGATTTTTACAGCCGGATGCCCTCCTGACACCAACCCTCCCTATTTATCCGGCTTGGGACCGGCACCCATAAGGACTTGGTTGCCCCCCCATGTGGCTAGGTTAGAGAAGCAAATAATGTACCTGTTATAAATTAGTTTGTTTCAAAGATTTTCTGTTAAAAGTTCAGTTAGGCAACATCAACTCTGCTAAATCTTTTACTAGTGTTGTTGGAAACCAGGATTTGGATTTGCCCAATGTGCATTTTAATGCTTTCCTTGAAGTTTCTCCTTACACATCAGGCTCTGTCATGCCATCTCAATCTCTTAAATAGGTTAGCGTAAGCATGTATTGACACAGACCTTGCATGTTAAGGCCTGTCCACACGACCGGGCCTGATCGGCGTGCTCCAGGGTTGACGGGCTTATCAGTGAATGTTGTCCACACGGGTGAGGCGATATAGAGGTCGGGCGTGCCCGACGATGCCAGTAGTGTGTTCAGTGCGGTACGATAAAAATGGTGCCTACCGCAAAGAAGAAGATAGTGTAGAATGATAATTGGTTTGTGTGTAATGAAATAGAAGAGAATATGGTGCAAAGAATGGCTCGGTAAAAGAAATGTATATGGTTCACGTAAGTCTGCTAGGGTCGAAGCTCAAGCCATCGGGCAATTTGACGGTTTGCCCGTCAACGTGTGCCCGTTAGAGGGGAAGTCCGCCGATCAGGCCCGATCGTGTGGACAGGTCTTTACGATAGCAGAATTAGTCGGGTTTTAGTTCAGTCCGTACTTTCCATTCATCTGTCAGTCCAATCATTTATGGGGTTGAACTAATATCGAATACTGTCCAGTCTCTTATCATGCTGGCTCCTCGAGCTGCATTGTCATCCGTTGCCCCTCACACCAGACTACTAAACGTTGTTGCATGTTTCTTTAACTCATGTTTGGAGTTTTAAGAACTCCAAGATAATAAGAACTCCAAGATAACCTGTGTCTGAGGATTACTGCGGATCAGACATGCAAACCAAGGCGTTGACTGACTTTTTGTTTCGATGTTACCACAGCTGATTCATTGTTGATGTTTGCAGACAGGCAGTTGTAAGAATTCGTATTGCATTTGTCTGAGCGTTCTTGTAATCGTCAACTACTTAAGCAATAGGTAGGGCTTATCTATATGTGTTTCTAGACCAAGGGTTCTTAACTTTTTGATGACTCCAGACCCTCAATAAATATACCCTTTTTCTTAAAAGTCCACTTAGTCTTATTTGCTGACAATATAGCTTAATATATTTAGTTTACTACATACTTTAGGTATGAATAACTAGGAATAGAACATGCAAGGAAATCAAAAGCATTTATAGTTTTATAGAACTATTTATTTACAAAATGTAAACAGAGTAATTTGGTAAGGTGCAATTTAAGGTTTTCTTCTGTATCATAAAATCTTATTTGTAATCAACTTTCATCATTTAATGATGAATGTATCCTTCTTAAGAAATAACATTTGTTGATTTTACTTAATATTTTTCATTCGCCGGAGTTTAGAGTAGTACCACCTATATAAGTCGCTTAAAATATGGAATGACAGTTCTAATTCATAATTTATCATTGTAACCAACGTATACACTGACACATTAAAATCGAATATATACAAATATTCAGAGATCAAGTCCCATACCCCTAAAGGGTATGAATAACCTGTTAAAAACACCTGGTCTAGAATGTAGTCGTAATCATGGTGTTGAAGTGAGCACTCAGGCAGATGTCGCTATTGTTTGTTGATCCTAATGTACCCGCCCAGTCTACGGGCAGGTCAAACCACAACACAATAGTCAGTGAGAACATTTTCTTGATATATAACGTATTCCAGCAGTTGGTGTGTTTGCCTTATTAAAAGTTGCCACTCATGCCAAACACTAAGGCGTTATGCAAGTTGAATTAACTTGCTATTTAAAGTCCACGCCTAATGGATAGCGTTAGAAATTGAATTTCCGATTACTACCCATCTGGATTTACTATTTTATCATTTTAGAATATAAATTTTTGCTTATCTTGGCCTTATTATAACTGAACCGCTGCTAAAAAAAAATTAACACTTCAATTTACATGGCCCGATTCCGTTTAAGTCCTGAGCTCGCCCTACTGATTTACTGCTTCTCATACAAGACTACAGTTCTGCGGTTGTTGCAACCGTCTTGTGGTCTGATTTTTAAGTAATGACTAAACCTGGTAGAAGGTTAAGGGTCTGTAATATAGTAATAGACTTACACTTGGCGTTAACATAATAATAATGATGATAATTTTGAATGTGGACAAGATACGGGTCTTGCAAATCATCTAACAGCTCTGACACAATTACCTTTCCATTTCACAAAGGTTTCCTTCACGAGTTTCCGTCATTCCAGAACTTCCAGTTGTGGTTAGTAGCGGAGACCACCCCCATTTCAAGGAGGTTCAGGCTATCCTTCCTTTTGATCCTAGATGGTGCTTCTACATTTTGTATTCAAACACCTTAGTGAGCTAACTCACTCTGTGTACCTACTTAGTAAAGACTAAAAGCCCATTAGTTGGTTTCATGTACTACTGAGCGTGTAATGTGAAGTTTCATACAATCAACTTACCTGTCAGATATATACATAGCTAAGACTCCGTCGTCCCCGACAGAAATTCAAATTTCGCGCCACTCGCTACAGGTAGGTCAGGTGATCTACCGGCCTGCCCTGGGTGGCAGGACTAGGAACCATCCCCGTTTTCTATCATATTTTCTCTGTCGCCGGTGGTATCAACATGTTGTTATTACCTCCTGACTTGGATTCTTTTCAACATTTGATCAACGTTTTTTCGACTTTTGGTGACGTATTTGGATCGTGTTTTGGCATTCGCTACTGTGGACTGTTTTTGGAATAACTCTTTTTGGATTTTTCTCAGGATGTCTGATTCTAATGTGAGTGTGAGAATGTGTGTGAATGTAGGCTGCAGGGTGAGGATACCGAAAGCTTCGGTTGATCCTCACACTGTATGCCGTAAATGTAGGGGGGTGCAGTGTTCTGCTACTAACACTTGTAAGGAATGCGAGGGTTTGAATGCAGAAGAATGGAAGACTTTGACTTCTTATTTGAAGAAGTTAGAGAGGGATAGAGTTAGAAGACTGAAAGGTGTGAATTCAAGGCCTATTGAGCCTTTTAATGATAATTTCTTATACCCTACTGCTGGAGAATCTCCCTATAAATCTCATTCTCAGAGTGTCTTTTCGATTCGGCTTCGGAAATCGCCAATCTAAAAGCGACAATTCGAGACATGAAGTCCAAGATGGCGGACTCGAAAGGTAATAAGGCTAGTGAGAGTGAAAATTTTAGTGAAGTGAGCCCTATCAGTGTTGTGGAGGGGGCGTTTGATCGTCCCTGCGGCGCTCCCAGGCCTAGACCTCTTCCAAGCTCACATGCCCAGAGGAGAAGGAAAGTCGAAAGCCTTAAGGAGGTCGGAGGGAATCCCCAACGGTCAGACGTCCCTTCAGCTAGCTTTGCTTCATGGCAGCCAGCTCAAGGACGCTACAGGAAAAGCGTCCTTCGCGAGTGTTTTTCTCGTCCTCTCCCTCTCCCTCACCTAACGAGGGTGGAAGGAGTCGACCTTATCGAGACCGCTGAAGCGTCATATGAAGCAAGATATCGACTCTAGCCCGGAGCGCTTCTCTGATGACGCCCCGTCTGCTATCAAGAAGGCGAAGGTGGCGTCAACGTCACCTGACGCTTATGAGGAAGTACCTTATCATGCTTCTTCCCCTAGTGATGACGAAGGGCGTCAGGCGCTAGAAGTAGGAGAAGCGTCAAGGAAGATCATTATGGCGGTGCAAGAACAACTATCATCTCTTGTGGGAGTTTTAGCGCCCCGTCGGAAGGACGTGACGCTTCCTATTAAGAAAGTCTCGTCCTCTCGCTCCTGCTCGGAAGACGTCTTTTAGAAGTGAAGCGTCAAATCAAGAAGATCGTAGACGTGACGCTCCGTCCAAGATTGTGACGCCGAGTAGGAAGCCCTTAGAAAGCGAAGCGTCTTCCAGACGCGAAGCGTCATCTAAACGTCAACAAGAGACGTCATACATGACCGTGACGCTCGGAGAGCGGGGGGAAAAGCGTCATACATGACGTCTTCTAAAAGCGCGAGAGAAGCCGCAGGTTTGTGACGCCTTCCAAGTCGATCAGAACAGGGAAAAAGGAAAGACTTTCATTCCCTTAGCCCCCCCTCTCCGATCAGGAGTTTGTCTCCCCAGAAGAAGAAAGTTCTGAAAGGAGAACAGAAACTCAGGATTATCACGAGTTCGAACGAAACTCGGAGGATGAAGATCTTGGAAGAGAGGGCTTGTCAAACTATAAGGTGTTGACTACCATGCTTCTGGAGGAATACGGAGACGAGTTGACTCCGGCTGCTCCTCCTTCTCCGCGCTCGCTCTTTTCGAGTGCGAAGGCGAAGAAGACTTCGTCTTTTCTGAAGATGAAGCCCACCATCTCGATGAAGCGGGCTTTACACGCCTTAGACGCCTGGATGAAGTCGAAGAAAGACTTAACCAGGACGTATCTTCTGCATGCCTCCAGCAAGGTTAGCTGGGAAAAGAGGCATATGGTACAAGACGGGGGAGGATATGGGTATCGCTCTCCCTTCTACTACGGAGGCAGACTTTTCGACGTTAGTTGACGCTTCAAGGCGTCCTAGTCTTAATTCTGCCCGCATTACTTGGAGTATTTCGGAACTGGATCATCTCCTCAAGGGACTGTTCCATGTATTGGAAGTATTCAACTTCTTAGATTGGTCCCTTGGGGTGATGTCCAAGAAAGCTCACGATTCGCAGGGAATCGAACCTGAAGCCTTGCTATCCATTTTGTCGTGCATCGACAAAGCAGTACAGGATGGATCTTTGGAAGTCTCTGCATTATTTGGAGCAGGTCTTTTGAAGAAAAGGACAGTGTATGGCGCCTTCTTAACAAAGGCAGTCTCTCATGCGCAGAGGGCAGCTCTGCTATATGCACCTCTTTCGGACTTTTTGTTTCCTTCTAAGTTAGTGAAGGATGTAGCTCACTCTTTAACTGAGAAGGCGACACAGGATCTTCTGACGCAGTCTGCTAGGAAGAAGAAACCTGCTTTAGTGTCGGACAAGAAAGAACCTAGCACTTCTAGGCAGCCCTTTCGAGGTGGTCCGATCTCCAGACCTCCCGCAAGAAGGAAGGCTCCAGAGAGAAGAGGTAGGTCCGCCTTTCGTCCCTTTAAAAAGGGCAAATGAAACAATTCTCCTCCAAACACCAGTAGGTGCCAGACTCCTGGAATTCGTGGAAGCCTGGACACTGATAGACGCGGACGCGTCTTCACTAAAGATCATAAGGAAGGGATATCGTATCCCTTTCCTGAATACTCCGCCCCTAAGTCTATACCGAGGGAACTATCAGCCCAAGTACAATGGATCCTGTACTGAGGGATACTCTTCGATCAATGGTGGAACAAATGTGGGACAAGAGTGCAGTAGAACTAGTACTGGATCAAAACTCCCCGGGGTTTTACAATCGCCTTTTTCTAGTGGCGAAAGCCTCGGGAGGCTGGAGACCAGTACTAGACGTCAGCGCTCTGAACAAAGTTTTGTTCAGAAGGAGAAGTTCTCCATGGAGACTTCTGCTTCAGTCCTAGCGTCATTACGACAAGGAGATTGGATGGTGTCTCTAGATCTCCAAGACGCCTACTTTCACGTCCCGATCCACCCTTCATCGAAGAAGTACCTCCGTTTCATGACGGGGGGAAGGATCTTTCAGTTCAGAGCCTTGTGTTTCGGCCTGTCCACAGCTCCTCAGGTCTTCACAAGCCTGATGAGGAATGTGGCGAGATTTCTTCATCTCAAAGGAGTGAATGTCTCGATGTACCTAGACGACTGGCTCATCAGGGCCAGATCGGAGAGACAGTGTTTGGAGGACCTAAAGTTAACACTACAATTGACCAAGGCGTTGGGATTGCTTGTGAACCTCGAGAAGTCTCAGATGACCCCCAGACAAGACCTAGTCTATCTGGGGATTCGGATGGATTCTCGGGGTTTTCGAGTTTTTCCTTCGCAAGAGAGAACAGAGAAAGGTTTGAGGATAATCTCTCTCTTCTTAGAGAAACAGCAAACGTCAGCGAGGGAATGGTTGAGCCTTCTGGGGACGCTTTCCTCGCTGGAACAATTCTTCCATCTCGGAAGACTTCATATCCGTCCACTTCAATTCTTCCTCAAGAAGTCTTGGAGCTGGAAAAACGGACAACTGTCGGACGTTTTCCCCATTCCAATGGAGGTAAAGACACACCTACAGTGGTGGTTGCGTCCTCTGGAAGAGAACAAAGGGGTCTCTCTAAGTTCAAAGAACCCAGACCTAGTGTTGTTCTCCGACGCGTCGGAGACGGGTTGGGGAGCGACATTAGGCTCGGAGGAAGTGTCAGGCACCTGGGAACCAGCACAGGTGTCCTGGCACATAAATTGCAAAGAGCTCTTCGCCGTTCACCTGGCTTTGAAGAGCTCGAGGAACCTCTGGTGAGAGACAAGGTAGTACAAGTAAACGTGGACAACACCACCGCACTTGCCTACATTCGAAAACAGGGAGGGACTCACTCCTCGTTCCTTTACGAACTCACGAGGGACTTATTACTTTGAACTCTCCACAGGAACATCTCCCTGCTGACAAGGTTCGTACAGGGAGTAAGGAATGTGAGGGCGGACAGGCTCAGCAGGAGGAACCAGGTCCTTCATACAGAATGGACTCTGCACGAGGAAGTATGTCGCGATCTCTGGTCTCTGTGGGGAACTCCTCACGTGGATCTATTCGCAACATACATTTCAAAAAAGGCTCCCAGTGTTTTGCTCGGTCGTGGAAGACCCAAGAGCAATTATGGTAGACGCCTTCCTGCTAAACTGGTCTCGAGTGGACGTGTACGCTTTTCCCCCATTCAAAATCCTGGGGTTAGTATTGAAAAAGTTTGTGGCGTCAAAAGAGACGAGGATGACTTTAATAGCCCCCTTTTGGCCGGCCCAGGAATGGTTCACGGAGGTGGTAGAGTGGATCGTAGACTTTCCAAGATCCCTACCAAGAAGGACGGATCTTCTCAAACAACACACTTCAAGAGGTACCATCAAAACCTCCCCGCTCTCGCTCTGACTGCCTTTCGACTATCGAAAGACTTGTCAGAGCGAGAGGCTTTTCTCGCGAAGTGGCAAGCGCAATCGCGAGAGCTCGCAGAACCTCCACTTCGAAAGTATACCAGTCGAAGTGGGAGGTCTTTAGAAGGTGGTGTAGAGCCAAGAAGTTGTCCTCCTCCTCTACCTCTATAGCGGAAATTGCTGATTTCCTGCTATTCTTGAGAGTAAAATCGCATCTAGCTGTATCCACAATAAAGGGATACAGGAGTATGCTCTCGGCTGTGTTCAGGAACAGAGGTTTAGATCTGGCAAATAACAAAGATCTCCACGATCTCATAAGATCATTTGAGACGTCAAAGTCTAAGGAGCCAGTACCTCGAACTGGAACTTGGACGTAGTCCCAAATCAACATACCTGTCTTGCGGATAAATTTGAACCTCCTCATCAGGCCTCATTTAGAGACGTAACTAGAAAATGCCTATTTCTTATATCGTTAGCAACGGCAAAAAGAATTAGTGAGTTACAAGCTCTGCAGGATAAAGTAGGATTCAAGGGAGACTCGGCGATTTGCTCGTTTAAGACTCTGTTTTTAGCGAAAAACGAGAATCCCACGAATCCCTGGCCTAGGTCATTCGAAATCAAAGGAATGTCTAGTCTCGTAGGCAGAGAAGCAGAGAGGTCTCTATGCCCTGTTAGAGCTCTAAAGTTCTATCTTCAGAGGAAGCGTCAGTTGGGAGGCTCTAGACAAGGTCTTTGGTGCGCGGTAAAAGACCCCACAAGACTGATGTCAAAGAACGCTCTAGCGTTCTTTGTAAGAAACGTCATTACGGACGCTCACAAGGTTTGTCCGGACGAACAATTACAACTTCTGAGGGTAAAAGCTCATGAAGTACGAGCGGTTGCGACGTCTCTCTCGTTTTATAAGAATAGGTCGCTTAAAAAAACATATTAGATACGACATATTGGAGATGCAACTCGGTATTTGCATCTCATTACTTAAGACGTGCGTGTGACGTATGAGAAGTGCTTTTCTCTAGGTCCTATCGTATCGGCAGATACGATTCTGGGTACGGGAGCCGACACCAATCCTAATATGTATATACGTTCTTCTGTTGGATATGGTCGAGAATCTCTTCGAACAATGGAGGATTCAGGCTCGCACGGGCGGCCGTCTATGTTGTTCATAAGAGAATTCTCGTCATATCCAATTAGTTGAGTATAATTTTTTTTTGGAAAATTATGTATGTGTGCGTAGTGGTTTTTGAGTTACGGTTGTTGTGGCGAGTTCGGGGATAACTCGTAACAATCCTTAGTTCTAACACATGGTTAGGATCAGGTGGTCGGGATTGGTTGTGTGCTCCTTCTTAAGGTGTATTGTCATATAAGTGGATCAGCACCCATTGACAAAGTCCTTTAGGCTCTGCTGAGTAAGTGGGTAAGACCCCCATCGGCAGACCCACAAGAACTCTTGGCCATAGATCACATATCTCGCTAAAGTTTCTTAAAGGGGTTGCAGACTACTGGGCAAACACCCACCAAGTCTACCACCTATCAGGTAGGAACCAAGGTTTTATTTATACCTACAACATATGTTGTTTACCTGTCTATTCCATATAGTAGCTGTCTCTTACCCTCCACCGAAGGGTGCCAATCAGCTATGTATATATCTGACAGGTAAGTTGATTGTATGAAAATGATATTGTTATGTTACAATAAAGTTTCATACATACTTACCTGGCAGATATATACAATTAAAGGCCCACCCAGCCTCCCCGCAGGAGACAGGTGGAAGAGAGAAAATATGATAGAAAACGGGGATGGTTCCTAGTCCTGCCACCCAGGGCAGGCCGGTAGATCACCTGACCTACCTGTAGCGAGTGGCGCGAAATTTGAATTTCTGTCGGGGACGACGGAGTCTTAGCTATGTATATATCTGCCAGGTAAGTATGTATGAAACTTATTGTAACATAACAATATCATTTTTGTCCACAAGCAGAGTACGTATATTATAACAGGTCCTGTAATTAATTACCGTGAAATTCTAAACGGTCATGAATATCACAAATTGTGGAGATACTTTTGGGTAGGTTTCTTAATTTGTCGCCCAACTTTAATGCTTTGTCATTTGTGCCCATGTATGTTGGGTGTTCTTTAGTAAACCTTGCACGGAGGTTATCTTCCATTGACTGTTTTAGTGGCGGGCTTGGTGCTCTTGCTTCAGTTTCAAGACGGTGTTATCAAGAGGTAATCGGCATTCGAGATTCTTTGTATCCTCGAAACTGATGGTTTTTTGCACTGCATTTGAAAGAAGCTCCCATTAAACTTCATGTATCTTGGCATGTCTCCGGATTCACTTTTCATCCAAGAATCCTTTCCGAGGAACCCAGATGCTTAGAAGAAAGAATCTTAGTCTGGGAAAGTTCTTTATCAATGATTTGATTCTTTTGGATGGTAGAATAGTTTTCCTCAAGGGCCTTGAAAGTCCACTGACAAGACACCTTAACAAGCAAGTGCTAGGTTAGGTTAATTTAGTATCTTACCGACGAAGTTCCGCTGTCCCGCTTATTGTTGAAAGGTCTTCAGTCAAACTGTATGGACTGAAGGTAGACCAATCATGCCTAGATGTTCAAAGAGGACAGGTAGTCTCTGCCTTTCTATATTGCCCGATTTCAAAACATAAATGATTTTGGAAGTTGTTTTGGGATTTTCGAGAACATGTGTCTCTTTAATAGTACTCTTAAACTGCTTGTTAGTGTTGATGCTTCTGCAATGAAACATTTCTTTGGTACTCTACTGTAAAAAGATTTCCAGCATATATTTAATAGCGCTATATAGTAAGCCTGCATTATACAGCATTGTGCTGTGCTCTCCTCCTTTCTAGTTTCAAGCTGGTCAAGCCTTTAGTTTTTGACCTCTGCTGCTTTCACCAGACTTGTTGTTTGAGATTAAGCTGGCCTTGTGCCAGCACGGGCTCTTGCTTCAAGAGCAGCCCGTAGATTTGTTACTTTGCTGCAAATTTGAGTGTTTTCTTATGGTAAACGAGTTAGCCTTTACTGGAACCCCCGCTCTACTGTATGCAAAACCGATGTTGTTTTTAAGATCTTTCTGCATGCTTTAGGTCAACAGCGTTCTTGCTGGCTCTTCTCATTTTTCATTTTGACGGGTATCTTCATAGCTCATCTTAAGCTCCGAAGGACTCTACAGTAACCTTTTGAGTTGCAAGAAAATTTTTTCACTGGAACGGAAATTGCACGGTGTTCTGCTTTAGTCCTTGTTAGCTCAGCTCACACCTGGGTTGACCCCTTTTGGTGGTGGTGATAGTACTCAGATTGTTTAAATTTCTCGATTTTTTTTTGCAGCTGAATTACACGGATTTTTCAGGTTAATTTCTATTGTCTTTCAATTTTATTTATTCGGGACAGCATGCTTTCTCTCGTGTTTTGTCGTTGTACGCATGGTGCGTCAGCACTAAAATCAGTACTTGTTTCAATGGAAGCGACTTGTCATCACAATGGCTATCATATGGTGGCTTAAGAACTTTTAAATCGGAACCAAATCTTTCTCCGTGAAGTTTTGCATAAGCTGAGGTGGAGGGGGTTTGGGCGTTATGGTCATGACGGAACAGGTAGGGCTGAATTAAAATAAAAGTATGTTTCTGATTAAAATTTTAGTGGTTAACATTTTTAGGGTTTGATAGACGTGGATTCAAGCTCTATCAAGTTTTTGGAACAGTTACGGGTAATAGGTTTTAAGTACCTATTCATTATTTAATGTGCCTTTTTGCCTCAAGATATTGGCTAAATGTTTTTTTAATTTTGCCTATTACGTAGCGAAGGAAGCGTATGTTCTTAGGGGCACTTGTTCCGTCAATAACTTTATATTGCATAAACATTAAAAATGGATGATCTTAACGAGCGATCTGATTTCTGCTAGTCATGCTGTTTTGAAATGGTGTTTAATTTTCATATGACTGGTACTACCTGCATTGTGTTTTTCATTAACACGTTTAAGTTAGTGTGTAGCTTCTTGAGCCGAATGCTTTTTCTTTAGAGGTGATTTAGTTTTGAGGTTTCTGGTAGCATTGTAAACTGTGTGCATGAATGCAAGAAAACAAAAGGGAAATTTGCGTGTTTGAAAGAGGAGGACAAGTAAAACAATTTTTTTCTTGCTAGTCTCTTATCTCTTGGTTGAAATGTACTTCAAGTCTTCTAGCTCGTTTCTGACAAAGGTTACAGATGGTGTACACAAAAAAAAGATCTTGCATTAATCTCTGTAAAATACGTAGGTTTTCATTGTAGTTGTCATGTTAATATTTATTAATTTGAAATTGTAGGGACCAATTGTATGTCAATGTGTACTGTATGTTTATACAAATAAATTTTAAAATTTCTCTTTTGCAGAATGTACACACATCACAACTAGACTGCGTATGGTTTTGCAAGAGGGCTTCTGCAAGAGCATTAGGATTCTGAGAGATCAAGAGTAGTAGTGCACACAACAAAACTAGTCTGCATGAGGACTTCTGCAGGAGCAAGAGGACTACTGACAGATCAAGACTACTAGTCTGCATGAGGGCTTGAGCAAGAGGACCTCTGAGAGTTCAAGGAGGATTAGTGTAAACAACAAAGCTAGTCTGCATGTGGGCTTCTGCAGTAGCAAGAGGAGTTATGTAAGAGGAAGAGGACCAGTATACAAAACAAAACTAATCTGCATGTGGGCCTGAGCAAGAAAACTGTCGAAAGATGTTAATGATCCAGGGCAATAAATAAACTTCTGAACGTCTGTGTTTAATTTTTTGGCCGTGGGGCAGCATAGATCGTGTAAATTACTTAAATCCAATAAATTGAAAGGTTATGATATTTTAATCATGCTTTATTGTCTTGAAACTTAGCGGTATCAGGCAAGATGCGATAAAATAAGTTAGTATGATAATTATACCTGGTTGCCAATTCATATTTTCTGAAAACCCTATAGCTCTTACACGACATTGCTTTAATGTCTCTCATTCTCCTCATGCGTTCAGAAATAGTATCGTTCTCCGGGTTATATCAAATGGAGCATATGAAAGGAGGGAACTCTTCATCAGATATGACCAGGAGATAGTGGGTTGCTCCTGATTGATGTGAAGCATATGAAAGGCGAGAGCTCATCAAATGCGTTCTCTCCTTTCATATGCTCCACTCAGTCAGGAGGTACATCCCGCCATCTCCTGGACATATCTGATGAGTTCTCTCCTTTCATATGCTCCACATCAGTCAGTCACATCCGAAGCGAAGGTTTCGTGGTCCGTCGCCTCACCTCTCTGAAATATAAAAACCTTATTTCTGCAATTTACCAATACTTCCTTGTGTTTTACAAACCAAGTGATACCTGCCTCCTTGAAGCTTCAAAAAGGGAACATGATCAGAATGATCTTTCGAAGGCACTGGTAACAAACTTAAGCTTAACCCATGCATTGTCAAAAGCTAAGAGATAAAAAGACATGGCATTTTTTGCAAGGTGCAATTTATCAGACCACCGAATCTCAGTTTTGGACTCGCACGAAGCTCGTCGTATCGAATACTCAAATTTATTTAACTGAATGGTCTGCGTACAAAGGAAAGTTTAGAACAGTACTGCCTACAGTGACTCCAGTAAGGCATGCTACATTACTGCACGGACACAATAAATAATCAAATAACTACAGTTTGGGCATAGCAACAGATAGTCAGTGAGAGGTCCAAGATTATTCTAAATATATCGGTGATTTTATAGTGAAATTGGGAGTCATGCCAAGGGCTAAGCCGTTCTTCTATAACAAACTACATGAAGATGGGCCAAGCAATGAACCTTACATAACAAACCACATGAAGATGGGTCAAGAAATAAACCTACAAGTAACCACATGAGGATTGGGTACGAATGAACCTCGTATAACAAACCACAAATATAAGCTAAATAATGAACTTCACAGAACAAATCACATGAAGATGGGGGGGCAACAAATGAGCTTTATATAAAGAACCATGTGAAAAGGCTCTGAGAAATGAACTTATACAAACCACATGAAGATGGGCCAAGTGATCAACTTAATATAACATAAGAAACCACATGAAGATGAGCCAAAAAATGAACTCCACATAACGACATGAAGATGGGCCAAGAAACGAACTTCATATAACATACCACATGCAAATTGGCAAAGAAATCAACCTTACATAAATCACATGAAGATGGGCGAAGAAATAAACCTTATATAACAAACTACATTAGGATGGGCCAAGAAATTAACTTGATATAATAGATGACATGAAGTATGTCAAAGTTGTATTTTTTAACATAAGTATATTTAAAACTTACTTTTACTCCAATAATGTTCATGGGACACTACATTATACGTAGTTAGCAGTGAGCGTTTGGGTATTATCGGTTTTAACGCGTGAATCATGTAATTAGCTGTAATTAGTTGTTATTTTAACAAGTTAAATTATTTTATAGAAAAAAAAGTCTTTAATAAAGTATGAAGCTAAAAAAAAGTGCTCTTCTGTCCTGAGAATTACTTCAATGCTGAATTTAATGCTATTAAGACAAGCAACCATTCACAGACAAGCCATTCGTTTTCAGAGTAAACTTCCAAACGGTCGAATATCCACACAATATAAGGTCAACAATTATCTCTGCTAAGAATAGTTTGTAACCTGAAACCTTTTACAGTTGGCCAAACACACTAATTATCCTACTATAAAAAAGCAGAGTTACTTAAGGTAAATTCTTGGGTGAGCCGTATGGCTACGAGATGCTTGTTCGGAGGTACTGGTACTGGGAGTTAGGAGGCTAGCTCAAGTGTCTCACATTTCCCTCTGCAGCTTAGAAAATTAGCAATATGTTGATGTTTCTTCATTTATCTCATCTTTTGCACAAGCTAGGATTGTGCTAGGAAAGTTTTGGTCATCTTACCCTGTGGCAGGGGTGTAAGAATTCTACTGCCAAGTTCTGCGTTTCGTAAAAGGCCACTAAAAGGACAACTGCCTTGCTGTCTTACTTGTCAATAAAAGGCTAGGCCCACTGCTAATGACTGGGGAAACTGCTGCCTTGCAGTCTTACTTTTTAGTAAAAGGCTACGCCCACTGTCATAAACTATGGAAACTGCTGCCTTGCAGTCTTACTTTGTTTTTAGTAAAAGGCTAGGCCCACTGCCGATAAATGTGAAAAACTGCTGCCTTGCAGTCTTACTTTTTAGTAAAAAGGCTAGGCCACTGCCAATAACTGTGGAAACTGCTGCCTTGCAGTCTTATTTTTAGTAAAGGCTGGGCCCACTGCCAATAACTGTGAAAAACTACTGCCTTGCAGGTGGACTTTTTAGTAAAGGCTGGGCCCACTGTCAACTACTGTGGTTGATGACAGCAAGGGCATGAGGTCATAAAAACCCCTTTGCCAAACAATAAACGATGCCTGATGTTTTAAGGAATATGGGTGCGCCCTGTAAGCGACGATCGTCAGAATCCCTCAACTGACGTGATAAATGGGCGAGGGGTACTGCAAGGGTCACGATTGCCGCCGGAGAAGTTTGTGAAAGAGTGGAAGATAAAGAGTAGGTACTTGGAACGTAGGTACTCTAACAGGAAAACTGATTGAGATAGTAAATGTGATGGAGAGGAGGAGAATAGATTTCTTGTGTGTGTGCCTGACTACTATGAGATTCAGGGCCTCTGTAACACGGTTTTTCGCAATAACTTTTTATCTATGCATTTCATAAATATAACGCTTATTCAGAATACATATTATATCAACACATAAATTTTGAGTGTATTCTGCACTACGTAGGTTGAATAAATTTGGTACTTATAATGTAAAGTGACCTTTTTTGAAGACGGGCCAACTTACTCAGAGAAAAGGTTTCGAACGCACTCGTTACGTAACTTATGACATCATTTTTCCCTCTTTCTCGATGGATGATTGGCTATACGTAAACGAAGGCTAAACCTCTGGCAACAAGACATACAAATTCAAATACAAGCAAAGCAGTACACCTTTATTAACTCTCGAACCACCCCACTGATAATTGTCATAATGAACAAACCAACAAAATATGTTAATAAATACAAAAACACTTCGATTATTAGTCTAACTCCCAAAATAAGTTTCCAAAGAAATTACAGTCTACTTTATAGGTCACAATCAGATTGACAAGATGTAAGGAATAGTTGGTAATTACCAAAAACATAGTAGACAAGCTTGATTTGATAACGCTATATCCAATGTCAAGCAATTTTATTTATTGGCTATCTACCTATTTACTGAAAAAAATAGCCGGTACCGTATATTGGCTTTAAACCTTCACCAATAATTATCGTCAGAATGGTGACTTCATGAGGCTCCACCCACTTTCGCCTCGTTATAATTCAGGATTACACTGAAGGCTACCATGGACATTGTTGGATTAGAAAATTTAACTTCTAACTATAAAAACTAATTTCTCGAGTAGTTGTAAGAAGTGCTAAATGATCCTCAAGGATCCCAACAGTTGGTCTAAACGTTTAATTCATGTATATTACTGCTATACTGTTGCGGCACTACTGCTACAGCAGTATTACTACGCTAGCACTGATACCTCACCCACATCTATGTATCACTATTGTTCCGCCATTCATAAGTCTTTGGGTTTCAGAGCCGATGGCATTTCTGTCTGGTGGATGGGCGGGGCAACATTTAGTCATAAGGTGATTGTTTACCTTGCTTACGTAATGAATGTTTTTCGACTCTTGGCTCGTAATCATTGGCCATGGCGTCGGCCAGTTCATTTTTACTCTATAAAAATCAAAACTATCGGGTTTAGGTTATTGATAATGCTGACAAAATTTGTGTGTGGTTGTAAAATATACATATGCCAACTTTCAGCTACATCCGATGCTTTGACAAGGAGCAAAGTCCAAAAAACCGTGTTACAGAGACCCTGAATCTCATAGTAGGTGGAAAGGGAGTGGAACTAGAGGCAAGGAAATGGGTGTAAGCTACGTATATCACAGCGGGTCACGAGAGGGAAGAAACGGAGTTGGAATTATATTAAGTAACAACTGGAAGGAAAAAGTGGTAGCAGTAAAGAAAGTAAATGATAGGCTTTTAAAGATTCCAATAATAACAGGAGACAAGGTAGTAAATATAACATCAGCATACGCTCTTTAGATGGGGTGCCAAGAGCAAAAGAAAGAATTATTTAGACAAGAGTTTGAGGATGCCATTAGAACAGTGAAAGAGGAGGAGAAACTAATAATAGAGGACAATATGAATGGCAGGGTGGGAGAGAAGAGATGGGTTATGAGGAACTACACGGAGGCTATGAGTTTAGAATTAGAAATTAATTGGAGAGAGGTAGCAGGTGTGGTATGTGATAAGAAAATGCCAATCAAACTAAAAGTCAAAATAACTAACACAGTGTTAATGTATGGAGCAGAAACATGGGCTCTAAGAAGAAAAGAGGAAGTAAGGCTTGAGAGAACAGAGATGAGTGCTGAGGTCGGTTATGGGAATATCGTTGCTTGAGAGATTGGAAAATGATGAAATAAGAAGGGTCTGCTTAGTAAAGATTACGGGTGATGAGTGTGTCACGACTGAGGTGGTGCGGGAATGTGCTGAGAATGGAAGATGAGGAGAGATTGAAGAGGGCTTGGGGGGAACCTGTTAGAGGAAGATCGAGAGGGAGACATTGAATTAGATGGCGAGATAGTGAAGGAAGATATGGAGAGAAGAGGTTTAGTGGAGGATGGTGCCTTTGATAGAAGGCTGTGGAGATGGCACATCAGGCAACCAACCCCTTAATGTATAGGGATCACAGTGTGAAAGAAGAGGAGTTTTGGTCATACAATAGAATTCAGTATTAATTGTGCAACTAGATCATGATTTTCTGAAATCAATAAGATAAAACAAAATAATAACGAGTAAAAGTGAAGAGGGAAGCATTTCAATTTTTTGTACCTGTTTTTACTTATCATTGGATTTTGCATCATTCAAGCAATCAAGATCAATTGAAACTTTTTTCATACAATAAATTCACCGTGAATACCTTGGTGCTTCCAGATTTTAGATGCGTGAAATATATTTAGAGAAGAATATGTTCTTATTATGTAGTATCCGTACTTGAATCTGTCTGCAAGACACCACTGCGTTGGTCCTCTCAGCAAGAGTGGTGATGAGCCGTGACAATTGACAATATGCGATATGAGAAGTTTACAGTTTTGACAATATTTGCATATAAATGCAAAGAATTCCCATTAAGACTGCTGAACATTTGTCACTCCAATATCATATGTCCGTATGTCTGAACATATCTGACATAAAAGAAAATTTAAAAAATAATCAGATGGATGCATCTGGTATCGGAGATCTAAGCAGGCAGCTGGAAATTTAACAAGGGAAGAATTTGAAATCTGTGGACAGATTTTGCACTCTTCAACTCAACCTAAGCTTTAATAATTTTGGTTTCAGCTCATATTGTTTCTAATTTTCTTGCTTGAATATATTTTCAAACGAAGGAGATATCCGAGACTTAAATTTGAGTGATGTAAACTAATGATCTCAGTGGAATATAAACAACAAAGAAATAAGCAAGATAGTTTTTAATTTCAGGCTGAATCAAGTGTGGATACACCGTAAGACATACTTATTCTTCATTTTTCTCTTCACATATCACACGCATCTAAAATCTGAAAGCACCAACGTATTTCGGGTGAATTTATTCTATGAAAACATGTTTTTATTTTACCTTGATCACCAGAATAATACAAAATCCGACGAGAAGTAAAAACAGGTATAAAGCATTAAATGCTTCCCTCTTCTCTTTTATTCGTTGTAATTCCTTGTGTTTTATCTTACTGATTTCAGAAAATTATGATTTAGTTGTTCAATTAATACCGAATCCTATGACGTGACCAAAACTTTCCTATCTTGAGTAAAACTTAAGAAAAATGAGGAAATATAAGCATGTTGCTAGTTTTCTGAGCTGCAGAGGAAAATATGAGACTGCACAAGCCGCCTAACTGGCGGTACCAGCCAATCAGAGGCCCCCAAACAAACATCTCATAGGCATAGGGGATAGGGCTCACCCACGAATCTACCTTAAGTGACTCAGCTCTTGAAGGGGACCTCACATGGCCAATATCTTAGGGTGACCATTTCGAAAATTACATTTAATCCACCCAACAGAAAACTTAATGCCTCGAAGAAAATAATACGCGAGGGTAACACCACTAGAAGGTTTCTGACCTATATTAAAACACAACAGTATTCAGTATACTAATCCTGTATCCTGTACAGAGAGAGAGAGAGAGAGAGAGAGAGAGAGAGAGAGAGAGAGAGAGAGAGAGAGAGAGAGAGAGAGAGAGAGAATTGTCATTACGAACCAAGTTCAAAAGCGGACTCAGACTGCTCAAGAAACAAGGCCCAAGGTCACCTAATCACTCAAAACAACTATTCAGTCTCTCAATCCAACGATTAAGCATTACGTGGTTAATGCTTATGGGAAAAGAATTCAAGAGAGGACCTCATAAAAAAGACCCAAGGATTAACAGAATTTCCATCTCAAACGACAAACCTACATTAAGCTACGATGGACGAGCACGTAGCACGTACACAGAAGGGTTGGCCTTTACGATGACTTATGGAGGGTACAGAGCTGAGAAAAGGATAACCAGATGGTTTGCAAACATTTGCGGAGACTTTTGGATGGGAAGATGCGAGAAGTACCTGAATAGGGTACAGAATGAGCGCCGAATGGGTGAAGTCCTACCGTAATATGTGCAGGATTGGGTGAAACCTACCGCAGTATGAGCAGACTTAGATAAAATCAACTTCGGTAGTCACTGTCACTCACGCCACTTGTACAGTTACATTAGAAGAAACAAAATCCTTTAAAATAACCCACCACCAGGTTTCCACGTACAGGGACCACCAAACCACGAGTGAGAATTGATATTTTCACTTCCAGAAAATAAACAATTTCAAAAAATGATTTAGTTATTACTGAATGATAAGACTTCTATTCAAACCTCCGTGGGGGTCAACATTACTAACGGGCATAGTCTTCCCTTGGGAAATGAGTCGAAACCTTTTGACAACTGAAAACTAGTCCTATGCACTGAAAATGGGTTTGAACAAAGGTAAAAGGGTTTACAACGCTTACGCATAATGTGGCTTTCTGCGTAGATGTTCCACAGGGATCTGATAAGTTGCTGCAGGTGGTAAAATATTTCCAGCGGTTATGATGTGATGGTGACCTTAGCGATCGTTTACATCAAGCGGGTCGGACATCCTCTCTAATTTCTTTTGGTACCGTTCATCTCCGTCAATGGTAATAATAATGATGTCCTCTTGACATCCTAAGGCTATACACACTACTCACACCTGAAACAAGTGAAAGATTACATGAGTACTTTGTATTTTTATATTAGAAGAGAGAGATAAACACACACACACACTATATATGTGTATATATACATACATGCACACTACACTATACATATATATATATATACATATATATATAAAAATATATATTATATATATCTATATATATATATATATATATATATATATATATATATGTATATGTATATATATATGTATGATATATATATGTATGTATATATATGTATGTATATATGTATATTATGTGATATATATATTATATATATATATATATATATATATATATATATATATAAAACTGAATCACGAAAGTTTGCAACGTGATAAATCCGTAAAAAAAGGTATAAGCCACGAAGGAAAAGTAAACAACGGAGTTTCTGCAAGATCAGTGTAGAAAGATCTTGCAGAAAATCATTGTTTATTTTTCCTTTGTGGCTTATACCTATATATCTATATATATATATATGTGTGTGTGTGTGTGTATACATATATACTATATATGTGTGTGTATATAGGATATATATAATATATATATATTGAAGCCTTTTTTAAATTATATACTAAAGTCAATATGACGTTATTTCCACAGACTCCGAAAGTTTGCAATGTGATAAATCCGTAAAAAAGGTATAAGCCACGAAGGAAAAGTAAACAACGGAGTTTCTGCAAGATCAACGTAGAAAGATCTTGCAGAAAATCATTGTTTATTTTTCCTTCGTGGATTATACCTTGTTTATATATATATATATATATTATATATATATATATATATATATATATATATATATATATATACTATATATATATATATATATATATTATACCAAATATATATTGAGGCCATATAAATTATAATACTAAAGTCAATATGACGTTATTTCCAGACTCCAATCATACTTAGTTGGGTTACTATATTAAATATATAATGCAATATATAGTATATATACAGGATTTTGACCCACGAGAAACGCTCGGAGCCTCTCTGGTTATTTCATTCAATACTTCATAACACGTGTTTTTGTTCTCACCTTTTTACAAGCTGACATACTAAATGATCTTGCACACTGCTAAACACAAAAGCAACCCCGGGAACAGCAGTTTCCTTCAACTTTATGTTAAAAAACTTCCTTGCTGTGGCCATTACAACATATTTCGTACAGATTTGTTCGTATGACCTTGTGTAGCTGTTGTATCACGTGACCAGCTAAGCGCAAAGTGATGACGTAGTTGCCGATCGCAGATATTCGTAACGAGCCTGCAAAGGAGAAAAAACGTTCTTACAGAAAGAAGACAAAAATGAAATTGGAAACATTCACAAAACAAACATCCCAAAGCATCAAAATTATCTAATGAGCAGATACAAATGGAATCTCAATGATCAGCCGAATCTAGTGTGTCATCATGAGATGCGTTTTGCATGAAAAAAAAAATTTATTTTCAGGTAATATATATAATTTCCACACACTGTTAAGTGAAACCTACCTCGTCGAGGCCCTCCCCTTCTCAGTTACATGAAATTATTATAGATTTTGACAAATTACTGATCACTCACGTCTCGTATGAAGGCAAATGTGGAAACTAGAGCAGCCCATTAAGCAGTCATAACAGAGGGCCTCTTCCACCATGGAATGAAATTCTCAGGCTTAAAACCTTATTTAAGAACTACCTAACCCAGCTTTACAGATGTCCCATTAAAACCGATAGGGCCCAGTTGGGTACTTATGCGTCCCGACTTTCTCAACCTTGAAAAAGGGGAATGAAGAGAATAAAATGGATTATATTTGATGCCTGGACATCCATTACATTTGATGCTTGAACATCACTTTCTCACCATCAACCTTTTTTTGTCTGATTATTTCATTCGTTACGTAAACCACAAAGAAAACTGAAATTAACATTTTATTTTTAATGGGCTTCGTCATTCCTTTTTGAAGGCAAAAACAACTTGAAGACGCTGGCCTGTGTCGACCAGAAACTCTTACAGCAGTAATAGTTTATCTTCTATAATAATTACATGTTAAAAAATTGCAAATGCACGTTAAACAGCACCATTCAATGCGGTTGAGAGAGAGAAGAGAGAGAGAGAGAGAGAGAGAGAGAGAGAGAGAGAGAGAGAGAGAGAGAGAGAGAGATGAATTTGACAAGTTTCACATGTCACAAGTATATATAACTGTCCATCACAGGCATGTGCTGCGCTGCAGTTGACTGACTAACTGAGTTAGCGTCGTGCCAGTAGGACCTCTTGCTCCTTAGCAAGCCCGTAAATGGTCTGTGAACATGCACTACATGTACTATACCAACAGGGCTAAACCTATGCACGCATTAAATGCAAGATCTGTGCACTGTACCAATAGCCATTGGCAATTCTGGTTATAACCTGATTAACCTATCCTTACAAACAACGTCAAGACGCAAATTCTCAGGTAAATAAGAATCATGCAGAGGAAACCCGCTTGTGTTTTTGTTATAATTTAATTGAAAGATGAAACTCACTTGGAACAAGCACACAATGGCCATTGCCTCTAAATTCGAGCTTCCCTACCGATAAATTCTTTTCTTAATTACAGTTTTGAAATCGGCTCCAATTCATTTAATAAAATTTTTCACACTAATTTTCCAGCGTCACAACAATGACGCACAAAGGCAACCGTGGTTATCTTCGATAAATGCAAGAAATGAATCGTAATAAAATTAACCGAAAACGTCAGTTCATTTATGTCGACGCATTTAAATAATATATGAAACATTAGCTATTACTATTCAGAGCTCGCATTGCCTAACAATATAGCAAATAAATGCTTATTTTAATTACCCTGCTGTAAAGCGATCATTTTGCTAATTTTATCAGAAACGGAGACCTGCTTTGCTATAAATACAAGCAGGGTCTGTTACGATATAAATGATGAATATAATGTTAAAACCACCATTAATAAGTGTAGTGCTAGACTGACTTAATTAAAACTGGTCACTAATTTATGTGGCAGAAAACACATGGTTAAATATATAATTCAAATAGTTTCCATAGAAATACCTAACTGAAAAAATGAAAAGGTCACCTGTTATATTAATTGTTCGTGGAAATGGAGTAATTGGCTGGATTCAAGTAGCCAGGCAAAGTTGATGGGACTGGGGAAAGGTCCGATAAAATCTATAGTTAATGATAAAGTTCAACGAAGTATAATCAATATTTATAATTTTAAAAGAGGGAACCATAAAGGCACGTTGAACAGATATAAACTTAGATATTCTTGCAGACTCTAAGGGAGAAAACACCGATATAATAGAAAGATTTGATTGCACTCTTTTTCTAAGTTCTTCGTAAGATCTCGAAAAACTTTATACTTGCACTTGGTCATCAGTTTTACATCCTAGCTAAAGGGTATGAGTCACTGCTAAATGGCAAGAGTCATTGCATGACTAAAATAACCAAGTAATCTTTAGAAAACCTAAGATACATATCACATTAATTTTCGCCTCTACTCCCCCACCCCATCCATCTTAACCTCACCACGAGAAATCGTTCAAGGAATTGCTCTGGCGTAGCCAGACATAGGCGCTTCTAGATGGACAAACTGAATCTCTGCCACATGCGAGCGTACCTCCTTTCTTTACATTCACAAATATCGTTTAATATCAGATTCGCTTTACCTTGGGAATAACTTGACACCCATAGGGAATTGTAATTGGCAAGTGCTTCGTCACCGGCAGGATTTGTACCGTTAACCTGTTCTGAAACGTGAGTTGATGATTCAGTGGTCAAGTACTGTCTCGTTGTTTTTAATACAAGGCAACAGCAGTTCGATTACGATCCAACGTGTGTGCAAGTTATTCTCGAGGTAGAGTGAATCGGGTATTGAACGATATTTGCGCTTTAATAATTTATGAATGAACAAACGTATTCTTGTGAAGGCCGGCAATAACGAAACGGGATACCTTGGGTGAAGTAAGAATCCAGAACATCATGAAGACATATGATCATCGCAAAATACATGACTAGTTGCTGGAGAGGAACTAGAATGCTGGCATGTGTATGACCTTCACGTACGGTTCTAATTACCTTCAAATTAGACTCTTGCTTACACTTGCAGATTACCTTTGAATTTCTTTACCCGACTGATACCAAGGCATGTTATCTTTTGTGAATGTATAAGAGTAATAACTCGGGTTTTCTTATAATAACGTATCAACAACTGAATACTAATCAAGGATATTCATTCGATTGTTTTGTAACTGGCCCTAATTCGAGATATTACAAGTCAAGCATGTCAAAGAAAGGCGGCTTGGACACAAAGGCCGAAAACTCTTTATGTAAGCAGAGTAAATCAATCGAAGCTTGGAGAGAGAGAGAGAGAGAGAGAGAGAGAGAGAGAGACTATACTAAGAATCCATACACATGTTCTGATCAAGAAATCGAATCTGCTTTCAATCATTTGGTTTAATCGATTGAACAACGAATATTTCATCAAAGACGACTTAGAAGACTCTTAAGTAGCAGTATTCTAAGTGCCACACTTGATCGTTAAAACCCATAACATCTACTGAGATAGAGAGAATTGGAGAAATTGACGCAACGCGCAAATTACAGAGTTATGACGACATAACAGCAGAGGAAACTCGTACCGCCGGGTAGTTGAAAACTTCAAGTAATGAATTGTTACTCGTACCTGCCTTTAGGCTCGTCTGTTTCCATACGCGATCAGTTCTGTTTGGTTTCAGATTTAGCAGTTGTTTGTAATTTGCCATTACACATTCTTCGCTCTCAGAGGCGGCCCTGGGTCACTGAAAACCAGCAAATCCAATTGGGCGTTCGTTCGTACGTACTTTTTATAGCGTGCGTCGCCATATTCTAATTCTGTAACCCGTGACAGTCGTCGTGATACTCCGGGCCTATACCTTATTCAAAAGCTGTCCAAATTGTACTCTATCTGCTTTCTTAGCAACTAGAAATTGCAGAAGAAAATGTTTTAATTAAACGACAATGCTATAAATCAGTGGTTCCCAAACTTCGCCAACCAAGGACCCCCATATACGATGAGTCCCAGCCGGGAGCCGTTGCCAGTCAAAAGTTACCATTACCATAGAGGGATACCCAGTAAAACTTATTACATTTTTGTATATTTCTGCACACAGCAAGTATAAGTAAACATATGAAACATGTTCAATGCTTTTTTATTGCTTCAAATTCAATACAAAACAGAATAGGCGAAAACAGCCACAATCTTTTTTTCTGGAGTTGAACAAATATAATTTTTTTTCATTGTGTCGCAGACCCCCTATGGCCTTCCCCTGGACCCCCAGGGGATGTGCGTGGACCCCAGTTTGGGAACCACTGCTATAAACAATAATGATGATGATAATAATGAAAAACATGGGTCTAAAACACAAAACTTGACATAGCGGAGAGGTCAAAATTTCTCTTTCAACTGTCTCAGGAATGACTGAATGGCTGCCCCACTAACACTCAAACAATTAAAATTGTGTGGGCATAGTAGGCTCCTTCCAAGTCTCCATTCAACTAACGAGGAGCTCAAGAGCACAAGGACAAAATACGGAGCAAACAAGACCCCACTACATTTATTTTAATGGTAAAATTACAGTTTCAACCACATTATGGGAAAACTGGAATAAAAATATATTAGTTGCATCAAAAATAATGTAGTTCCAACGGATTTAAAATTTATTTTGACTGCAAACCATCCGATTTAGAGATTTACTATGTAATTGGAGTTAAAAAAACGAGTTTTTCCAGAAAAAGGTAAATGTCCAGGAGAAGGCCGCACCCGTTTTTCAAGTATTAACGACGAAAAACGGCAAAAAACGACCAGATTGGTGTTGCACATCGCATAGAAACATGAGGAAATGAATAAAAAAGAAACTAAGAGTTACTCTTCACACAAAACTCTAAGCATAAACTACTAGTACTTCAATTATGGGGGATCCCAGTGGGAAGCTGGGTTTTTGGGTGGGGGGAGGAGGAGAAAAGTGATTTTCGGGGCACTACCGAACCTAATACAACCACCTGACCTTACCTAGGGCCCTGTACCCCTACCTAGGCCTAGCGGGCGGGGGGGGGGGCTGGGGGGGGGCCTCCACCCCCCTGCGACCCCCCCTTAAGGGCCACTACCTAACATCCAATCAAACCAAGTCCAAAGTGATGGTACTGCTGTATACATCGTTATACTACCCCCATTATAATATACTCTATAAATTAATGAAGCTTACCTTAAACTGTTGGCTGATAAAGATGTGCTGCTGCTTTGAGGAAAACGTGAAGCCGTTGCAAGGTTCCCTGACATGCAACCTAAAGTAGGAAGTGGCCAGGTACCCGACGACCACATTGCACTGCAAACAATCGGTAGGAAATCGAAGGTCTGTCAAAATTAATGCCAGAAGGGCCAGCCACTGCCTCTGCCATAGCTACAGGAAGACAAAATGCCGTTTTTTGCTTCATTATTCGAGTATTCAGTCAAACAAGGATACCAGTGGATACTAGACAGGTAACTTTTTTACTCCGCTGAAATGCTAGTGAAACTTAGTTTTCGACTAAAGTCGTTCGTAATTGGTTATGAAACCCATGACGTCATAACGATGTCACACCTCTCAGCCAATAATGAGTAACTGGAACTGCTTTTGTTTGCGTAAGAAAGTAAGTTAGAGGGCTCATTAAAAGTAAACATTACCGTAGAGGAAACACCTCTCCCGACTTAGGAAAAATTCGAGGTAAAAACTTAACATTTTTTTCTCTGTAAGTATGCATTAGCGACAATTATGTATTAAGAAGAAGTGTTTTGGGTAGATCTAGTGTACCTATCCGCGGCGGCTCAGAGTATGGCAGTTGCGGTTTTTCTATGCAGTTTCACCCCCTGAACAAGAATTTGAAGTAATATTTATTCGGACGACTCTAATTTACCTTTGAACTCTATCCTACGGTAAAGGGGATTCCCATTGGGAACCGGGGTTTTGGGTGGGGACAAAACCCTAACTCTATCCTACTACGGTAAGGGGGACCCCCAGTGGAACCGGGGTTTTGGGTGGGGAGAAAACCACTTGGGAGGTAATTTTGCCGTGTTATTGTGGTATTTCCCACATTTATCACTTAAAAACACGAAATACAGGCGGAAATAAGAGATAACAAAACTAGCGATATTCGTCTACTACTACTACTACTACCACAACATGAATCCTACTACGCATGCGCTAATGCTACTGCGCATGCGCTAACTGTAAGGGAGCTTTTGGCCTAAACTCAGACTGCTTAGTGAGGAAAGAAATGGGGGTTTACGGGAGGGATACATGTATTTAGCCAAACACGTTACAGTATGACCCCTACGTTGCTACCGGACTGAGTGAAGGATTGGGTGTACAGGGTTCCCATATTTGGCAGTTTCTCACCAAATTTGGCTTTTTTTCCTAATTTGGTGGGTAAAAATTCACTTTGGCTGGTTAGTGGTATTTTGGCAGGTTTTCAAATACTTTCTATTTGAGCTAAACACTGATCCCACGTTTGAGGAATCTCTCCCCAGATTGGGAATTTTGAAGGTTTTCAGGAAAATCTGGGGAATTTGAATAGGTTTTCAGTAAAAAACTTGGTAACATTTAAGCAAAATATGTAGATGGAATTAAAATAAAAATCACACACACACCAGACGACCACAAAACAGGCCGCCGGATTCTCAGAGAACGAGCCTCATTTCAAAATTTCAATTCATCTCGTTTTTTTTTTCCTGTATTCTTATATTAGTTTATATTATCTAACTAAAACTATGATGCCGCTATACAAGCATATATATGATAAAAAAATATGCATTTATAAAGATAAATATAACGCACATATATTTGCCGGTTATTTGGGTTGGTTTGGATTCCATTTGGCGGGATTTTGGCTGGTTTCATGGTAGACTTTGGCTGGTTGGTAGTGGTGTCATCTGGGAACCCTGGCTGGTAACCATACGTTGAGTTACATAAAAGCATTTACCTAATTTGTTTATTAAACATGTTATGTGAATTCTAGTGTTTATTCCTTTTCATTTTTCCATAGTATTTGTATAATAAACTGTTTTGAAATATCCCCACCTAATCATTTCACCATATATAACTTGAAATATTATGTTATAATTGAGGACAGACACCTAAAAATGCCTACGTGTTGATATAGAACTCAGTTTTAGGACGTTTCGATACCTACCTACCTACCTGTTACGTGAAATTGCACATTGCGTTGCATATTACATACACACTCCCTATATCATTTATACACAAGTCAATCCCTCCCCTTTCCAGTATTCACGACCTGGCTCTTTACGTTACACCATTTACAATGCATTTCTCACCGATACCAATATCTAGATTAAAGTTTGCCATTATATTATAAAACCTACATTTAAATATATAACATTTAAATATATATTTTGCCATTATTTTATAAACCTACATTTAAATATATTCCATTATACACTTTTACAGACATTACAATTTACACCTCCCTTCCAGTTTCCTTACTATTATGCAGTTATGTATGGTTACTTTTTACATTTTACAACACTTCCACACCCATCAAAGTTAGGTTTATATGTCATTTTACCTACTGGGGGCCGAATCCCATGCCCCGGTTAGGCAACATACCCTTAGGTTTAGTTTGTTATATGTTGGTTTACCTACTAGTTTTACTTCCTTGAAGGGGGTTACCCGGTTAGGCTAGGTTGGTTAGTTCTTCAAGGGTGGATATGGGGGGGGGGGGGTTGGTTAGGTTACATTCCCTACTTGGTTACCTACTAGGTTAGGTTTGGTTAGGTTACATTCCTTACTAGGTTAGGTTAGGTTAGGCCTTTAAGGGGGGGTGGGGGGTACGGGGCAAAGCCCCCATGGTCAGGCAATATTCCCTACTAGGTTAGGTTAGGTTAGGTTGGTTAGGTTACATTCCTTACTAGGTTAGGTTAGGCCTTTAAGGGGGGGTACGGGGGGGCGAAGCCCCCCTGGTCAGGCAATATTCCCTACTAGGTTAGGTTACATTCCTTACTAGGTTACGTTAGGCCTAGTATTTCCCTACTAGGTTAGGTTAGGTTACGTTCCTTACTAGGTTAGGTTAGGCCTTTAAGGGGGGGTATGGGGGCGAAGCCCCCATGGTCAGGCAATGTTCCCTACTAGGTTAGGTTGGTTAGGTTACATTCCTTACTAGGTTACGTTAGGCCTAGTATTTCCCTACTAGGTTAGGTTAGGTTACGTTCCTTACTAGGTTAGGTTAGGCCTTTAAGGGGGGGTAGGGGGGCGAAGCCCCCCTGGTCAGGCAATATTCCCTACTAGGTTAGGTTAGGTTACATTCCTTACTAGGTTAGGTTAGGCCTTTAAGGGGGGGTACGGGGAGGCGAAGCCCCCCTGGTCAGGCAATATTCCCTACTAGGTTAGGTTAGGTTAGGTTACATTCCTTACTAGGTTACGTTAGGCCTAGTATTTCCCTACTAGGTTAGGTTAGGTTACGTTCCTTACTAGGTTAGGTTAGGCCTTTAAGGGGGGGTACCCCTGGTCAGGCAATATTCCCTACTAGGTTAGGTTCAGGTTAGGTTAGGTTGGTTAGGTTACAGGCCTTAACTAGGTTAGGTTAGGCCTGTAAGGGGGGTTTACATTCCCTACTAGTAGGTTGGCCTTTAAGGGGGGGTTACGCGAAGCCCCCCTGGTCAGGCAATATTCCTACTAGGTTAGGTTAGGTTACATTCCTTACTAGGTTAGGTTAGGCCTTTTCCTTTAAGGGGGGGTACGAGGGGGCGAAAGCCCCCCCTGGTCAGGCAATATCCCTACTAGGTTAGGTTACATTCCTTACTTGGTTAGGTTAGGCCTAGTATTTCCCTACTAGGTTAGGTTAGGTTAACGTTCCTTACTAGGTTAGGTTAGGCCTTTAAGGGGGGTAAGGGGGGCTGGGGGGCGAAGCCCCCCTGGTCAGGCAATATTCCCTACTAGGTTAGGTTAGGTTAGGTTGGTTAGGTTACATTCTTACTAGGTTAGGTTAGGTTGGTTAGGTTACATTCCTTACTAGGTTAGGTTAGGCCTTTAAGGGGGGGTACGGGGGGCGAAGCCCCCCTGGTCAGGCAATATTCCCTACTAGGTTAGGTTAGGTTACATTCCTTACTAGGTTAGGTTAGGCCTTTAAGGTGGGGTATTTTGGGGGGGGCAGAGCCCCCCTGGTCAGGCAATATTCCCTACTAGGTTAGGTTAGGTTTAGGTTACATTCCTTACTTGGTTAGGTTACCCCTAGTATTTCCCCTACTAGGTTAGTTAGGTTACGTTCCTTACTAGGTTAGGTCTTTAAGGGGGTACGGGGGGGCGAAGCCCCCCTGGTCAGGCAATGTTCCCTACTAGGTTAGGTTACATTCCTTACTAGGTTAGGTTAGGCCTTTAAGGGGGGGTACGGGGGGCGAAGCCCCCTGGTCAGGCAATATTCCCTACTAGGTTAGGTTAGGCCTTTAAGGGGGGTACGGGGGGCAAAGCCCCCTGGTCAGGCAACATTGCCTACTAGGTTAAGTTCCCTACTAGGTAAGGTTACATCCCCTGCTAGGTTAGGTTATGTTAGGTTGGTTTGTTTCTTTAAGATGGGTTACAGCAAGGCCCAACCCCACCCCTGGTCAGGCAACATCCCCTACAAGTTTAATTAGTTTTGTTATATGCTAACCTATGTTTAATTTGGTCTTTTGTATTTATTAAAACAACTATAGGCCCTATTACACATTTACCACCCAGGACTTAAATCCCACCCCCTCCTGGGCCCGTTATATATGTATTTGTATTATTTCATATTTTGAACCCATCCCACATTTACATTTAGTTCCTTAACTACCCATTTACTTTTATTACCCTTAACATTGCCAACTTATCTTGTTAAGTGCTTGTTCATTTACCTCAGCCCCACCCTGCCTCAACCAATAGCATCAAAGCATTTTTTACTACTCCACCCCACCTCTCCTACCCTGTTTTCTACGGTCTGGCCTTCTGCCACCTCCTAACTGTAGAACTCCAACACTGTTGAATCTGCCGCCATGACATCCACTGCTGCATCACTCACTTCACGCTCGCCCCAGCCCTTCACAGGAACTCTTTGCCAACTTCATGTAACAATTGTTACACGAGTTACAAAGATTTTTCTGCCTTTTACTCAGGTAATTATGATCGACTAATCGGTTTTTGCCAGGACCATGGCCTCCTGAGAAAGCAGGTCTTTTGCCCCCATTCAGTCGACTCCAAGATACGGGAGGAGAATGTATAACTTCGTCGGGTACTTGGCTGTTGCTTATTTCAAGCTGCATTTTGAGGAACCCAAGACCCGCCTCCACGCATTCTTAAAAGCAGCTGCTGCTTTGTACCCTCCACCCCTTTAAGGTAGGTCCAAACATTATTCTTAATTATTATGTTTTAGGAAAGTGAGTGTTAGGCTTTCGCCGAAAGTTGCGTCAAGGTATGTTACTATTCAGTGGGGTGCTGCTAAGACAACTCGTACCTTCCACCTTACCCCCCCCCCCCCCTTAGTGAACATATGGCTCCGTGGTGGTTGGGGAATTTAAACATGGCGGCTGTGTTTACATTGCCTTCACCGTAACGAATACTTGGTACCTTCCTATAGGACCGTTCTTCGGTGACTCAGACTATGGCAATTGACATTTTCTATGTTATTTTAGTTGCTTTACAAGGGTTGTAAGGAATATTTTTTTCGTTTGGTTGGAACTAAACTTTAATATACCTTTGAGTTTGGTGCGGCTATTATGTAACTTTCAAAGGTCAATTACTGCTTAGTTACAGCCGCCCGAATGGATATTACTTTTAAATCTTGTACAGTAACTCAAATAACATAGGAATCAGTCAATTGCCATAGTCTAAGCCACCGCGGATTGCTTGCTGTAGCACGTGCTTTACTCGGGAAAAAATATCAATATAATAGATTTCCCATAATGGTTGAAACTGTAATAATACCAATCTGGATGTGCGAGGTGGTCTTGACTTCATTCGTAAAGAGTTAGTTCTCTCTGCCTTGGTGAATGAATCTTCACCAGAGACTAGGAGGAAGGGGAGTGAACAATCTTCGCCTCGTTACTTCCACAAAAGAACTAACCTTGTACACTCACGTAGAAATTCTAGTGGGGGTTTAAGCCTGTGTTTCCACTTCAGGATTTTCTGGACTATAATAGCTATGCTCTTTGGTTGTGGCGGCCAACTTTATTATAGGCTATGGGCGCTTTAAAATAATGTTTTTGCTTTTCTGTACACCGTTCTTTATCCAGTTTTGTTTTCCAATGCTTCCGCTGATTTGTATTAATCAACATAGTTATTTTTTCCATTGCCCACTACCCAGTTGCAGAAAGACTACTCCGAGTCCAACCTAGTTCTTGAATGTTTTCTTATGATCTCGTGTGGTACTGTCCTCGTTAATTGTATAAAACCCCTCACACCCATTCTCTTCGCATTTCCCACACAATGTCTTATACGTTTCTACCATATCGCCTTTAGATCTGTGAATTAAAGTTTGCAATGTTAGTACTGTTGCTCTTTCCTCATAACATTAATTCTTTTGGAGATGGCACCAGACGCATAGCTCTCCTCAGAACGTTTTCAGCAGATCCGAGGATGAATTTTTTTTTATTTTTTTTTTTTTTTTTTTTTGAATACTTTTAAAGGTGTGGATTCCATGCTTGATCTGTATACTCTGATTGTGGGAGGACAAGGCAATGCATAAATTCTTAAACACTTCCTACTCTAGCTTATTGGAAGTACTTATGATTCCTGTTGATGTTTTCTGCTGGGTGATCCAAAACAGCCAGCTTATTGTCTATTATCACACCCCTATCCTTTTCTCTATTTTAGCTCAATCCTCCATAGGAGTTAGTAAAACAGAGCACATTTTTATTTGTTTTTGATACTTCAGGCTTCTTGAATTTTTGACAAAATAAACTGGTCACAGAAAAGGAATTTTTCTAAAAACCTGATGCTTTAAGTGTTAATTTAATTTTGAGTGTAATCATTACAGTACTATTTTAATATGTAAACATTTCTAAAAAGCTCTGATTTTTACCGGCATTCCTAATGGAGAGACCAATCGCAATAATTCCCCATGTTAATTATTTGTGTAATAAGGTGACCTTTCCACCACAATTTCCGTTCTTAAGTTGGTGAGTCTGAATCATAACACCATTCCCAACAATATCCATGTTGTTTTAAACATGAACCTTCCATGTTAATCAAAATGTTAATTAGGGGTAACTGGCCATAGTATGACCATGACCTATTCTTAAGTGTCCTAAACACCTCAATTTCCATTCTTAGTCGATGATTTATATCCAGGTGACCACCATCCACAAATCCCCAGTGGTTTCGTACTTGTACCTTTCATGTTAATTAAAACCTTAATTAGTGTAAATAACCGCCATTCTTAAGTGACCTTTCCACCAGAAATTCCATTCTTACCTTGCACATTTGGATTAAGTGCGGTGCCCATAATCATTTGGCATAAAAATTTAAGTTTTTGGGTGGGGGGAGGAGGAGAAAAGTGATTTTCGGGGCACTACCGAACCTAACACAAGCACCTAACCTAACCTAGGGGCCCGCACCCCTACCTAGGCCTATCGGGGGGCGGGGGGCTCCACCCCCTTGCGACCCCCAATTAAGGGCTCTCCCTAACACATCATCAAAACCAAATCCAAATTGATGGTACTGCTGTATACATCATTATACTACCGTCATTATAATATACTCTATAAATTAATTAAGCTTACCTTAAACTGTTGGTTGATCAAGATGTGTTGCTGCTTTGAGGGAAAACGTGAAGCCGTTGCGAAGGTTTTCTGACATGCAACTTATGGCTAAAACAAATTCACCGTAACTTAGGAAATTGTCAGGACAAGAAGCTGGAATTTCAACTTCTTGTGCAATATGAGAAGAAGTGCTTGCTACGGGCTCCATGTCTAAGAACGAACTGAAATGCCTGGGTATTAAGATAATGTATTGTCGTGCCGAGAAAATTTTCAAACATCCGCGCCTTTGGCCAAAGTTGATGAGGTGTCAGAAAATGAAACTGTGATTGGCCAAACGTGTAAGTAAGACGTCATAGTGGACTAGTTTGTCTGCGGAGTTTAGTAGTTACAGGGCTCATTTGAGCTAAAACAAGACACAGTCAACAATTAATAGCAAGAGACTTAGAAAAATTCTGGGAGGAAGACAAGAGTAACGCGAGTTTGATCGCCGATATTT
Organism: Macrobrachium nipponense; assembly: GCF_015104395.2. Classification (NCBI taxonomy): domain Eukaryota; kingdom Metazoa; phylum Arthropoda; class Malacostraca; order Decapoda; family Palaemonidae; genus Macrobrachium; species Macrobrachium nipponense. The sequence goes on from NC_087201.1 coordinate 110,090,503, forward strand.
CGACTGTTATTGAATTTCACTAAATTATCTCACTCGTATACCACTATTTACATACATTCCTACACATTCTAGTAAAAATACATTGAATATCACTGATATCTTCATGCGACCCTCTCCCGGACATTTACGGTTTTTTTTTGGGTGGCACCCCCTATCATAATCACACCCACCACCTCTAGAATGTAAGCATGGCTGTTCTGTTTAACAACTGGATACTACTACGACCCCAAGCAACTCAAATCTTTTGTACCTTCCATGTTAATTAAACTTCGCTCAGCTCCCAGACTATTTCTCCGATCTTGCAACAGCAGCAGCAGCAGTCAAGTTAATATAATTAGGTATATACTTAACGAAATGACTTATCCAAATATTTAAATATGAGGAACAGAGTTCTGGAAATAATAGCTACTGTTCAAATATTCTCAATAAGCTTAATGCTGTTAGATATTTTTACATCGGCAAAACTGCCCCGATATTTTTCCGAACCATTATTTTTGTATTTTTGCGTTTCATTTATTCTGAAATGTAGTGGGTCTTACTGAACACCTGGAAAATGCGAAGCCTGATTCCCGAAAACCTGCAATAATTCTTTGACTTTGTAGTCTTTCAAAACCTCAACAGCCATTTTATTGCAAAAATTAAATTTCTTACACATACCTTGCACTTTGTCAAAAATAATTTCTGACCGCAAGTACTTGTTAACCTAACTTGAAAGTGAAGGTTTCTCTTCATTTCTTAGAAAACCACCCATCTTAACAAATGAACAGCAACGTAAATATCTTTTCATATTCATACAGATAATCACCTTGCACAGTGCCATCATCAATATAGCTAAGCTCAGTATGGCCTTGTCTGCGCAGTTATACGAATATTAGTTTCATAATTTTTGTTAATATACATGGCACAGCAGCATACCCATTAGGCTGTTTAATATACCTATAACTTGCCATTCCATTGGAATTTTTAAAACTTCTGATGGCTACATACTATATACCAGGTTAGGTTAGGTTTCAGTTGTTTTGACATATAGTACCCTTATTTTAGTTAGGTGAAGATTCCAGGCGAAAATGAAGCCCGCCCCCTCCCGCTAGGTAAGATACAGCTCTCTAAGGTAAGATAGGTAGCGTCTTCAACCCGAGTTGGGTAAGGGCCTAGTACCTCCTAGATCAGGTTAGGTTGTGGGGGTCCAGTTGGTGGGATTAGGTTTGGTTAGGTGGGAGTCTTCGCCTCTATCTATAGACCAGATTTTCGGGGTCCAATGGGTGGAAACCCAACACATTCCCCAAGGATAAGAACCCGGCCCCTGAGGTTAGGCTGCGGGGGCAAACCCCCTAGCTAGGTAAGGACCAGAGTTCTCTGAATTGCAGGATAAGGGGGTCGGGGGTCAAGTTTATTTTCGGGGGGGTAAAAAACTAGTCATTATTTCTAAAACTAGTCTTTATTTGGTAAAAAACATGAACCTCAAAGTAATTTCATAGTACTATACATAGGTATTTTCAATTCTGGAAAGCGATTGAAATTCAGTAAGTATTTACAAGCTTGTCTTTCCTCTAATGGTCCCTACTACCTATAGCTAGCCCTATTTACTCGTACCCGGCTTGGTCATGCATGTTAACCAAAGTGAAGTTTTCCTTACCAATCTAGTCAACAGCGGTTTTAGCAGTAGTACAATCAATGTTTTGTGCCAAGACGAAAATATAAAAGGTACTTAGCTTAATTACTTACTTTTACTTTTACTTTTAGGGGTTTATTTCTCGCCCTCCATCAGACACTAAGAGTCTGTTCAGGCGGGCCTTGATGTGTGAAAATAATTTCTTTTCAGTTTATATTTTGCTCTGCATCTTTTCAGTATTCGCTAGCATTTGTATTCAGGCTTAATAGTTTTCTGATCACTGTTATAGCACTTTCCAAAGAGATAAGTCTTCAGGTTTTTCTTGAAAGCTGCCACATTTTTGCTATTCTTGACATCAAGTGGAAGGTCGTTGAAGAGTCTCGGTGCAGCATAACAAAAAGTTCTTCCTCCTATTGCATGATTCACACTAATTTCGAATAGTCTATATGGGTCATCGGCATGTCTAACTCTTACAGCAGCGCTAGTAACTTGAGAGTAGGGGACCAAGCAATCACGAAGATATTTAGGCTTATCACTTGTAAGTGCCTTGTAGGTCAACAAACAAATTTTAAATTCAATTCTAGCCTTAACAGGTAACCAATGTAGATCGATCAGTGCAGGAGTTATTCTCTCCCGAAATTTAATGCCTTTTATTAGTCTAGCCGCCCGGTTTTGCACATTTTGAAGCTTTCTTAGTAGTGTATTGGGTAATTTATAGTACAGAGAATTGCAATAATCAAGCCTTGATATTACGTGACTCATCACTAAAATTTTTGTACTGCCCTCTGTTAGATATTTTCTAATAAATGCTATGTTTCTCAGGTGATAGTTACACATTTTCACTGTATTCACTATTTGATCCCTCATTGACAAATTACAATCCATCAGTACACCCAAATTTTTCACAACAGGCACAATCCTAACATCAGCGTCACCAATTCCTATGCTTTGGAACAACTGGTAATTCTTCAAAGCCACCTTTGTGCCAAAAAACATACACTCAGTTTTATCATCATTTAATTTAAGCCTTTTCCTCCGCATCCATGTTTTTATTTCAGTCATTATCTCATCAATTTTTTTCATTGTATCTTGTATTGTTGAAATTGAAAGGTAAAACTGAGTATCATCTGCATATAGTTTAAAACCCACTTTTTTTTTTTTCAAGATATGTGATAGCTCGATAGTATATATGTTGAACAAGATAGGGCCCAGAACACTACCCTGTGGTACACCTTTCATAAGAATTCTCTCACTAGATCGGTTTCCAGAAATTTCTACAATAGTCTTCCTGTTCGTTAAATAGCTTCGCAAAAATTCAAGTGCTTCCTCAGTCACTCCAATGGACTTTAAGTCGTCAAGTAAGTACTCGTGCACCACAGTATCGAAGGCAGCACTAAGATCTAACATAATCAAAATTCCACACTTCCCTTCATCAAGAAGACCTATCATATCATTCATTATTGAGCACAAGGTAGTTTCTGTAGAGTGATTAGCTCTATAGGCCGACTGATTTTCCGGGAATACCTCTAACTCATCAATATGCGCCCATAATTGCTCACTTATGATTTTTTCAATAAGCTTCGACATGTAAGATAAATTTGAAATGGGCCTATATGAATTTAGTTCATTTACATCACCTTTTCCTTTGTATATTGGTTTGATCAACGCAGTCTTTTCACAGCTAGGAAAACTGGATTGTGATATACTTAGGTTAATTATATTTAGGTAAATATTATATACAACTTGCTTGTTTGGAGCTTCACTTATTAAACTATTTGGAAAAGGGTCGTTTCCACAATATGTATTCTTCATCTCTCTCATAACCTTTAACAAGTCACGCATATTTATTTCCTTAAATTTTTTTAACTTCTTACCCTCCTTCACTGGCATAACTGACTGTCCTTCTAGCTGATTTTGGGGGAAACCTCTATAAATTTTATCAATTTTTTCATTAAAGAATATAGCAAATTTCTCTGCACAGACATTTTCAGGTAAGACATATTTTTTCTTCAATCCCGTCAAATCATCTAGATTTTTGTGAAATTCCCTCATGTTATTAGTTTTTTTACTTTCGTCGTTGTAGAATTTTCTTTTTGTTTTTTCTAACAGGATGTTATAGTCATTTCTGGCCTTATTATATAGATTTCTGGCTTGTGAGGATTTGGCTCTTTTCCATCTACCTTCCATCTTACGTCTATGTCTTTTTGCCTTTAATAGCTCACTATTATACCATCTAACATTTTCGTGTACAACTATTTGTTTACTCTTTATAGGACACTTGGTATCATACATTTTTCCAAAATTGTCATTATATTTTTTGGTATAACACCCAACACATTCTCTGTCTACCATATGTTCACATTGTATGTTCTCACAAGACATTTGCGCTACACTAACTTCAATAAAATTCTCAGCATCAAAATTTTCCCGTTCCCTATATGTGATCCATTTCTTCAATACTCTGATGCAATTTATATTAACATCGAAAGTGATGAGTTTATGTGTTTTTGAGATCTCAAAGTCTGGTTCAACTTCAAGGTTTCTTATTAGATCAGAATCTCTCCCACATATGACCAAGTCGAGTGTATGACCACCCACTGACGTTGATACCAAAACACTGTTTATTAAATTAAACATCTCAAATACTTCCTTGAGTTCTTTAGCCTTATTATCATTTACATCATCTACCCAACAATTAAAGTCTCCACCAATTAATGTATTTTTAATATCGTCTACCACACCCACAAGAACACTAAATTCTTCAATGAATTTCTTCATATTACTCCCTGGTGGTCTATACAATGATATTATATTCAATACCTTACTGTTTCTTGTCAGTTTTAAATAGATATATTCAAACGTTTCAAATACTATTTCATTCATGATAGAAACCCTAGAGAAAGTTTTCGACACGAAGACACCTACTCCTCCTCCAGTTTTATCCTTTCTTGGCACATGGTAGAAATCATGAGTACACGGCGTCATCTCCTGAATCTTTGAGTTATCACTAATATTTCCCTGCAACCAAGTCTCAGTTAATAAGGCTAACAAGTTACTCGACTTACCTGCGCCGTTGACGGCTCGGAAAAAACGTTGCAGAATAATGTCCTAGACTTAGATTTCTCTTTTTTTGGCAGTTCTGACATAATTGTCCTTATGCACATATCTTGTGTGAAGAGAAAACTCACTAACAGAGTCTCAAATTCACCAGGCGGAAAACAACATGCACACTTTGGGAACTGTGACTGAAGTGCGGATGGCGCTCTAAGGGCTCTAGGCTCCAAGAGATTAGGCGGCGCACATGCGCAGTGATCTTATTTTTGGAGACCCTTATGTTAGCGGATGAGTTATTTGTCATTTATGTTCAAAGATTGCTGATTTTCAAACTGTTAATTTTATTGATCTAAGATTGGACAAGAAAAGTCTATAGGGACTCGTTTTGTTCCTGATTCCTAAGTTGTTCATTATTAGGAATTTCCAAATTAAGTTATCATCTATAGCCTACAATTAAAACATCTGGTCTATTGCTTGTGTACCGGAATAACTTGCAGTAACACAAGGGCCTAGATGGAAAAATATCAGGCGAGGAATATTTAAATGAAAAATAAGTTTACATATGTATTTTCAGTTTTATTGTCAAAATTGTAATGTCGTACAAATAGTATTTAATGGCATGATATAGAAAATGGGATCTAATGGCAGATGAAAACCTGTGTGTCCTCTAGGGTTGGCATTTGTAATGACAAAAGGCAAGAGGACTCAGAGCATGTATAAAGTACAGGGAACTATAAAAACTGCTGAGGTAAAAACAGGTCAGAACTTAGAGTTACTGGTAGTACATCCTATTGCAAAACCTTGTAGTGTTAATTCCTGTTCATGTCACTATGGAGGAAAGTTACTCAACAAGAGATTTCAAAAATTCACCATTAAATCGTATCTTTTGATGTTTAAAAATAGGAATACAGTTTCAATGCTTTCACATTTAAATACTGTCAAGAACTGCAAGTGTCTATACGAATGTCTCTTATGAAATAGACGTCAAGGGGATCAGTGCTTGGTGTGATCCAACTCCAGGCAGGAACCAATAAGACATAAAACCTTTTGTTATTAAGCCATTGTTTTTATATACACATTTAACAAGACGCAGCTCTTGTCCTCTTGATAAGAGATAACACACTTATCACTCTCAGTTTCATCTAAGCTGCTTTAAGTACTGTACTGGTACATTACTGATCCTGAGTTCTCTCGTAGGAAATAAGAAATAACTGTGGAACTACATACAATCTTAGAAATTAATTACAATAGGCATAATATATATATCAGTATATATGACACAACAAGAATAAAAACTCATTGTTAAGACCCAGTAGCATAAACTGAAAACTATCGTAAATAAAGCTTTCTATCGACAGTCTTCAGCGTTCTTATAAAATAGGATCAAATGCTGAAAACAGAGTAAATCATTTCTAACAGTTGAAGAACGACAGAACTAGAACTTTAATACTGTAATACTGTAGTATTTGTCAGGACTTTCAAGGATGTTCTGGGAAGATGGCAGTTCTTGCTCCATCCTGCATCTTTCACGGGGATACAGAGGAGCTCCAAAGTAAATTTCTGTATATGTTAACTTTTTAAACTTGGCATTTAATATTAACCAAAAGAATCAGAGTTATAACATTTTTCCATTAGTTTTTTGGTTAATCTCCTTGTCAGCAAATTTCCATTCAGATCTTTAAACACTAATAACTTTCGATATTCCTTTCTGCAACTATATAAATTAAAATATATATATATATATATATACTAAATTATATATATATATATATATATATATATATATATATCTATATATATTATTAATATATATATATATATATATTTTTAATGTTTTATGAATATACGCTCGTAGTATTAGCCACATAGTACCAACAATACTGTGATCTTATTTGAACTGATAAACAACATAACACTTAACTAATCATGACTTACATACAGTCTTGAAGAAATATTTTTTCTCCTTTATATGAGATAAGTCAACTTAGTACCTCCAAACCTTGAAATTCATAACAATTACTCAAACGATTTATCCAATAAAATACATCCCACGTAACAAAAGAACAAAAACTATTTCCGTGTACGGTTTATGTATCACTAACATAACTCTGTTTTCGATTCGGAACTTGACATGAGAATAAGATTAAAAACACAATGAACCATACAAGACCTGACGCAATGGGAAATGTTAGGACTGAGGTACTTATTATTTCAATATTAAGATAAGCACGTAAACATCTTATACTGCCAACAGAGGGTCTTCCCAGATTTACCTAAAATAGTAATTATCTCAGATACATCGACATCAAAATTAGGCACTAGGTTCTTTGTAGTCAAGTGTCTGGTCTTGATATTCCTTAAGCAACTCTTGCATCCAGCTCCTTCCCCTTCATTTCTAGACAATGTTCAACTTTTTGTCAAATGTTCTTTGTTCTTTAGAAGGAAGAAGCGTTCATGAGAATTGCACTATTTGTAATGCCCATCACTGAATGCTTTCTCAAAGTCAGGTTTCAAGTGCACTTTTGTGTCAGTGTAGCATGACGAATAACCTTCACGTTGCTCCTATGCGAAACTTCCTTACTCTCATATTCATGTAGAATGTTCATTACATCAGTAAATCAGCCTGCTGGTCATGCTATGGCAAGTTGCGATGTACGAACCAGGAAAAAATGATAAATGTAGAGACAAGATTTAACATAGAACAAAATGAAAATATAATCCGATTGTTTAAATATCCCTTTCTCTAAAAACTGTCTACTCACCCATACTGTAGCCAGTTACTGTGATACTGAGACGATCCAGGTTTTAAAAATAGTTGCATGATATTTTTATACATAGATACACCCTCTGGAAGGCAAGAAAGATGACTAATACTCCTCCATGCAACGATATTCAGCGACTTTCAGCAGGACAGGAAAAAAAAAAAAGATAGAAAAAATAGAATTCTGTAGCATTGAGAATTTACCAAACAAATACGAAATTTCTTTTTCAAATCAGATATAAAGAGCATTATGATCTTTTCACTTCCATCTGGTCTATAATAATGCCATTATGACTAAAGAGAGTCTGCAGCTCTGTAAATGGTGTTGGTCACTAAGAAAGTAGCCATTTTACACCTTTTTTAAATTGTAAATTGTACTACTAGTTTTGTTCATTTCTAATCCTTTTTTGGTTCATACAGAGTACTGCTTAAAACAATGAAATAACTGCAAAATTTGTAAATATTCATTGGTCCTCTGCACAAACATGCAAATCCCCTGGAAAAATTAACTACGCGTGACTTTTCTATCCTTGTTCTA